>NC_140992.1:178664090-179000292 GCF_052327205.1 Somniosus microcephalus
GGAGACCTTATTGAGGTGTATAAAATTATGAGGGGCCTAGATAAAGTGGATAGAAAGGACCTATTTCCCTTAGCAGAGGGGTCAAAAACCAGGGGGCACAGATTTAAAGTAATTGGTGGAAGGTTTAGAGGGGATTTGAGGGGAAATTTCTTCACCCAGAAGGTTGTGGGTGTCTGGAACTCACTGCCTGAAAGGGTGGTAGAGGCAGGAACCCTAATCACATTTAAAAAGTACTTGGATGTGCACTTGGGATGCTCTAACCTGCAGGGCTATGGACCAAGAGCTGGGAAGTGGGATTAGGCTGGATTGCTCTTTGTTGACCGGCGCGGACACGATGGGCCAAAATGGCCTCCTTCCGTGCTGTAACTTTCTATGATTCTATAATTGGATTTTTGGAGTAACTTCCGATTTGGTGTTCATGGCAGGGAGCCTTGCCCTTAGGGAGTGCAGATTGGAAATTCGACCCTGTGCTATGCACGGTTAACCAAACCTTCCTTAAATGGTCTGAAAATCGCGCCTGAATTTCCGATATCCCCTGCCGTCGGGTGAGGCTCCCTACCAGGAGTGTGAAGTCAGACAATTATTCCGACTCTTCCTGGTTTGCGCGGCTCTTGGGAGAGTTCCTCTCTACCGATCTAGCTCACTGCCGTTACAATCTTTGACATGAAAAAGTTTGAAATGCAGCTCCCGCCCGCCCCCCAACCCCACCACCACCCCCAGAGTCTCCGTGAGCAGCTAGTCCCAGCGGCCACGAAAATCCCTGCGGTGTGCTGGGTTACCTGATTTAGTTAATGCAGCACTCGCATACCCAATCATCCAGCTCTTGATCACTATCCAACAGCCATTGTGTGGGCTTATAATAGGAAAAAGGACAGGGACAGCAAATCCTAATGTCTGAACTTAAAAACCCAGCAGCCTGTGTAATAGGACTGAAATCTGAGCTCCGTCCTCCTGTGGTTTTGAGAGGGAGAGTGAAGTGGAAAGAAACAAACCCAAGAAGCAGGCAGGCAGATCCAAGTATTTAAACCATTGAGAGTCAACCAGGAAAGGAAAGGAATGGAACCAAAGGTGACAAGCAAGAGTGGGAAGAATGATATGGAATACCACAAAAGCCAAGCTTGCTGTGATTGAAGCAGCTGAATTTTGTGGGAATAATATTGCTGACAATCCCACAATTTTCTCCCCCCTCTTTTTTTTAGATCATGACCTCCCAGCAGCAGGTACCATTGCACAGCTGTGATGGGGGAGGAGGGGGCAGCAGGTACCATTGTCCAGTTGTGATGGGGGAGGAGGGGGCAGCAGGTACCATTGTCCAGTTGTGATGGGGGAGGAGGGGGCAGCAGGTACCATTGCCCAGCTGTGATGGGGGAGGAGGGGGCAGCAGGTACCATTGTCCAGTTGTGATGGGGGAGGAGGGGGCAGCAGGTACCATTGTCCAGTTGTGATGGGGGAGGAGGGAGCACCAGGTATCATTGTCCAGTTGTGACGGGGGAGGAGGGGGCAGCAGGTACCATTGTCCAGTTGTGACAGGGGAGGAGGGGGCAGCAGGTACCATTGTCCAGTTGTGACGGGGGAGGAGGGGGCACGAGGTACCATTGTCCAGTTGTGACGTGGGAGGAGGGGGCAGCAGGTACCATTGTCCAGTTGTGATGGGGGAGGAGGGAGCACCAGGTATATCATTGTCCAGTTGTGACGGGGGAGGAGGGGGCAGCAGGTACCATTGTCCAGTTGTGACAGGGGAGGAGGGGGCAGCAGGTACCATTGTCCAGTTGTGACGGGGGAGGAGGGGGCGCCAGGTACCATTGTCCAGTTGTGACTGGGGAGGAGGGGGCACCAGGTACCATTGCCCAGTTGTGACGGGGGAGGAGGGGGCAGCAGGTACCATTGCCCAGTTGTGATGGGGGAGGAGGGGGCGCCAGGTACCATTGTCCAGCTGTGATGGGGGAGGAGGGGGCGGCATGTACCATTGTCCAGCTGTGACGGGGGAGGAGGGGGCGCCAGGTACCATTGTCCAGCTGTGACGGGGGAGGAGGGGGCGCCAGGTACCATTGTCCAGCTGTGACGGGGGAGGAGGGGGCGGCATGTACCAGTGTCCAGCTGTGACGGGGGAGGAGGGGGGCGGCAGGTACCATTGTCCAGTTGTGACAGGGGAGGAGGGGGCAGCAGGTACCATTGTCCAGTTGTGACGGGGGAGGAGGGGGCGGCATGTACCAGTGTCCAGCTGTGACGGGGAGGAGGGGGACGGCAGGTACCATTGTCCAGTTGTGACGGGGGAGGAAGGAGCACCAGGTACCATTGTGCAGCTGTGACGGGGGAGGAGGGGGCGCCAGGTACCATTGTCCAGCTGTGACGGGGAGGGGGCACCAGGTACCATTGTCCAGTTGTGACGGGGGAGGAGGGGGGGCGGCAGGTACCATTGTCCAGTTGTGACGGGGGAGGAGGGGGCGGCATGTACCATTGTCCAGCTGTGACGGGGGAGGAGGGGGCACCAGGTACCATTGTCCAGTTGTGACGGGGGAGGAGGGGGGGCGGCAGGTATCATTGTCCAGTTGTGACGGGGGAGGAGGGGGCAGCATGTACCATTGTCCAGCTGTGACTGGGGAGGCGGGGGCGCCAGGTACCATTGTCCAGCTGTGACGGGGAGGGGGCACCAGGTACCATTGTCCAGTTGTGACGGGGGAGGAGGGGGACGGCAGGTACCATTGTCCAGTTGTGACGCGGGAGGAGGGGGACGGCAGGTACCATTGTCCAGCTGTGACGGGGGAGGAGGGGGCGCCAGGTACCATTGTCCAGTTGTGACGGGGGAGGAGGGAGCACCAGGTACCATTGTCCAGTTGTGACGGGGGAGGAGGGGGGCGCCAGGTACCATTGTCCAGTTGTGACGGGGGAGGAGGGGGCGCCAGGTACCATTGTCCAGCTGTGACGGGGAGGGGGCACCAGGTACCATTGTCCAGTTGTGACGGGGGAGGAGGGGGACGGCAGGTACCATTGTCCAGTTGTGACGGGGGAGGAGGGAGCACCAGGTACCATTGTCCAGTTGTGACGGGGGAGGAGGGGGCGCCAGGTACCATTGTCCAGCTGTGACGGGGAGGGGGCACCAGGTACCATTGTCCAGTTGTGACGGGGGAGGAGGGGGACGGCAGGTACCATTGTCCAGTTGTGACGGGGGAGGAGGGAGCACCAGGTACCATTGTCCAGCTGTGACGGGGGAGGAGGGGGCGCCAGGTACCATTGTCCAGTTGTGACGGGGGAGGAGGGAGCACCAGGTACCATTGTCCAGTTGTGACGGGGGAGGAGTGGGTGCCAGGTACCATTGTCCAGCTGTGACGGGGAGGGGGCGCCAGGTACCATTGTCCAGTTGTGACGGGGGAGGAGGGGGGGCGGCAGGTTCCATTGCCCAGCTGTGACGGGGGAGGAGGGGGCACCAGGTACCATTGTCCAGCTGTGACGGGGAGGGGGCAGCAGATACCATTGTCCAGCTGTGACGGGGGTGGGGGTGAGGACGACAGGCCATCTTTTTGCTGCCCTCCAACATGATTTTTTGAGCTGTGAGCAATTAGATACAAGGCTCTATTCCGGCAATCCTTGCCATCAGAATACTGTATTTGTTTTTTTCCCCTGATGCATGGAATCGTGGACATGACCTCAACCTATCTCTCTATACGCAGTGAATTCATCATTCCTCATTTGATTTTTTTTTACCTGAATTAGTAACCCTCCTGTGGCATTGCTCACAGTGATGAGCGAACTGAGTCCGGAATGTGTAGCTCTTCTGGTTCTGGGATGGGATTGGTTCCCTGCTGTGCCAATGGTGTATAAGGACAGTTAGCACGTAGCAATCAGAAAACCAGCAGGAACTCGACGTTCATTCCTACAGGCATTATGCTCAAGGCGTTGTTGATTTTCTGTGCCTCGTCCTGCTGAGTCACGTATTAGAACACAGGTCATGCTTTCCCATTAACCATCAAATAAAACTTTGTGTGAGTACTTCACCCGTATGAATGGAACCTTATTACCTATAAGTTCAGACAGTGTGATTACCTCTAAATTTCCCGCTCTGGTAAATGCATTTTATTTAATATACAGGTAACAGACAGCCAGCAGAGTATCACACGGAGACAGTGCCTCACCGATCGCAGCTAACACTGCGGAGCTGGAGTGTGTCTCTCTGGTTAATCTGGACTCCTCACCGTTTGCTGCTTTGTAGCCCCTTGTAGCTGTCGCCTATGACACCTCTGTGTAGTATGTTGACGCCTTTAAATTACCAGAGGGATTTAAACCTTCGGGATTTTAATGTGAAAAAACAAGAAATGCTTGGTTTAAAATGTGTCCCACAGCCGGTTAAAGTGCCTTATCACAATCGATGGTGATAGCTTTGTGCTGGTGTGATGTAATGCGTCTCCCTTCAACAACAACTTACATTTATATAGCCTCTTTAACGTAGTAAAATGTCCCAAGATGCTTCACATGAGCGTTATCAGACAAAGTATATCTGTAAGTGAAAGGTGGTACCGATGAAGCTGAATGTCATGGGCCTGTTATTGAGGTGTGCAGTGTAAGCTGGTTTATAAAGCTGGTCACAGCTTGCCCGTCTTGGGGCTGCTGAGGCTGGGAGTGATGTGGTGCTGGCACTAGGGTAAAGCAGGTGTTGGTGATGTGTGGTACACGATCCAGCAGAGCCATGTCTGTGTTTGATGAGTGTCCTGTTTGCACTATGTCGTTCCCTGCCCCAGGTGGCTGACCCAGCTTTGAATCTAAACATCGAGTGGCTTTGGGATCCACTGTGCAAATGGGAGCTAAAACCTGGGAAAGTATAAAATGGAAATCCTTGGAAAGTATCATTCTTTCAAAATTGTTTTCTTTTTTTAAAAAAAACACTGTACTCTGTGAAAGCTGTTAAAAAGCTTAGTGTCTCTCCATGTTCCAAACTCCATGTGGAGGCTTAATATAGACTAAATTCAAATCCCTGCCCACTCTGTGACACACCAGTAACACAATGGCTATCAGGAGTGTATGTGTGGCGTGACTGAGAGGATTTGATATGTGCGTACAATGGGGTCTGATCCCATGATGTCGTATTTGGCCTTTAGGGCATATTCATCATTTGACACGTGCACCCGAGTTGGGGGTGATGAAGTAGAGAACGGTTCTACCCCAGGCAGGGTCCTCTTTGCCAGAGCAGCCCAGCATGTCAATGCAGTCACACCATCCTCATTCCAATAATCGATCCGGCCCATTAATTTCATCAGTTGAAAATGTTGAAATGGATTAGATTATCAATACAGTTAATTCTACCTATAATATAACATTGAATGGTGCTTCCCAGTATGTGGTACCAGGCGGAAGAGGCAATGGTTCCTTCAGGCCACGTATATCTCACTTTTTATGTGTTTTCGACGATGTATTTAATGGTTTTATGAATGGATTTGGAAAGGGTATTTTATTAATTCAATTGTCTAACGGTGCAGTCAGTGCTAACTGATGAGGATGGCCTTGCTCACAAAAGTGACCTTGTTAATAGAATCTTACAGCAAAGGAGGAGGCCACTCGGCCCATCGTGCCTGTGCCGGCTCTTTGAAAGAGCTCCCCAATTAGTCTCAGTCCCCCATCTCTTTCCCCATAGCCCTGCAAATTGCTCCTTTACAAGTATTTATCCAATTCCCTTTTGAAAGTTACTACTGAATCGGCTTCCACTGCCCTTTCAGGCAGTGCATTCCAGATCATCATCATTGGCTGTGTAAAAAAAAATTCTCCTTGTCTGCTCTCTGGTTCTTTTGTCAATTAAATCTGTGTCCTCTGGTTACCAACCCTCCTGCCAGTGGAAACAGTTTCTCCTCTTACTCTATTTCAACCACTCATGATTTTGAACACCTCGATTAAATCTCCCCTTAACCTTCTCTGATCTAAGGAAAACAATCCCAGCTTCTCTAGTCAGTTGGTGGCTACAACATGTATACAACAAAAACTGAAGAAATCACACTGGGTCCCTGGGATTCCTGTAGTCTGATGTGAGCCCCGCCAACCCATGGTCATCTTGGGGCGGTGAACGGTGAAACCCCGTCTTCAAACTGCTGCCGGTGAGGGCTAGTGTATTGTAGGCAGGAGAAGCTGCATGTGAAGCTTCACTCTTCGCGTTGTGTAGTTTTCATTTGGACCGATACGGAACGTTGAGATGGAGCTGCAGGGATTCGATGTTGCCGTCAGGAATGTGCAATTCTGGCTTGTGTGCTGGCTGCTCCTGTGCCGTTGCCGCAGTCGTGATCTTGTGGGAGCTTGACTGCGCATTCCTCCAGTACTGGAGGCCACCTTCATTCGAAGCCTCAACCTGCGCAGCTTTATGCGGTGCTCCAGCTTGGAAGCAAGGGATGGGTTCTCTGTTCTTCAGGGTTGGGCTGCCATATTCTGAATGCACAGCAATGACTATTTCATAATCAGAGGATGGTTATTGGTGGGGTCAGGCTTTCTTGAGGATATCTTCCCCTCTTGATTTTCCAGCCGTTTTGGTCACTAGTTTGGACCAATGTCAGTTAGATGTGATAACAAAGGCAAGAAGCTGAAAGAGTTTCGGACCCTCATTGAGTAGAAGTGTGTGGGCACATCACAGGCAGTTATAGACGTGGGGAGAAGAAGCAGATGAAAGGGGATTTGTACTCTTTCCTGAGCAATCTATTTTGTAATTTTTAAATTGCAATGCTTGGAGCTAGCCTACTGTCGCGTACCATTCACTTCAACTATCAGGCTTAATATCAAAGCTCAGCAGCGCTAAGTGCCCTTGCATCTTCTGTTTACAGCTTCCCTGATCACTCGGAGTTTGACCATTGAGTAGATGAGCTGTCCAGATCAGGAAGACCTCAGATTCTGTGCTGAGTCCGCTGATCTTAGCAGGAAGTGGCAGCACTGCCTACAATTGACCTTAGCGCCACGAGATTAGGGAGGGGCAAAAGGCCACTCTTCCTGCTTTGAATTGCTATGTGGTGAGCCTGCCAGAAAATGCACATATCTGGATTGCCTCAACTGTGATGGTCGCCCATGATCAAACAGAAAGAAAGACTTTCATTTCTATAGTGCCTTTCATGTCCTTAGGATGTCCCAATGCCACTGAAGTACTTTATGAAATGAAGTCATTGTTGTAATGTGGGAAATGCGGCAGCCAATTTGCACACAGGAAGCTCCCCACAAACAGCAATGAGATGATGACCAGATAATCTGTTTTAGTGATGTTGGTTACTAGCCTATTGTACTTGCTGTCTGGACTAGTACATGAAGAATGGCCAATTTCATGGGAAATAGAGGATATCTTGAAAATTTCAATTGAGCCAGCATCCACCGTCTTTTGTGGAAGAGTTCCAGATTTCCACTGCCCTATATGTTTAAAAAGTGCTTTCTGATTTTACTCGTAAATAGCCTGACTCTAATTAAAAGATTGTGCCCCTGGTTCTGGAATTCCCCAACCAGAGGAAATGGTTTCTCTGTAGCTATTCTATTAAATCCATTTATCATTTTAAACACCTTAATTAGATCACCACTCAACCGTCTAAACTCGAGGGAATACACGTCAAATTTATGTAACCTGTCCTCATAATTTAACCCTTTCAACCTCTATCATTTTGATACCAGGAACTGAACACCAGCAAGAGAAGAAATTGGAGATTTGACTGCAGAAGGCATCACAGAAGAGCACAGTCCTGACCTCACCCCAACTTCACACGTGCTCACACACCTTTCATCACTCGCTATTTTTTTTACTTCCTCTTTCTTCCTTTTTCTCCCCCGCTCCACAGCCTCCCGCTCCCGGCCTCCCTCTCCCCCACTCCCCCCCACCGGCCTCCCTCTGCCCCCGCCCCGCCCCCCCCGGCCTCCCTCCGCCCCCGGCCTCCCTCCGCCCCCGGCCTCCCTCCGCCCCCGGCCTCCCTCCGCCCCCGGCCTCCCCCCCCGCCCCCGGCCTCCCTCTGCCCCCCCGCCCCCGGCCTCCCTCTGCCCCCCCGCCCCCGGCCTCCCTCTGCCCCCCCGCCCCCGGCCTCCCTCTGCCCCCCCGCCCCCGGCCTCCCTCTGCCCCCCCGCCCCCGGCCTCCCTCTGCCCCCCCGCCCCCGGCCTCCCTCTGCCCCCCCGCCCCCGGCCTCCCTCTGCCCCCCCGCCCCCGGCCTCCCTCTGCCCCCCCGCCCCCGGCCTCCCTCTGCCCCCCCGCCCCCGGCCTCCCTCTGCCCCCCCGCCCCCGGCCTCCCTCTGCCCCCCCCGCCCCCGGCCTCCCTCTGCCCCCCCGCCCCCGGCCTCCCTCTGCCCCCCCGCCCCCGGCCTCCCTCTGCCCCCCCGCCCCCGGCCTCCCTCTGCCCCCCCGCCCCCGGCCTCCCTCTGCCCCCCCGCCCCCGGCCTCCCTCTGCCCCCCCGCCCCCGGCCTCCCTCTGCCCCCCCGCCCCCGGCCTCCCTCTGCCCCCCCCGCCCCCGGCCTCCCTCTGCCCCCCCGCCCCCGGCCTCCCTCTGCCCCCCCGCCCCCGGCCTCCCTCTGCCCCCCCGCCCCCGGCCTCCCTCTGCCCCCCCGCCCCCGGCCTCCCTCTGCCCCCCCGCCCCCGGCCTCCCTCTGCCCCCCCGCCCCCGGCCTCCCTCTGCCCCCCCGCCCCCGGCCTCCCTCTGCCCCCCCGCCCCCGGCCTCCCTCTGCCCCCCCGCCCCCGGCCTCCCTCTGCCCCCCCGCCCCCGGCCTCCCTCTGCCCCCCCGCCTCCCCCGGCCTCCCTCTGCCCCCCGCCTCCCCCGGCCTCCCTCTGCCCCCGCCTCCCTCTGCCCCCCCCTCCCCCCGGCCTCCCTCTGCCCCCCCCTCCCCCGGCCTCCCTCTGCCCCCCCCTCCCCCGGCCTCCCTCTGCCCCCCCCTCCCCCGGCCTCCCTCTGCCCCCCCTCCCCCGGCCTCCCTCTGCCCCCCCCCTCCCTCTGCCCTCCCCCCCCCCCCCCCCCCCCCCCGGCCTCCCTCTGCCCCCGCCCTCCGGCCCCCCCCCCCCCCCCGCCTTATTCCCCCTCCTTATCCAGGGATGCTGAGTATAGTTGTATCACCATTACTGCCACGACAGCTGAGATTGAGCTGGGACATTCTGATCTGTGCTGCTCAGCTATTCAAAAACTGATCCATCTGAAGGTTTCCATGGTGACCAGTTAAAGAAGCAGATTGGCATAGACCTGAGCTCATTTGCCCTCTCAACTGGTGGTATGTGGTGCAAAAGAGGACAAACAAGACACCTTCATGGCTTTTGTTGAAGATGGTAAATAAGTGTCTCGCTGCACTAAATAACCTTGTCATGCAGCTGGCCCGAGCAGACCTGAACTGTGCCACCAGCCTTGTCCCAGTCATGTGATCTATGTTGCAGAAGCTCATTACACGCACTTCATCTCATTCTGCAAGAATCTGCAGCTGCTTGAACTATTAAATCCCAAAGGGTAATGGAAATCTGGGACTCTTTCTCCACCACCCCCACCCCCCCCGCCCCACCCCCCAATAAAAGCTATTAAGGCTGAGGGGATCAATTGAAAATTTCAAAACTGAGGTTGAAAGATTTTTGTTAGGCAAGGGTATTAAGAGTTACAAAACCAAGGCGGGTAGATGGAGTTAAGATACAGATCAGCCATGATCTAATTAAATGGCGGAACAGGCTTGAGGAGCTGAATGGCCGACTCCTGTTCCTATGCTCCTAGAAATTTACAGCCCCCATAAATGGAAACCGAACATGTAGATATTAGAAACAGAATTAAAATCTGCATCATGGGCATGGGAGTTCTGGAGAAGTATGTTTAAACTGTTGAAAGGTCTCGTTCAGTTGTCAGTGTCCTTGGATCCAGTTTGAGTGCGTCTCTGGTCCATTCGCTGCATAGGATCCACAGCAGGATATTGAAGAATACCCTACCTCGCGAATCTGAAGCACTTCAAACTGTCAACCTTCAACAGATGGTGGTAGGAACAAAGGTGAAATAATCACGGGTATAAACATTTGTGAATAGGAGAGCTGCAACTACCCGTCACGTGTTGGGTTATGAAATGTATTCAGTTTCAGAAGTTTACTGCCAGAAATTCTTCCCCCCCGCCCCCCCCCCCCCCCCCCCATATCGAATCTATCACCCATCTATATTTCTTATTCATTCTCGGGATGTGGGGTTGCTGGCAAGGCTGGCATTTATTGTCCATCCCTCGTTGCTCTGAGAAGGTGCTGGTGGGCTGTCGTCTTGAGGTTTAATACAATTGTGTGGCTCGCTGGGCCATTTCAGAGGGCAGTTAAGAGTCAACCACGTTGGTGTGGGACTGGAGTCACATTTCCTTCCCTAAAGGACATTAGTGAACCAGTTGGGTTTTTCCAACAATAGTTTTATGGTCAGTTTTTACTGGCACCTCGTCTGAGCTCGCACGTGTGAAGCATGGTCACTTATGTGAGGTACTGAAGGTAGATGGCAATCGTGGACCTGTAGCCCAGGCAGAGTCGGCAGTTTTTAGGGGAGAAATGATTGATACTCGGGTGTGGTTAAATCAAGGCATTCAAGTGTCATAAACTACAAGGAGCGAGCTCTAGTGGCTTGGCGGTTTATGAGCCATGTGATAAGATTTCAGCCTTGCAGTCTGTGTTTTGTTTAATATCCAGAGGGCACAGTTTTATTGCATTTTGGTTATTCAGGCAGCTGGTTGCAAACATCTGACAGTTGACCAGATCTGCGTTGAACACATAACTGGTGTGATCACTTCAGATTTTATTGAATGATCTATGGCTTATTACCAGGAAATGTAGCATTAACATAGCAAGGATGGGTTTGAAGGATGTAATTGAATCCCTGGGTTCAGATGTCACACACAAACTACTCAAGCTTCACTCTCATGGGTTTCGATGTTGTTGAAGTGCTTCCAATAGATCACTGGCCTTGTTAGTGCTCCCAAGCGGTGCTGCATCTTACTCTATGTCCAATTCTTCAGCGGCAGGTCGACATTTAATCATAGTGAAGGTTTAAGCTTTGTACGTTGGACAGGCTGTCGATATAATAAAATGTCTGAAGTCATGATTTGCCACAAGATGTCCCCAGCACACTTGCTAAATGCTGTATCCAATCAGGTACATGGTGAAGACATTGGCAGTGGAACACATAGAAACATAGAAGCAGGAGTCGGCCATTCGGCCCTTCGAGCCTGCTCCGCCATTCAATGTGATCATGGCTGATCATCCAAATTCAGTACCCTGTCCCTGCCTTTTCCCCATATCCCTTGATCCCTTTAGCCTCAAGAAATATATCCAACTCTTTCTTGAATATATTTAATGAACTAGCCTCCACCGCCCTCTGTGGCAGAGAATTCCACAGGTTCACCACTGTCTGGGTGAAGAAATTCCTCCTCATTTCAGTCCTAAATGGCTTACCCCTTATTCTTAGACTATGACCCCTGGTTCTGGACTCCCCGGCCATCAGAAACATCCTTCCTGCATCTAGTCTGTCCAGACCTGACAGAATTTTATAAGTTTCGATGAGATCCCCTCTCAATCTTCTAAACTCCAGTGAGTATAAGCCCAATCGACACAATCTCTCCTCGTACGTCATTCCTGCCATCCCAGGTATCAGCCTGGTGAATCTTCGCTGCACTCCCTCCGTGGCAAGAACGTCCTTCCTCAGGTAAGGTGACCAAAACTGCACACAATACTCAAGATGTGGTCTCACCAAGGCCCTGTTCAACTGTAGCAAGACATCCTTGTTCCTGCACTCGAACCCTCTTGCTACGAAGGCCAACATACCATTTGCCGCCTTAACCGCCTGCTGCACCTGCATGCTTACCTTCAGCGACTGGTGCACAAGGACACCCAGGTCTCTTTGCACTTCCCCTTCTCCCAATCTATTGCCATTCAAATAATAATCTGCCTTCCTGTTTTTGCCACCAAAGTGGATAACCTCACATTTATCCACATTATAGTGCATTTGCCATGTTTCTGCCCAATCACCCAACCTGTCCAAATCGTACTAGAGTTTCCCGACATCCTCCTCGCAGCTTACCCTCCCGCCCAGCTTTGTGTCGTCTGCAAATTTGGAGATATTACATCCAATTCCCTCGTCCAGATCATTAATATATATTGTGAACAGCTGGGGCCCTAGGACCGATCCTTGCGGTACCCCACTAGTCACTGCCTGCCACTCGGAAAACAACCCGTTTATTCCAACTCTTTGCTTTCTGTCCGCCAACCAATTCTCTATCCAAGTCAATACCTTGCCCCCAATCCCATGTGCCTTAATTTTGCACGCTAATCTCTTATGTGGGACCTTATCGAAAGCCTTCTGAAAGTCCAAATACACCACATCCACTGGTTCTCCCTTATCTATTTTACCAGTTACATCCTCAAAAAATTCCAGTAGATTAGTCAAGCATGATTTACCTTTTGTAAATCCATGTTGACTTTGTCCGATCCTGTCACTGCTTTCCAAGTGCTCTGCAATTACATCTTTTATAATAGACTCTAGCATTTTCCCCACTACCGATGTCAGGCTTACCGGTCCATAATTCCCCGCTTTTTCTCTACCACCTTTTTTGAATAGTGGGGTAACATTAGCTACCCTCCAATCCATGGGTACCGTTCCAGAGTCGATCGAGTTCTGGAAGATGACCAGTAATGCATCTACTATTTCTAGGGCCACTTCCTTAAGTACCCTGGGATGTAGACCATCAGGCCCTGGGGATTTATCGGCCTTCAGTCCCATCAATTTTCCCAACACCATTTTCCTACAAATACTGATTTCTTTCAGTTCCTCTCTTTCATCAGACCCTATGTTCCCTGGCATCTCTGGGAGGTTATTTGTGTTCTCCTTTCTGAAGACAGAACCAAAGTATGTATTTAGTTGGTCTGCCATTTCCTTGTTTCCCATTATAAATTCCCCTGATTCTGACTGTAAGGGACCTACGCTTGACTTCACCAATCTTTTTTTCTTCACATATCTATAAAAGCTTTTACAGTCAGTTTTTATGTTCCCTGCTAGCTTACTCTCATTCTATTTTCCCTTTCTTAATTAATCCCCTTGTCCTCCTTTGTTAACTCCTAAACTGCTTCCAATCCTCAGGATTATTGCTTTTTCTAGCCAATTTATATGTCCTCTCCTTGGATCTTATGCTATCCCTAATTTCCCTTGTTAGCCACGGTTGAGTCACCTTTTTTGTTTTATTTTTATGCCAAACTGGGATGAACAAATTCTGTAGCTCATCCATTCGGTCTTTGAATGTTTGCCATTGCCTATCCACCGTCAACCCTTTGGGCGCCATTCCCCACTCAATCCTACCCAACTCGCTCCTCAGACCATCGTAGTTTCCTTTATTTAAATTGAGGACCCTTGTCTCTGAGTCAACTACTTCATTCTCCATCTTAATGAAGAATTCGATAATATTATGATCGCTCCGACCCAAGGGGCCTCGTACAACAAGATTGCTAATTAATCCTTTCTCGTTACATAATACCCAGTCTAAGATGGCCTGATCTTTGGTTGGTTCCTCGACATATTGGTCCAGGAAACCATCCCGTAAACACTCCAGGAATTCCTCCTCCACAGTATTGTTACTAATTTGGTTGGCCCAATCTATATGTAGATTAAAGTCACCCATGATGACTACTGTGCCCTTATTGCACGCTTCTTTAATTTCCCTTTTAATGCCATCCCCAACCTCCACCTTACTGTTTGGAGGTCTATATACCACTCCCACTAATGTTTTTTTCCCCTTAGTATGTCTCAATTCTACCCATACAGATTCCACATCATCAGAGCTAATATCCTTCATTACAATTGTATTAATCCCTTCTTTAACCAGTAATGCTACCCCACCTCCCTTTCCTTTTTGCCTATCTTTCCTGAATATCGAATACCCCTGGCTGTTGAGTTCCCAGTCTTGGCCATCCTTGAGCCACGTTTCTGTAATCCCAACCAAATCGTATTCGTTTACCTCTATTTGCGCAGCCAATTCATCCACCTTATTAGAAATGCTCCTCGCATTAAGACACAAAGCCTTCAGGCTTGTTTTTTTAACGCTCTTAGACCTATTAGAATTATTATTTACTGTGGCCACGTTTGATTTAAACCGTTGATTTCTCTGACTGCCACTTTTGTTTTTCTCCTTCCTATCTTTTGCTTTTATCCTTGTTTCCCTTTCCTCTGTCTCCCTGCTCAGGTTCCCAACCCCCTGCCATTTTAGTTTAAACCCCCCCGAACAGTGCTAGCAAACCTCCCCGCAAGGATATTTGTCCCGCTCTGGTTCAGGTGCAACCCGTCCGACTTGTACAAGTCCCACCTTTCCCAGAAGCAGGCCCAGTGATCCAGGAAACTAAAGCCCTCCCTCCTGCACCAACTCTTTAGCCACGCATTCATCTGCTCTATCCTCCTATTCCTATACTCATTAGCACGTGGCACCGGGAGTAATCCAGAGATTACAACCTTTGAGGTCCTGCTCTTTAATCTGCTACCTAGCTCCCTAAATTCTTGTTGCAGGACCTCATCCCTCTTCCTACCTATGTCGTTGGTCCCAATGTGAACCACGACCTCTGCCTGTTCACCATCCCACTTCAGAATGGCCTGCAGCTGTTCAGTGACATCCTTGACCCTGGCACCAGGGAGGTAACAAACCATCCTGGAGTCACGTCTACGGCCACAGAACCGTCTATCTGTTCCCCTTACGATAGAATCCCCTACCACTATTGCTCTCCCACTCTTTTTCCTCCCTTCCTGAGCAGCAGAAGCACCCCCGGTGCCAGGAAGTTGGCTGCTGCTGCCTTCCTCTGGTGAGTCATCCCCCTCAACAGTATCCAAATTGGTATACCTGTTTGAAAGGGGGATGGCCACAGGGGTCCCCTGCACTACCTACCTGCCTGCTTCTACTGCTCCGCCTGGTGGTCACCCATTTCCCTTCTGCCTGTGCAGCCCTACCCTGCGGCGTGACCAACTCATCATACGTGTAATCCACGACCCTCTCAGCATCGTGACTGCTCCACAACCCATCCATCCGCAGCTCCAGCGCCTCAATACGGCCCGTTCGTAGCTGCAGCTGGATGCATTTCTGGCACATGTCATCAGGGACACTGGCGCACTTAATGTATCAACATCTCCCCGCTCTGACTCCCTATAGTCCTACTGCACTGTGCTTTCACTAGGTCTGTATCAATACACTACAGAGAAAACCACACTCGAGACAGAACGTATACTTCTTGTGTGATTCTCTCAATTCGTTACCTCCTATTGCTCCACTGCAACCATCTCTAGTGACCAACTTATTATCACTGCCAGTTCGCCCTAGTGTTATACAGCTCAAAGTATTCCATCCAGGCTCAGTCCCACTTTGGAAGAACAGAATCTATAATCGTAGGACTAGATGTGTTTCACAGTTTTAATGGGCACTGTACAAACATCTCATGCATTACGTATTACTGGTGAAAAGACTTAAACTCCTGAAAATTGGGCATCTGGATGGAGTGCCCAGTTCCGAAATGCTGGATATATCTTTCCATAAAGTGGTTGCTGTTTGTGTTTTACTGAGGAGTCAAGATCTTCCTGCAAATTGTCAATGGCTTTCTGCTTTGTGATGAACAAATAAGGTTCTTTTTGTTGCTGTGCAGAAAGGCGATCTGCCTCAGTCTTCCGTCACTTCAAAGATTGTCGCCCAGCCTTGGCTTCCCTCCCTCTCCCATTCAATCTCGCTGCATTTGGGAGTGTGGACGAGCAGAGGCAGACTCCTCCGCAGTGCCAAATTTATTGGATCATTCATGGGTGCTGCAACTAGGTGTAGCTGTTCCCAAGGATGATGATTAGCAGTTATCCACCCAGCCACACCTAGTTAATACTGCAGGAATGGAGCGAGTTTAAACCTGTAGAATCACATTTCCTTTGTATTCTCAATCTTTTAACTTGTACGGAGATAGGTTTTGTAATAGGCAAGTGTTACTTTATCTTAATTTGTTGTACATGCTAGATGCAACATGGACTTCCCGGTTCTAATGCAGTAATACTTCTAGGACACCCTGGGTCTATTTGTGGCTGGCCTACCCTTCACCCTTGGCAGACTTTGTGTTCAAGGTGGCCCTCCTGGATTGGCTGGGAATCTCCCAGAATGCAAGATTCATCTCCCAGGTGCGGCTGCTAGCTACCTGGGATTGTTCCGCGGTTCGCGCCATGCGACGGTTGAAATGCCTTGGGTTCCCAGCCAGTTCCTGCCGGCCACTTTAAGAAACAGCCTGGAATATCCTTGTAGCTGGTCCAGCCGCATTTCCGACATAGTTACCGCCGTGAGGAAATTGCTGTTCAACTGTGTTCAAAAATGCACTGTAGGGAAGGGTCTGGTTTCCATTTGAAGGGTGAGCTGCCCACAGCTACGTGACCTCAGTGTGGGGAATCGCAGGTACTGACTCCATGTTGCAGCATTCCTCAGAGTGTCTCTCAGGCAAGACAGCAGTTGGGATCGTAACCCCTGGCAAACGATTAGTAACGCTGTTGTGTGAAGGGCTGGTGTGAGCAATGTTATCTAATTTTTTTTCTCTTTGGCCAGTTCATCATCCCATAATGCCCCTTGGCTCCATGTGACTGTTCAGCTGTGAAGTGATGGTTTTGGGGTCTGAAGAGAAATTTGGACTCCTCAATGCTGAGATGGAGACTTCACTGGGACAAATAGGCTCGTCCACTCTAACAGACCAAGCTCAGATCCTCTTCCAGATGCTAGGGGATCTATTTAATGATAGGCTGCACTTGCTAAGGTAGAGCTGTGGTCTGAATGGTTAGTGCCTCACCAGGCTATACCTAGTACACTCTAGGCTGCTCTTTTAATCTGACACCACGTCACTGGATTTTCTCAAACCATCGCGGTCCAGAAGGCAGTTTCAGTCACTTCACAATTGTTGATAGAGTAGAATTGGTTTCATGAAGCCCCAGTTGCTTTCTTATGGTCCCTGATCCTGACAGATTGCCTCTTGACAATGTAATTATTTTCAGCCTTCAGGGAACCAAATGTGTTTGAAAAGAAGTGTTGCTATCTACTTGGTGCATTGTTCCTAAACCGCATCTCATTTTTTTGATAAATGATTGTATAATTTTAGACTATATTTGTTTCGGTGCTTTATCCATTTTCTGTCTGAATTCTTGGTTGTGCTGATCATTTAATGGAATTAATATGATGCGTTGAGTCACAGTTCAGATCTAGAAGGCCCTTTGGCCCATTTAAACTCAACCTTCCAGAATAACAGATCTCGGAGCCTTGGTCGGGTGGCCTACCCTCCACTCCGAGAATTCAAGATTAATCTCCTGGACACTGCTGCGATCAACCCAGGAGAAAAATCATAGAAGCATTAAAATTGGGTGGGTTTTAAAAATATTCTTTGAACACTTTTTTGTTTATTAGTTGGAAAAATATTTGAATCGGAATAAAAGACTGTTTAACTGGGCAGGACAGTTGGAGGCGGAAGATGATGTGATGAAACCTCCAGGTGTATGTCCAACCAGGGTTGGCAACCTTGGGCTATGGAGTAGTATCTCATCCAAAGGGGAAGCACTTCTGACAGTGTAGCAGTGACGTTGGGGTTGAAACACGGGATTGTGGCTTGAAGCCTGAGGTTGGGGCAGAGGAGTAGGAGCTGGAGGCTGAAGTGGGACTTGACGATGAGAGCTACGCCTGACCCGTTGGGAGAGCTTGAAATAGGAAGAATTCCATTTCCCCGGCATTAATATCCTCACCTTGATGAGCACCGTCACCTTCAGCAGCACCATCCTACAGTCTCCCCCTCCTCCTCTCTCACTCAGCAGCTTCGATTCGTTTTCAGGAGAGCAAGGTGGGAAAAGTAAAAGTATTAAATGTTGCTGTTTGTTGTCAATCATCCCGAGCCCCATCCCTGTTCAGGTTTGGATTGTGCAAACTTGACGCTATGTATTCATGCTGACCAAATGTTGGCAATTATGCTGCTAACTTGGCATTACTTGGTGCTCAGGACTGGGCTGTCCAATGTACACTCTGTCACACAGCAAGGCAGCTGGTGAAGCCAAGCTCAACATTAAACAAAAAAATTGGAGCAAATAGCAAGATACGTCCCCATCGTGTGTTGGGTGCACTTGGCTGTTTACGCAGCGAGTTCAGCATGAGTAGGTCCAGGGTCCTGAGCAATAGGGTAACTGAGGTATGGAGTGAAGAAATGATGCAGCATCAGCCCCCATTGTAACATCACCCTCCAAAGTCTAGTGTGCTCCTGAGATATACAGACCAGATCGTTCACAGGCTCCAACTTTGCTGGGGCTTTTGGAGGGTTACATGCTTGTTTTATATCCAGCAGCTTGTGGAGAACTGCAGGGTCATATCTGTGCTGGGTCACTGTTTGATGGCGGAGTTCCTATTCACTTCAATTACTGTCAGGCTTTGACAATCTTGAGAGCCCTGGCTTTTGACAAGTGCCAATTCCACGGAATAAAAAGCCTGGGAGAACATTGCCTGAAGTTTAGCTTGCAGTTCAGCTCTGATTGGAACAGCTTAAACTGCTCCCTGAGGAGCAATAAACTTGGGTTAAAAATATCTGCTGGGAAAATGCACAGTGACAAACAGCCCCATTCTCCTCCCGTGTGCACAAGAGGGGATGGAAAGTCGTTCATTCTATAACAGTAACGTAAACTCCGACTGTGTGCACGTGTGTTTCACTCACTCACTGTCTGTCTTGACCATGTGTGTTTTGCTGCCTCTGTGCATCTCATCAGGTTCGAGTTTAACTCCTGGGTGGGAATGGTACCTGGGATGCTCGGTCAATTTTAACAACCGAGCCTCATTAATATGCCACTTGCCGACTTTCTGACCAAAACGGGCAGGAAGTCGGCTGGAAACTGGGGCCCAGCCATTAAATAGGGCGGCAAGAGCAGGCTGACCATATTTTCTAAAGCAAATCCGGGGAGAAACAGAGTGGGAGCACATCAAAGTAGCCAGGAGGGAACATGTAGGTTGTGCAGCGTAGCGAGGCAAAAAATTTTAGCAGCCTAGATTTTAACAGTTGCACATATATACTACAAATGCAAAACAAATGTGCATATAATTACCGTGGAAGTGAAGTCACACTATTGAAACGCATTCAGAGATTGTTTATAAATAATACAATAACACTGTTCAGGAACATTAGTTTTTCGTACCCACTGTCTATACATTTTTCTTCACATCACTGCCCAATTAATATATTTTTCACAGATTTTTTAAAGATTGCTGTGCTATCTCTGCGTTTCAAGAAAAGATTAGTGGGGAGGGGGATCACCCTGGCATAGTGAGGGAAGCGGGTCACCCTGGCACACAGATAAATGGGGACGGGGAATGACCCTGGCACAGTGAAGGAAGCGGGTCACCCTGGCACACAGATTAGTGGGGCGGGGGAATTGCCCTGGCACAGTGACTGAAGCGGGTCACCCTGGCACAGTGAGGGAAAGGGGCCCTCCTGTTGCAAACAGAGGGAAAGAGGGGGGGGGGGTTGTCCTGGCACAGATGGTTGAGAGGGGGGTTACCATGCTACTTGCCTATGACATAATGGGAATGGCGTGCAGCAGTTCCACTATCCTCGGGCATAAAGACAGCCCCTTCTATATACACAAACACCCAGAGCCATGTTTAGCCTTAGACAGGCACTGTTCTCATAGGACTGAGTGAGACTGAGGTACCGAGGCTTATCTGCCGAGTTACAGAGGCAGACATTAAAACCATTCCACTCCACGTATTAGCACACCCTCAGTGTTGTGGCTCACACAGACATCACCGACATCACACCCTCCCGCGCAAATACAGCCACCCCATTGGCCAGCACTCGCCCCCCACTCTGTCCTTTCATTTGTCCAAACCAAAGCCAATTCGGTCAAAGCTAAACTGTCGTCGCAAACCATGATCCGCCCTTTCGTTGGTCCATTGCTACCAATGGGCAGAGAATCTGTCAGTCAGCAGTGAGCCCTGCTCATTGATCCGTCTGAGTCCCTGAGTGCGGGCACGGATTTATACGAGTTGCAAATACTGAATGGAGCTCATTCAAATAAAATGGCAGCTAGGGTATTCAGGGATGAGTTTCGTGAACCGGATACTCTTCTGGGGACATTCTTTGCCTGGGAACACAATATCTCATCCAGGGACTGTCCCCGGAAAGCAGAGATGTATGGTCACCCTAGGCAAGAGGCCACACCAGGAACCTAGGGGAATGGTCCCTGGAACAAGGTAAGTGCTTCAGGAGAGGAATCTTGGCCGTAGGGGTGTTGGGGCGAAGCCCGGGACAAGAAAGGCCCATGGTTTCCTTGTGGGGCCCAGAAGAGCACTCCTGCTCCTCCAGGCCCAAACTGGACCTTTTCTGACCCTGACTGGTTTTGCCTGCCAGGGAAGCCGCCACAATCCCCCCAGCTCAGTCCTAAGGTTAAAATCGAAGATTGGCACCAATGACATTTTCGGAACACTATCTGCATATTTAAGGGGGGCCCCACCGGCTTGGTGCCAGATCGGGGTGGGTAATCCCCCACAACATTTTAACTGCCCCTCTGCCAAGTTTCCACCAGATGTGGGGAAGTTGAAATAAATTAGATTATTTCTCTTCCCCCTTCCTGTGTTTGTATTCTCTCTCCATTTCTCTCTCTGTCTTTGCCTCTGTCTGCTCTGTGTGTCTGTTGTCTCTTTGACCTATGTGTGTGTGTATCTGTGTTTCTCTGCCTGCCTCCTTAACACCCTTTCACACTCTAAGCGTGTGTACCAACAACAACTGAGATTTCTATCATAACTCAGTGTATACACAGAGATATGTGGGAGCGCTTTCCAAGGGCAGTGGATAGTGAGTGGACACCCGAGTGGTGGGTTGGGGAATAAAGGAAGACGGAAGGGAACAAGCGCACTGTTCAACAACAACAACTTGCCTTTATATAGCGCCTTTAACATAGTAAAATGCCCCAAGGCGCTTCACAGGAGCGTTAGCAAACAAAATTTGACACTGAGCCACATGAGATATTATGACAGGTGATCAAAAGCTTGGTCAAAGAGATAGGTTTTAAGGAGCATAGAAACATAGAAGATAGGAGCAGGAGTAGGCCATTCGGCCCCTTGAGTCTACTCCACCATTTAATGAGATCATGGCTGATCATCCAAATTCAGTACCCTGTCCCTGCTTTCTCCCCATATCACACAGAATCACACACACAGAAACCCCACAGTGCAGATAGAGGCCATTTCGGCCCATCGAGCCTGCACCGACACATATACACATATCCCACCCGATCCCCGTAACCCCTACACCAACACATATCCCACCCTATCCCCGTAACCCCACATATTTTAATCCCCCTAACACTAAGGGTCAATTTATCATAGCCAATCATCCTAACCCACACATCTTTGGACTGTGGGAGGAAACCGGAGCACCCGGAGGAAACCCACGCAAACACGGGGAGAATGTGCAAACTCCACACACACAGTCACCCGAGGCCGGATTCGAACCCGGGTCCCTGGCGCTGTGAGGCAACAGTGCTAACCTCTTGATCCCTTTAGCCTTAAGAAATATATCTAACTCCTTCTTGAATATATTTAATGAATTGGCCTCAACTGCCTTTTGTGGTAGAGAATTCCACAGGTTCACCACTCTCTGGGTGAAGAAATTCCCCCTCATCTCTGTCCTAAATGGCTTACCCCTTATCTTTAGACTATGACCCCTGGTTCTGGACTCCCCGACCATCGGGAACATCCTTCCTGCATTTAGTCTGTCTTGAGGGAGGGGAGAGGAGTGGAGAGGTTTAGGGAGGGAATTCCAGAACTTGAGGCAAAGGCAGCTGAAGACACAGCCGTCGATGGTGGAGTGATTTAAAATCGTGGATACGCAAGAGGCCAGAATTGGAGGAATGCAGAGATCTTGGAAGGTTGTAGGGCTGGAGGAGGTTACAGAGATGGGGAGGGGCGAGGCCATGGAGGGATCTGAACACAAGAATGAGAATTTCAAATTCTGGGCATTGCCGGACCGGGAGCCAATGTAGGTCAGCAAGCACGGGGGTGGGATGAACGGAACTTGATGCAAGTATAAATAATATAAAAGTGGAGGGGGGGGTCTTACGGAGTTCTTGAAGGGAGGGAGGTGGAGATGCTGAAGAAGACCATTCCAGAGGGCGGAGGCTGTAGGAACAGCCATTGATGGTGGAGCAGGCGGAGCCAAGAATGAGAAGGAGGCCTGGTATTGGAGGGCCGAGGAAGAGAGAACCTGCATTAACTAACTGGCTTAATGTGAGGCTGCACATTGTAAATTAAAGTCACAACAACCATGTCAGACCCAATGCATTATTCTGCTGGTGAAGTGTAGATATGAGTCCCTTTTAGGCTAGAGATCTGAATTGATCAATAAACCGAGAGGTGGGCTGGGGAACTTGGTTGCTTGAGAGTTTCGACGGTCCATTCCAAATCATTGCTACTGTTTCTTCGCTGTTATGAACTCCTGTATCCCCATCACCCCATCCTCACAGCTTCAATGGCTCAGCATGCAGCTCAAGCTTCTGTGTCATACCTCAGTCATTTGACACAAGCCAGCATATTTGCAATGAGTTACTTTACTAAACACTTTTTTTAATAAAAAAGCAAGCTAGGGTTGTGAGTTGCAACCTCAAGATCAATTAAACTCTGTTCTAACAGTAATTAGAATATGTGTCCTTAAAGGGCCAAGTTAGCAGCTTAATACATTCTGTGTTGCATCGTATAGTCCTTATAAAACAGCGTATCATCTGACCACCTCTGAGGTGGCACAGAAGGCCCTCTGGTAATGTGTGTGTGCAGATGTCTCACAAAGTTACAGGCGCAGAACAATCTTTATTTTTTTTTAAATGAGAAAAGCCAGTTACTTAATGCTGAGTATCTCTGGCCTGGAGCCAAACAGACAAGTGCTTCACAATTTGAAAAGTTCACTCACCAAACAGTGATTAACTTCTGGATGACCTGAGGCTGTTTACTCAGCAATCGAATCTCTGTGGCTTCAAAGGGACACAGATTCACCTTAACTAAAATGCATCAAGTATTTCACTCCTTGTAAATCAACATATCCAACGTGACAGGAGATCTGCTGCTAATATATTCAAAACATGCAGATGCAAAGCAATCTTAAAATACTGGGTGTCTCTGGCATGCAAATTGAGACTGATGGACAGGTACAATAGTGTCAGCTGTGGCTCAGTTGGTAGTATACTCGCCTCTGAGTCAGAAGGTTGTGGGTTCAAGGGACATGCGCACATGAAGCTAGGCTGAGGGAATGCTGCACTGTCAGAGGTGTCGTCTTTCAGATGAGACATTAAACCGAGGCACCGTCTGCTCTCTCAGGTGGACATAAAAGATCCCATGGCACTATTTCGAAGAAGAATAGGGGAGTTATCCCCCGTGTCCTGGCCAATATTTAGAACATAAGAACATAAGAAGTAGGAGCAGGAGTAGGCCATACGGCCCCTCGGGCCTGCTCCGCCATTCAATAGGATCATGGCTGATCCGAATCTAGACTCACGTCCACTTCCCTGCCCTCTCCCCGTAACCCCTAATTCCCTTATCTGCTAGGAAACTGTCCATTTCTATTTTAAATTTATTTAATGTTGCAGCTTCCACAGCTCTCTAGGGTAGCAAATTCCATAGATTTTCTACCCTCTGAGTGAAGAAGTTTCTCCTCATCTCAGTTTTGAAAGCGCAGCCCCTTATTCTTAGATTATGCCCCCTAGTTCTAGTCTCGCCCATCAGTGGAAACATCCTCCCCGCATCCACCCGATCAAGCCCCCTCACAATCTTATATGTTTCGATAAGATCGCCTCTCATTCTTCTGAACTCCAAAGAGTAGAGTCCCAACCTACTCAACCTTTCCTCATACGTCAACCCCCTCCTCTCCGGAATCAACCGAGTGAACCTTCTCTGAACCGCCTCGAGAGCAAGTATATCTTTTCTTAAATATGGAAACCAAAACTGTACGCAGTATTCCAGGTGTGGCCTCACCCATACCCTGTATAACTGCAGCAAGACTTCCCTGTTTTTATACTCCATCCCCTTACAATAAAAGCCAAGATTCCATTGGCCTTCCTGATCACCTGCTGTACCTGCATACTAACTTTTTGTGTTTCATGCACCAGGACCCCCAGATCCCTTTGTACTGTAGCACTTTGCAGTTTCTCTCCATTTAGATAATAACTTGCTCTTTGATTTTTTCTGCCAAAGTGCATAACCTCACACTTTCCAACATTTATATTGCATCTGCCAAATCTCTGCCCACTCACCTAGCCTGTCTATGTCCTTTTGCAGGTTTTTTTATGTCCTCCTCACTCATTGCTTTCCCTCCCATCTTTGTATCGTCGGCAAACTTGGATATGTTGCACTCGGTCCCTTCCTCCAAATCGTTAATATAGATTGTAAAGAGTTGGGGTCCCAGCAGTGACCCCTGCGGAACACCACCAGTTACTGATTGCCAGCCTGAGAATGAACCATTTATCCCAACTCTTTGTTTTCTGTTAGATAGCCAATCTTCCACCCATGCCAGTATATTACCCCCAATCCCGTGATTTCTTATCTTGATCAGTAATCTCCTTCAACCGACATAACAAAAAAAACAGATCTGGTCATTTTCACATTGCTATTTATAGGAGCTTGCTGTGTGCAAATTGACTGCCGTGTTTCCCACATTACAACAGTGACTCCACTTCAAAAGTACTTCATTGGCTGTAAAGCGCTTTGAGTCATCCGGTGGTCGTGAAAGGCGCTATATAAAGGCAAGTCTTTCTTTACTAATTACTGATGGTGTTCCCATGCGCCTGCTGCCCTTGTCCTTCTAGGTGGTAGAGGTCGCGGGTTTGGGAGGTGCTGTCGAAGAAGCCTTGGCAAGTTGCTGCAGTGCATCTTGTAGATGGTACACACTGCAGCACGGTACGCCAATGGTGGAGGGAGTGAATGTTTAAGGTGGTGGATGGGGTGCCAATCAAGCGGACTGTTTTAAAAAAGTACTAATGCAGCCTCCCCTCATCATCATCCCCACCCCACCCCACTGCAGTCCTGCTCCAAGAAAACTCCCATCACCATAGTTTTATCAGACACCATGAAACCCCTCCCACTTTTCCCACCGTGCAAACACCCCCGGCCTTAGTACTCTGACCCCCACCACCGTCTGTCTTGCCACAGCCCAAGTACACCTTCCCCCTACTGCCACACCCTGACATGATCTCCCAGTACTCCGCCCCCCTCAACCACCACCTGCCATACCCTGACAACCCCCTCGCTCCCAGACTCTGGCACCCCCTCCCCAATGCTCCCCGAACATCCCAAATACCCCTTTCAAATTGCATCGCCCATTGCCGCACACCCAGAGCCCTATGACTCCCCACTTGTCTAGTCTATCTAAATGCCCAGATATTGCAACCTTTGCAACTGATGTCAAAGAAGGTGGCAGCACTTTCTGTTCAAACAGAGCAAATTGTTAAAGGCGATCTCTGCACTTGGTTGCAGTTCTGTGTTTGTGTCATCACAGTGCAGAGTGCTTAGTGAAGACCCTTGGGTCATGCTTATTAACAAGTGCACTGATCTTGAAGCTGATCTATCACTGAACCTCAAGTAAAAATATTTCTAAAGAGATTCTGCAAATAATCTGTGTTTAACACCTGTCAATTAGACATTTCAGCTCTGTATTTTTGATTCCTTCATAGAATCATACAGGAGGCCATTCAGCCCATCGTGTCTGTGCCGGCCCTTTGAAAGAGTTGTTCAATTAGTCCCACTCCCCTGCTCTTTATCTGTGGCCCTGCAAATGTTTCCTTTTCAAGTATATGTCCAATTCCATTTTGAACATTAGTATTAAATCAGCTTCCGCCATATAATTGGATTAATTTCTTATGTATTTGACAATTTGTTCTAGACAATTGTCAACTGTTTGTTGTGAATCCTCCCTCTTCTCCCGCCCCCCCCCCCCCCCATTTTCTCCCCTCTTCTGCCCCCATGGGCACTAGCATCGCCCAAGTGTCTACGCTTCATTTGAGAGTTCAAAGTGTTTACAGGTTATGGAGCACATCACAGCTGTGCCTGATCCTATCCTCCCCCAACGTCCACACATGGCCCTTCCCAACTAGCTGCTACTCCGAAAACTGTTCTCTCCTAGAATCTAAACTATTCCAATGCTTTCCTGGCCGGCCTCCCATCTTCCACCCTCTATAAACGTGAGCTCATCCATAAACTCTGCTGCCCATATCCTAACTCGCACCAAGACCTGTTGGCCCATCTCCCCTGTGCTCGCTGACCTGCACTGGCTCCCGGTTAAGCAATGCCACGATTTCAAAATTCTCATCCTTGTTTTCAAATCCCATCATGGCCTCGCCCCATCCTATCTCTGTAATCTCCTCCAGCCCCCCTGAGATATCTGCATTCTTCTACTTCTGCCCCCTTGAGCATCCCTGATTATAATCACTCAACCATTGGTGGCTGTGCCTTCTGTTGCCTGGGCCCTAAGCTCTGGAATTCCCTCCCAAATCTCTCCACCTCTCTTTCCTCCTTTAAGACACTCCTTAAAACCTACCTCTTTGACCAAACTTTTAGTCATCTGCCCTCATTTCTCATTGTGGCTAGGTGTCAAATTTTTTGTCTTATAATACTCCTGTGAAGCACCTTGGGATATTTTACTATGTTAAAAGCGCTATATAAATTAATTTCCTGTTGTTGTTGGCCTCGCCCCTCCCTATCTTTGTAACCTCCTACAACCCTCCAAGAACTCTGCATTCTTCGAATTCTGGCCTCTTGTCCATTCCCCACTTCCTTTGCCTCACCATTGGCGGCCGTGTCTTCTGCTGTCTAGACCATAAGCTCTGGAAATCCCTCCCTAAACCTCTCCACCCCTCTAACTCTTTCCTTGTTTAAGATGCCCCTTGAAACCTACCTCTGACTAAGTTTTTGGTCACCGGTCCTAATATCTCTCTCTGGCTCAGTATCAAAGCATGTCTGATGACACTCCTGTGAAGAGTCTTGGGATGTTTTACTACGTTACGGGTGCTATATAAATACAAGTTGTTCTAATTTAGGGCATGAACATTTAAATGGGGAGCAAAGGAGGAGAAAGATTTGAGCTACTTTCACTGCATGGATTTTTTTTTATCTCCCATCACCTTGTGCGACTCTCTCCTTTTTACATTTGGCATTGGGTTGCTGATCTCCATCGCCCCGACATGCTTGAGAATGGAAACGCCGGGAGCCAGTTTGCTTTGCAGAAAGTCTAATCCTTTGGCAGATTTCCATGGGTCTACAATGTCACGTGGTCAGTTCCCCATAAGTTGGGTTATTTGCAGCAGGAAGTGCAGCTGACGGGAGCCGGGGCGGGGTGTGTATCTGCCGTTGCCTGCTCTTCCCCAATGTAAAAGAATCCTTAAAACTACAGAGAGGAGTAAACTTATGCAACATGCTGACTTGTTACTGTCACCCAGTTTGTAGCAGTTATCATTCCAATCCATGGCTAGCTGCAAGTTTCTCACAGTTGTGTTGGCATCTGTTGTGTGGCATGTCACACACAGGAATGAGGCATCTTTTATCTGCGCAAGTGGAAAAATGCAGCATGAAACATTTACTGCAAATACTCAAATCGGCTGCATATAGGTGTGGTGGCCCTTTTAAAATCCCTTTGGTGCATGTGTTCTGACTTCACGGTGCACTGAGGAAATGTTTCAATATTTGGCTGGGGAGGGGCGGGGATGGTGGGGTTTGTCAGATTCTGTACTACACGCTGCAGTGGTGTGTTGGGCTTGCACCTTCCTTTTATTGGGCTTTATTATGTACTTGGCCATCGCAGCTCTTCAACAGAGAAGGTGACAATGGGAGCACGGCACTGTCATTCTCTGCTTTCAGAATGCTGATAAACCGAGTCAGAAAGTTGTGGGTATAACCTAAAGCCAGTGTTCAAATTTCCTTCCATAAACCACTCAGCTTTTCCCCAGTAGCCTAAGTCACTGGAATCCCTAGATCAGTATCACTGACTTGAGCTGTCTTGGAAAGAAAAACTTGCGCACCGTCTGTATTTATTGGCTTTGGCTGGGTAGTGTAGTGTATGTACCTTTAAGAGAGAACTACTTTTACAGCTCCTGTATACTGTAGTACCAGCAGTGACCACACCTGTATATAAGCCTTGAGCATACCTCTGTACTGTTAGTCTTTAGACTACCCTCCTCCAGTAAACACCTGTTGATTGTTAATTTACAGCCTCCGTCTAGTTATTGGAAAACATCATACCTTAAGAATCACGGATTCAACAGGTAGTAGCATTCTTGCCTCTGAGTCAGAAGGTTGTGGGTTCATGTCCCACTTCAGAGCACATAATCCAGGCTGACACTCCCAGTGCAGTACTGAGGGAGTGCTGCACTGTTGGAGGTGCCGTCTTTTAAATGAGACATTACACCGTCTGCCCTCAGGTGGACGGAAAAAGATCCCACGGCACTATTTCGAAGAGGCGCAGGGGAGTTATCCCCGGTGTCCTGGCCAACATTTATCCCTTAATCAACATCACTAAAGAAACAGATTATCTGGTCTGTATCATTTTGCCAGTTTAGTTGGGTTTACTTTGCATAGATGACATAGAGGAGACTTAATAGAAGTTTTGAAAATTCTGAAGGGTTTTGATAGTGAATAGCAAAAGACAATTTCCTCTGGTTGGGGAAATCCGTAACAAAGGGTTATGAATTTAAAATCGTCACTGAAGGATGGAAAAGAGATGAGACATTTCTTTTACACAGAGAGCTGTTGGAGCTTGGAATGATTTGCCACAGGGAGTGGTTGCAGCAGAGACAATTGCATCTTTTAAGGGAAAATTCAATAAATATTTAAAGCAGAGGAAGATACAGGGCTATTGGGAACAGGGCAGGGCATTGGGATTAGTTTAGGATTGCTCTAACAAAGAGCCGGCACAGGCAGGATGGGCCGCAAGGCCGTCTTCTGTGCTGTTACCTTCTATGATTCTGTGATAGTGAGATTGTGGCACACTTGCCAAGATGACCAGGATTTGCAGCATGGAGGGGGGTCAGATGAAATTATGAACCTGTTATTGCCACTGAATTTTAGCTGCTTAGGAAAAAAGAGTTATCATGAGTCTGCATTTTATGACGAGCACAGCTAGAGTGTGATCCAGTATGTGTGGACATCCAAAATGTACTGCACTAAGGAGATGTGGCTTTCTCCTCGTGAGAAGACACTGTATGTACAACATGAGTTGTGATTTAAGTTGTTAAAATTATTATAGAATAGAATTTGACAGTGCAGATATGGGGCATCAGCCCATTGTGTCTGTGTGGCTTTCTGAAAGAGCATTAACCTGCCCTTTTCCTATTGCTTTCTAAATGCTTTTTTATCAAATATTTATCAACTTGCTATTATGGATTCTGCTTCCATCGCAGTTTGGGATGGGGCATTTCTCTGGTTGAAAAAAATAATTCACCTAACTGCTTTCTTCATTCTTTTGGTGATTATCTTCAAATTTATGCGCTCTAGTTATTGATTCACCCATTAGTAGAAATAGTTTCCCCCAATTTACCTTATCAAAGCACTGATGATTTTGAATGCCTCCATGTGATCTCCTCTTAACCTTCTCATCTCTAACAGGCCCCAGTTTCTCTACTCTGCCCTCATAACCAAAGCCCCCCTCTCCGTGGTCTTCACATTCTTTGCTTTTGTTCTCAATGTCCCTATTGATAAGAACTAGGATCCCAACTTCCTAACCAAGCTGCCACATTCCCATTAATACCATGCACCTTCATTTTATCATCTAGCCTCCTATGTGGCACCTTATCTTTTGAAAATCCATTGCCACAACATTCAACGCATTTCCTTAGAGTTCTATTTGTCAGACATGACTTGAATTTTACAAATCTACGATGGCTGTCTTTAATTAACCCATGTCTTTATAGATGAGCATTAACATTATCCCGTATGATGGGCTATAGAAGCTTACCCACTACTGAAGTTAGATCGACTGATCTATCGTTACCTGGTGTATCCAAGCAGAGACGTTACATTGGCAACTCTCCAGTCCTCTAGCACAACTTCCGTATCAAAGGATGTTTGAAAGATTGTGGTCAGAGCCTCTGCTATTTCCCCTCGGACTTCCCTCATTATTCCAGGATGCAGTGCCTTTTCCACTTCTGAGTACCACCAACTTTTTTAGTGCTCCCTCCTCATCTATAGTTATCCTATCTGACTGCTCCTGAACGTCAACAACAACTTGTATTTATATAGCACCTTTAACGTAGTAAAGCATCCCAAGGCACTTCACAAGAGTGTTATAAGACAAAAAATTGACACCGAGCCTCATAAGAAATTAGGGCAGATGACCAAAAGCTTGGTCGAAGAGGTAGGTTTTAAGGAGCGTCTTAAAGGAGGAAAGTGAGGTAGGGAGGCAGAGAAATTTAGGGAGGGAGTTCCAGAGCTTAGGCAGCTGAAGGCATGGCCACCGATTGGTTGAGCGATTATAATCAGGGATGCTCGAGGGCAGAATTTGAGAAGTGCAGATATCTCGGGTGGGGTTTGTGAGGCTGAAGGAGATTACAGAGATGGAGGGTGGGGGCGAGGCCATGGAGGGATTTGAAAACAAGGATGAGAATTTTGAAATCAAGGCGTTGTTTAACTGGGAGCCAATGGAGGTGAGTGAGCACAGGAGTAATGGGTGAACGGGACTTGGTGCGAGTTAGGACACCGAATGTTGGGCAGCCGAGTTTTGGCTGACCTCAAGTTTACGTGGGGTAGAATGTGGGAGACCAGTCAGGAGTGTGTTGGAATGGTCAAATCTAGAGGTAACAAAGGCATGGATGAGGGTTTCAGCAGCAGATGAGCTGAGGCTGGGGAGGAGACGGGCGATGTTAGAGGTGGAAATAGGCCTTAGTTATGCCGCGGGTATGCCCGGAAGCTCATTTCCGGGTCAGATATGACACCAAGGTTGTGAACAGTGTGGTTCAGCCTCAGACAGATGCTAGGGAGAGAGATGGAATCAGTAGTTAGGGAATGTCGTCTTGTACCATTTCATTCCTAGTACCACACACTTCCATGAAACCGAGGAAGTATACTCGTGTGGTACCTCAGCTATTCCTTTGTAAGAAGGTGTCCTTTTTCAAAAAAATCTCCAGTTAACCCTACTCTTTCAATTATTCTTCTACATTTTGTGTGTCTCTCCTCCCCCCACCCGGGCTCTCTGTCTGCCCCCCCCCCCTCCCGGCTCTCTGTCCCCCTGCCCCTTTATAATTTTCCTTTTTTGCCTGCCAATCTTTCAAATCTTTTTTGCTTCCCTCTGTATTTTTTTTACACTGATTTCTTTTGTTAAAGCCCCAGATTTGTCATAGGCCTCTTTAAATTTTAATTTCTCTACTCGCCTAAGGAACTGCAGATTATTATGCATCTCCCTTACTTCACCCCCTATTTCTCGTGGAAATGTGTTTGGTTTGTGCACTAAGTTTGAATCAATCTCATTGTTTGTCCACTGTCTTATCTGCCAATTTTTCTTGCCAGTTTATTGGACTAGTTCTCTTATCCCGCTGAAATTGGCTTTTTTCCAGTGAAGTTCTTTTATCTTGGCCTGTCCCCTCTCCTTTTCAATTCTTGTAACAAAACTTATTCTGCTCTGATCACTGTTTCCTAGATGCCCCCCTACCCTTCCATTGCCCCAATTCATTTTGTAGAACTAGTTTCAGCACCAACTCCTTCCGTGGGAAAAAACATACTGATCTAGAAAACCCTCCCCTTCTTTGTCACTTGCATCACTTTTACCCCAGCCTATCTGTTTCTGCATTTTTCTTGAATTTATTTATACATCTCATCCTCTGCCTCTATTGCACTATTTGATGGACTGTAATACACTCCCAATAGATTCCATTCTTATTCCTTAACTCCAGCCAAATAGATTCAGCCTGTGCACCATACTCTATCATCCCATTTGCTAAAATGGAAGCTCTGATTACCACTGCCGACCCCCTCCCTTTTTTCTTAGTCTATCCCTCCTGAGTATTTTGTAATGAGCATGTTCAAGTCCCAGTCCTGCCTTAACTTCAACTGAGTCTCTGTTAAAGTCATAGGGGTGTACATTCGTCATGGACAACAGCAATCATGCAACGGGTTGCCAATTTGCTATCGGCTGTTTTGCCCTACCACCCAGGATAGACTCATATCCCATTATTATATTGTAGGAACGGAGGTTCCTATCTGAATAAAGGTATTCGACTCGATGAATCAAATCAACAGGTTTTAATGAACAACGAAGTTAACAGGGAAACTACAGGAGAAACGGTACACAGGTCTAATCAGCTTGCTGGGCACTCGACGACTGCTGGAAGATTCTGGAAGCTGACGTCATGACGTCATCGCGTTCTTCGCGCCACTGGCGGTCACGTGATCGGTGGCATAGTGGTTAGCACTGTTGCCTCACAGCGCCAGGGACCCGGGTTCAAATCCGGCCTCGGGTGACTGTCTGTGTGGAGTTTGCACATTCTCCCCGTGTTTGCGTGGGTTTCCTCCGGGTGCTCCGGTTTCCTCCCACAGTCCAAAGATGTGCGGGTTAGGTTGATTGGCCATGATAAAAATTGGCCCTTAGTGTTAGGGGGGATTAAATACGTGGGGTTATGGGGATAGGGCTTGTGTGGGGTGCTAGGGTTTGGATGATCAGCCATGATCTCGTTGAATGGCGGAGCAGGCTCGAGGGGCCGAATGGCCTACTCCTGCTCCTATCTTCTATGTTTCTATGTATCACGTGGAGTGCTGGAAAGTACAATACAGTACAGTTAACAGGCAGTTTAAAGGTGCAGTCCGCGGCTGCACTACACTGTAGTTAAAGGGATTATTACTAATTGTTCTGAGACCCTTGGTGGCTCCGCCACAGGCGCCCCCCCAGAATCCACTTTAACGGACATTGTCAACGGAGCAGGAGGTTTAATGATCCTGGCCGAACGGCGACGAAACTCAGGCAGCGGAAACGGAGCGTTGGTAGACGAACCAGTGCCGGGTTGCGGCAGAAGCGGCGTCTCGGGCGAGGCAGAAACGGTAGTCAGAGGTGCAGGTGCGTCTGAGGCCGAATCGGGCTGTTCGACGGTGGGCTGGTGCACGGCTGGTCTGGCGGTCGGCCGCGGCGAGGCGGTTGGGCAGCCACGACAGGCTCACTCTGATCTAGGTGGGCTGGTTTAAGCCGGTCGATAGAGATGGTATCGGACTTGCCACCGACTTCGACTGTGAAAAACTTTTCTCCTGATGAGATGAAACGAAACGGCGGCTTGAGTGGGTCTCTGTGACCGTCCTGTCTAATAAAGACATAGTCCGAACTCATGAGTTCTGTCGGGACATGAGGCCTCTGCAGGTCATGATGCGAGGTTGGGATGGGCAGGAAATTCCTGGCCGCCTCCTGATGTAGCAGGAGCTGTTGAGCTGCAGACCATAGTTCGTTGTGTGGAGGGAGAAAGTCACCTGGCACTCTTGAGTGTCTGGCCATAAACCAGCTCAGCCGATGAAGACTGAAGATCCTCCTTTGGGGCTGTCCGGAGGCCTAGCATCACCCATGGGAGCCTGTCCACCCAGTTGGGTCCCCTCAAGCTGGCACGGAGGGACGCTTTGAGAGACCGATAGAACCTTTTGCACAGACCATTCGCCTGCGGATGGTACGCGGTGGTACGGTGCAGCTTGGTACCCAGGCCTTGTGCCACTGCGTTCCACAGCTCTGATGTGAATTGCGGACCACGGTCCGAGGAGATGTCAGATGGCACCCCGAACCGAGCCACCCACGATGAAAGAAATGCCCTGGCGACGTCTGCTGCGGTGGTAGCGGCCAAGGGAATCGCCTCTGGCCATCTGGTGGTCCGGTCTACCACCGTCAGGAGGTGTGTGAATCCACGTGACCCGGGCAGGGGACCTACTAAGTCCATGTGAACGTGGTCGAAGCGGCGCTCAGGCACCGGGAAGTTGGCCACCGGAGCCTTGACGTGACGGTGGACTTTGGATTTTTGACTTTCGACGCAATTGTTTGTCCAGTCCCGGACATCCAAATGCATGCCTTTCCAAACAAATTTGCGGGACATGAGCCGTTGAGAAGCCCGCATCCCCGGGTGAGATAACCCGTGGATTGCCTGGAATACTTTCTTGCGCCATTCGACCGGCACAATGGGCTGGGGCACTCCCATGGATGTGTCGCACAAGAGCGTGGTTCCTGCCGCTTGAAACAGCACGTCTGCAACCTGCCAACTGGAAGGCGTGGTCCTAAACGCTTGTACCTCTGGGTCTGCCAGTTGATCCTCTGCCAGTCCGACGAAATCGATGCCCAGGTGGACTGCCTGGACTGGGGCCCGGGAAAGGCAATCCGCCACGAGATTATCCTTGCCTGACACGTGCCGCAAATCCGTTGTGAATTCGGATATAAACGTGAGGTGGCGCTGCTGCCGAGCTGACCAAGGTTCCGCCGTTTTGGCCATGGCGAAGGTGAGCGGCTTGTGGTCCACGAATGCAGTGAACGGACGGCCTTCTAGAAGGAAACGGAAATGCCGGATGGCCAAAAACAGGGCTAGCAACTCTCTGTCAAAAGTGCTATACTTTCGCTCGTTCTTGCGCAGTTGGCGGCTGAAAAAGGCTAACGGCTGCCAACTCCCGTCGACCCACTGCTCTTGAACTGCTCCGATGGCGTAGTCGGAGGCATCCGTAGTGAGGACAACAGTCGCGCCCGGGAGTGGGTGTGCGAGCATAGTTGCATCTGCCAACGCCGCCTTGGTATCGCGGAACGCCTGGTCCATTTGCGGTGTCCAAGTGAGAACATCCTTGCCCGATTTTCCTTTTAGTGCTTCGTACAGAGGTTGCATTAACTGGGCCGCCTTGGGGATGAAACGATGATAAAAATTTACCATCCCCAAGAACTCTTGTAGGGGTTTGACTGTGTGAGGCCGCGGGAATGCGGTAACTGCCTCTACCTTGGTGTCTAGCGGGACGGCGCCTTCTGGGGTAATCCTGTGTCCCAGGAAATCAATACTGGATACTCCAAACGTGCATTTGGCCGGATTGACAATAAGGCCATGTTGGCTGAGCCGGGCGAAAAGTGTGCGTAAATGGGCCATGTGAGCTGTCGTATCCTTGCTGGCTATTAGGATGTCGTCCAAGTATACAAAAGTGAAGGGCAGATCCCGTAAGACAGAGTCCATCAACCACTGGAATGCTTGAGCTGCGTTTTTCAGACCGAACGGCATGCGAAGGAACTCAAACAGGCCGAACGGAGTGATGACTGCCGTTTTGGGGACGTCTGGAGGGTGCACCGGAACTTGGTGATATCCACGAACGAGATCCACTTTAGAAAATATAGAGTTGCCAGCCAGATGTGCCGAAAAATCTTGGATGTGGGGAATAGGATACCTGTCCGGTGTCGTGGCGTCGTTTAAGCATCTGTAATCCCCGCAAGGTCGCCATCCGCCGCCTGGTTTGGGTACTATATGCAGTGGGGAGGACCAAGGGCTGTCCGAGCGCCGGATGATCCCGAGGCGCTCCATGGTCTGGAACTCAGCCTTTGCAGCTGCCAGCTTGCCGGCTTCTAATCGCCGCGCCCGAGCGTAAACGGGTGCTCCGGTCGTGGAGATATGGTGTTCCACCCCGTGCCGTGTGACTGCAGCCGAAAAAGTAGGCCTAGTGAGCTCCGGGAATTCGACGAGCAGGCGCGTAAACCCGTCTTGCGACGGAACCGCACAGGCCACCGACCAGGACACGGCGGTGCTGCGGTGGCAGGGCACTGCGTGGAAAGTGGACGCATTGATGAGTCGGCAGTGTTGGACGTCGACCAGCAGACCGTTGGCACAGAAAAAATCAGCTCCCAGGATGGCCTCTGAGACCTTAGCTGTAATAAAGTCGCAGACAAAACGCTGACCGGCGAAGGTTAAGTTTACCGTCCGTTTACCGAACGTACGCATGGCAGCGCCGTTTATTGCCACGAGGGAAGGCCCATGGCTGCCGGATAGTAGGTCCAGCTTTGAAGCTGGGAGGATGCTGCACTGTGAACCAGTGTCGCACAGGAATCATCGGCCTGTAACGGAATCCGTAACGTAAATGAGTTTGCCCGCTGAGCCCACCGCCATAGCTAACTTGCCGTGCTTTTCAGACCTTGTCATCCGTCCGGGAGGGCGCGGGCTTGTTGGAGTACTTTTTTTTTCTTGAGGGAAACTGCAAGGAGGCCGGCAGCATCGAGCTTTGGCGCCGAAACGGGCGTGGTACGCGCACCATCCTGCTGGGGGAGGGCTGGGCTTCGCTCGCGTGGGGGAAAGGCGCCTCGTGGCTGCACAACATTGCTGAGTAACAGTAAATATCTTGTCTGCCTCTGCAGCGAGTTCAGCACCGTCTGTGATGGCAGTGTTGGCCAAGGCCGCCTGAACCGGTTCGGGTAGCTGGCAGAGGAAAAGCTCACGGAATAAAAAGCATTGGGGTTCCGCACCCAACAGCGTGAGCATTTGACTCATCAGTCCTGACGGTTTTGAGCCCCCGAGGCCGGGCATGGAAATAAGCTTGCGTGCACGCTCCGACTTATTAAGATCAAATACCTGTAGCAAACGGGCTTTAAGAGCGTCGTACTTGCCCTCCTCCGGTGGGCTGCCAAGGAGGCTGACGACCCGCGAGGCCGTGGCACTGTCGAGAGCGGAAACCACATAATAACGCGTCGAATCCACTGTGACCTCCCGGAGAGCGAACTGTGCTTCTGCCTGGAAAAACCATGTTGCTAGCTGCTGTTCCCAGAACTGCGGCAGTTTAAGGGCGACGGCGTTCGTGTTCATCCTCGATGAAAGTTGTCCGACGAGATCGGGGTCACCAATGTAGGAACGGAGGTTCCTATCTGAATAAAGGTATTCGACTCGATGAATCAAATCAACAGGTTTTAATGAACAACGAAGTTAACAGGGAAACTACAGGAGAAACGGTACACAGGTCTAATCAGCTTGCTGGGCACTAGACGACTGCTGGAAGATTCTGGAAGCTGACGTCATCGCGTTCTTCGCACCACTGGCGGTCACGTGATTGGCGTCATCACGTCATCACGTGGAGTGCTGGAAAGTACAATACAGTACAGTTAACAGGCAGTTTAAAGGTGCAGTCCGCGGCTGCACTACACTGTAGTTGAAGGGATTATTACTAATTGTTCTGAGACCCTTGGTGGCTCCGCCACAATATCATATTTCCCCCACCAGAGTAGTGATTTGTGGTTGAGCTCCGCAATATTGCTGGCTGTCGCCCGTGCCCCCCCCCCCCGAGCTCTCTGTCTCTCCCCCCGCGCCCCCCCCCCCCCCCCCCTCCTTGGGCTCTCTCTCTTCCCCCACCCCCCCTCGGGCTCTCTGTCTCTCCCCCTCCCCCCCCACCCCCCCGGGCTCTCTGTTCCTCTTTTGCAATAACATCTAACGAGAACGGGCTGACAAATCTCATCAATATCTTGAGGAACCACCTTTATATATTGATATAAAAATGTGGGGTGGTGGTTATTTGGGGGGAATCAGTAGAGGACGATGGTTTTTTCCTGTTTTCTGGGCATGATTACATTGTGCCAGCAGCCCACCAGTAAAAGTGCCCAGCAATGATGTCGAGAATCACAGCCCAGCCTGATCCTGTCCTTGCCCAATGTTTACATACGTATTGGAGGAGGGGAAACCCTGGCTGATATTTATTTTTCACTCTCCCAGAGGTGCTGAGGCCAACTGTAGCACCACAACTATTGTCCTGGTTAAAATGAGCATACAGACCAAGCGGGCATCTACTCTCACATAGTAAGGGCAGGGAAAGAGGAGAAACATTGCTGTCTTGAATAAATTGAAATCCTCAGATGTATTTTATCTGTACTGTGCATGTTTGTTCACTCAGTGCATCTTCATGCATATCAATAGGGGGAATAATAGCTGGAAATCTTTGTTAATGTTGAATATTATGCCTTTTTAATTCAGTTGCATTCCAAGACCCCCCCTCACATTCTGATTCTTCCATTCAGTTCTGAGTGCTTCCCTTGGAGCTTCTGTTTGCTGTGTTGAAAGCCATTCATCTCCTTGTCCCCCTCCTCTCGCTCTCAACCATCTCCTTTTCCCAAGATGCAGAGTGGCGCTCCTCAACCAGGGCCTGGTTGCTGGGCAACGGCTCTTCCAGCTCAGTGCTTGCCGATGTTTCCATGTGGGAAGGGATGGCATCCCAGCTTCCTCCAGACAAGTCATTCACGGCTCAGCGTGATTTATAGAGCCTCAGGCAGCAGCAGTTTGTTGTAATTAAAATCACAGAGCCAGCCCAGTGCTGGGGAGCAACTTTCCTCCATTACTTGTGCTAAATCTGCACTATTCATACTTTGTACGCATTGCATATGTTAGAACTCTCTGTAAAACCTACCGACTTCATTGGGCTGAAAATGCAGCTCCAACATGAGCATTCTGCGCACAGTACATGGTGCGATCTCTGATTCACTGAACAATCGGACCATTTTAAATGAGGAATGCTACAGGTGCTGGTTTGGCCCCAGTACCTGCTGTGAGACCTGGAGCCCGCAGACCTAGTGTTCCTGGCCAGAGGTACTGGAGGTCTGAGCGCCCTTGCTGAGGTTGGTGACTGCGCTCTTGCCTCTCCGCTAACATTGGAAATGAGAGTTTCAAAAGGCAGCCCGATGCATGGTCTAAAATTAGCTTTGCCCCCCTACTAAAGTTGTACCATTTGAAGGAGTGCGAGACTAACTCCTGCTGTGTCTCGCAGGATTGGAGCTGGGCAGCTTTGCACTCCCAATTGCACTGCACAGTTTGCATCAATGCCAAGCCGAACCTGGTTCTCATCAGTGTTGAGCCGCAGTATCAGCACGTGAGGGGCAGGGGGCGCTGAGGTTGGAGAACACGAAGGGGGTTCCAAGATCCTAAATGGGATGGAGAAAAGTTTGAATTATTTTTGAGTCATCTGATGCGCCTCATATTGTGCTCCAGCCCCAACCTTTTCCCACAAGCTTCTCAATGTTTCCTGTCATGGTTTGCCATTTAGGTTCACGCCCTGTGTTAGCACAGTCACTGTGGCCATGTAGTTTGAGGTACAGCATCACTGCATGTGAGGAGAAGGGAGTGTGTTTAGTCTCACCAAGCTATTGATGTCTTCGCATTTATTTCAATGGGATTTTAAGCTAGAAAATAATAACGGTGTGTCCATTTCAACACTAGTTCAAAATCCACTCGGCCCACTCAGTGAGTTTTGACAGCTTACTAGATAGTCTTCTGGTGGTGGTGTGTGTCAGGAGATATCAGGAAATGGGGCGCCATACCACCCAGGAGAACACATCATCTGTCTGTGTAAAAAAAAAACCTCATTAATGATACAAAACCAGCCATGGAGATCTGCAGGCCAGGCCTGGACTCCAAGGTGCAGGGCAGCACAATGTATCCGAGAAGGGCAACCAAGATGCTTGATACAACTACAGAGTGAAGTCCAGATTAATGCATAATGTCAATAGATGCTCCTTGAACTAGCCATACACCATGGAACTGTCTGATAAAGCAAGTGCCCTTTAAGCAGCCTAGCTGGTTGTTTTACATGGAATTTACATCATAGAAACAGGCCATTCAGCCCAACAGGTCTACGCTGGTGTTTATGCTCCACACGAGCCTCCTCCCACCTTACTTCAGCTCACTCTATTGACATATCCTATTCCTTTCTCCCTCATGTACTTATCTAGCTTCCCCTTAAATGTATCTATGCTATCGCCTCAACACTTCCTGTGGTAGCAAGTTCCACATGCTAACCACTCTCTGGGTAAAGAAGTTTCTCCTGAATTCCTTATTGGATTTATTAGTGACTCTTTCATATTTATGGCCCCTAGTTTTGGACCTCCCACCCCCCCACCTCCCCCGAACCCCCCAACAAGTGAAAACAACAAATACAGAAAATGCTGCAAATACTCAGCAGGTCCGGCAGCATCTGTGGAGAGAGAAAGAGTTAACGTTTCACGTCCTGTAGAAACATAGAAGATAGGAGCAGGAGTAGGCCATTCGGCCCCTTGAGCCTGCTCCACCATTCAATGCGATCATGGCTGATCATCCAAATTCAGTACCCGGTCCCCGCTTTCTCCCCATACCCCTTGATCCCTTTAGCCTTAAGAAATATATCCAACTCCTTCTTGAATATATTTAATGAATTGGCCTCTACTGCCTTCTGTGGTAGAGAATTCCATAGGTTCACCACTCTCTGGGTGAATAAATTCCTCCTCATTTCTGTCCTAAATGGCCTACCCCTTATCCTTAGACTGTGACCCCTGGTTCTGGACTCCCTGACCATCGGGAACATCCTTCCTGCATCTAGTCTGTCCAGTCCTGTCAGAATTTTATAAGTTTCAATGAGATCCCCTCTCAATATTCTAAACTCCAGCGAGTACAAGCCCAATCGACCCAATCTCTCCTCATACATCATTCCTGCCATCCCAGGTATCAGCCTGGTGAATCTTCGCTGAACTCCCTCCATGGCAAGAACGTCCTTCCTCAGATAAGGCGACCAAAACTGCACACAATACTCAAGATGTGGTCTCACCAAGGCCCTGTATAACTGCAGCAAGACATCCTTGTTCCTGTACTCAAACCCTCTCGCTACGAAGGCCAACATACCATTTGCCACCTTAACCGCCTGCTGCACCTGCATGCTTACCTTCAGCGACTGGTGCACAAGGACACCCAGGTCTTGTTGCACTTCCCCTTCTCCCAATCTATTGCCATTCAGATAATAATCTGCCTTCCTGTTTTTGCCACCAAAGTGGATAACCTCACATTTATCCACGTTATATTGCATCTGCCATGCTACTGCCCAGTCACCCAACCTGTCCAAATCATCCTGGAGTTTCTCGGCATCCTCCTCACAGCACACACGCCCACCCAGCTTTGTGTCATCTGCAAACTTGGAGATATTACATCTAGTTCCCTTGTCCAGATCATTAGATCAAACCCTTTCATAATTTTAAAGACCTCTATTAGGTCACTAAAGGTGCAATATAAATGCAAGTATTCTTCTAACCCCCTCATATCTTGTGCGGTATTTAGTGGAGAAAAGGGTGCTGTAGAGATGAGAAAATTGCTTCCAAATTGGAACTGATAGTAACAGAAGTGTCTTTGATAGAAAAGATAATTACTGCTCAGAATGAGGCTGTGAAAGTTATTAGAGTTCTGCTAATGAACTTGAGTACATTACCTTACTGATGGCGTTTGACATTAGACAGGTGCTGAAGTGACTGCTGGCTTACAGAGCTCCATATAAATACCCTCTCCAAATTAATTTTTGAGATTATTTTTAGACTTTATTTTAAATTCTGGCTTGTGTGAATGTGTCGCCTATTCTGGGTTTTAGCTGTTTGGCAGTAAATCAGGAGCTTGCTCTATGAAATCCCACTTACCGTCATCTTGGGTTTTGTCTTTCTGATCCAAGAGTTAGCATGAGAAGCAACAGCATTCATGATAAAAATGACTCCTCACAGGAGTCTCGCCATCAGCACTTCCCATGAGAATTGAATCCATAAGAGAATTGAGGTTAAATGCATGTTCTTTCTGTCGAGTGATTTGTGTTGAGCATTGAAGTGAGGCTGAGCCGTATAGACGGGGAGGATCCCTCGCTCCAGCCTGCTGTCTGTCTGCTGATACCGGCAGTATCCATTGCTATCCTGTACAGAGCCTGTCCCAGCATCGGGAGTGGTCCTAGCCTGTGTAAATCTGCCAGATGCAGAGTTAGCCTTTTTTTTGTCCAATTCTGTATATGAATAAACAGGGCAGATTTGGCAGCGATGGAACCAGATTGTATTATAAGAGTATCTCTAATGGGTCTCCGCTGAGGCAGTAGTGGGAGTATTTCAGTAGGCCACTGTAACCGGGCTCGGGAGGGGGCAAGAACAACAATAGGCACTATTCCTGACTGCAAGCAAGAAACCTCTGCTACAAGGTATGGGCGTCAGGTGAGGACAGGAGTAAATCTCCCTTCCCTCTATCACTCTTCTCCTCCACTGCCCCCATCTCTCTTCTCCATCCCTCTATCCCCCCCACCCATTGTCCCTCTATCTCTCTTCTCTCCCCTCACTCCCCGTCTCTCTATCTCTCCATTCTTCCCCTCGTTTCCCGTCCCTCTATCTCTCTCCTCCTCCCTCTATCTCTCTCTCCCCCCTCCCCATCCCTCTATTGTTCTTCCTGCCCCTTCCCTCTATCTCTCCTCTTCCCCTCCCTAGCTCTTCTCCCTCTCCCTGTCTCTCCTCCCCCTCTATCTCTCTCCTTCCCTCCTCTCCCTTCCCCGCCCCTCTATCTCCCTTCCCTTCCCCCTGCTCCCAGGTCCTGTCCCACTTTTCTTTTTTCCTTCCCTCCCTATAAAAGCAGTTGAATATGCTCTGTCTAATCTCAGACATGATGCCCCTTGGGTGAGGTGACGGAGCTCTGCGGGCAGTGTGGACCTGTACTCCAGCAGGAGGGACTGTCTTCAACAGCAGAGGAGAACCTGGCAAGAGAGAGTTTGAAGTTTCACATTCTTTTCATTGCCCCTGTATTTCATAACACTGAGTTGTAACATTTTGCAGGAATGCTTAAATTCACGAGTGTTTTGTAAAAGTATTTTAAGGTGTAACTTATTGCAGGTACAACTACGTATTTCAAAATTGTTCGAACACACTGTTCCAGTTAATGAATTCAGTTTATTGGTTCTTACAGGGCATGCTCAGTGTGTCTGCACTGCCACTTGCTGCTAAGTGTGTGTGCGTGTGGCTGGGGGGGTGCGTGTGGGTTTGGGGGTTTTCCGGGTGGCGGGGTTTGGGGACTGTGCGGGTGGGGCGGGGTTTGGGGACCGTGCGGGTGGGTTCGGGCGGGGGGGGGGGGAGGTGTGCGGGTGGGTTTGGGCGGGGGGGTAAGTGCGGGGGGAGGGCGTGGTGGGGCTGGGGGGCGCGTGTGGGCTTGGGGGTGGGGGGGCGTGTGGGTTTGGGGGCTGGGGGGCGTGTGGGTTTGGGGGCTTTGCAGGTGGCGGGGTCTGGGGACTGTGCGGGTGGGGGGGGAGTGTGCGGGTGGGGGGGGACTGTGCGGGTGGGGGGGGGAGTGTGCGGGTGGGTTCGGGCGGGGGGGGAGTGTGCGGGTGGGTTCGGGCGGTGGGGGAGTGTGTGGGTGGGTTCGGCCGGGGGGGGAGTGTGCGGGTGGGTTCGGGCGGGGGGGGGAGAGTGTGCGGGTGGGTTCGGACGGGGGGGGGGGGGGGAGTGTGCGGGTGGGTTCGGGCGGGGGGGGAGTGTGCGGGTGGGTTCGGGCGGGGGGGAGTGTGCGGGCGACGGGGGGGGGGAAGAGTGTGCGGGCGACGGGGGGGGGAAGAGTGTGCGGGCGACGGGGGGGGAAGAGTGTGCGGGCGGGGGGGGGGAAGAGTGTGCGGGCGGGGGGGGGGGGAGTGTGCGGGCGGGGGGGGGGAGTGTGCGGGCGGGGCGGGGGAGTGTGCGGGCGGGGCGGGGGAGTGTGCGGGCGGGGGGGGGAGTGTGCGGGCGGGGGGGGGTGGAGTGTGCGGGCGGGGGGGTGGAGTGTGCGGGCGGGGGGGGGGGGAGTGTGCTGGGGGGGCGGGGGGGGAGTGTGTGCGGGCGGGGGGGGGGGAGTGTGCGGGCGGGGGGGGTGGGAGGGGGAGTGTGCGGGCGGGGAGGGGGGGGGGAGTGTGCGGGCGGGGGGGTAGTGTGCGGGGGGGGGTTCGCGGGTTCGGGGGATGTGTGTGGGTTCGGGCGGTGGAGGGGTATGGGTGGTGATTGCAGCACTCCCCATCTCAGACCCGTTTGTGTGCTGGTGTATGTGACTGCAGCACTCCCTTCTCTCGGGGATATTCTCACTATTCTGTAAATGGACTGCAGATGTTGCAGTTACACTCCTTTTATGTCTTGTTCTCATCCTTGTTTTCAAATCCCTCCATGGTCTCGCCCCTTCCTGTCTCTGTAACCTCCTCCCGCCCTACACCCTCCCGAGTTCCCTGCGTTCCTCCAATTCTGGCCTCTTGTGCATCCCCGTTTTCCTTCGCTCCACCATTGGCGGCCGTGCCTTCAGCTGCCTAGGTCCTAAGTTCTGCAATTTCCTCCCTAAACCTCTCCGCCTCTTTCTCCTCCTTTAAAACCTATCTCTATGACCAAGCTTTAGTCGCCTGTCCTAATATCCCATGTGGCTGAGTGTCACATTTTCTCTGTTAATGCTCCTGTGAAGTGCTCCAGGACGATTTGCTACGTCATAAATGCAAGTTGTTGTTGTTGTTATGTGGGCCGCCTTGTTTTTAACTTGAGCTGTACTGATAACTTTCCATTTACATCTCCCTCCTTTTCCGTTCCCAGGCAGCTGTGCCTCCTGTTAAATGCCGAGAACATCTTCCATTCCATGGCTGAAATCCTCCTTCGGGAAGAAGACCTCAAGTTTGCTTCCACCATGGTCCAAACTCTCAACTCCATTCTCTTGACTTCAACAGAACTCTTCCAGCTGCGGAACCAGCTGAAGGACCTGCGTACAACGGTGAGGACCACGTCCCAGTGTGCGTGAAGCCGGCTCTAGTGGGTGGGTAGCTGGGATTTGGTCAGTGTTGGTACATTGAGACCGAAGGGTGCTGTGGCCTTGCTTCATTAGCCACCCACTTGGTAAAGGCACCTCTAGGCGTGCTGAGCCATGCAGAGTGCAAGGTTCCGGCTTCAGTTCGTGGTCTGGGGTGAGTCAGCTGATCTAGGCTCGGCGAGCAGTAGCCGCGCTGTAATTGGTTGGTTACTACATACCTTCCCTCTAATCACCAGCCTCCCTGATTGCTACCTCAGGCTACGTCCTATGGTACAACGCACTGAGCCCAAGCTGAGTTTCCCTTTGTACGTCTGCTTGGTTCCCAGGTCCCCAAGACCCCCGACTCTTGCTGCCTCTTCCAACCACTGCCGAGGCTCCAACTCGTGCCTTCATCACCTAGACACTCTACTCTCATGCTCTTCAACTAGCCTCCTGCACGTCGGAGCTGATGGATGGAAAGAGCGCCTTCAGTTTTGCTTTGGAATCAAAAGAATAAAACCATGGGTGAATTTTCACTTTAACTGTCCGGCTGTAGTGGATCGATCATCCGTTTTACACCCCGCCCGATTCTTGATAATGGAAACGAATATCGGGTCCAGTTTAAAATGGGCGGCCGATCCCCTACCACCCGTTCTCCGCCTGGCGGGAAAAGTAAAAATTCACCCCACAGTTTTACAGCACGGAGGCCATTCAGCCCATCGCACTTGGACCAGCTTTCTGACTGAATTATCCACTTCATCCCTTTCCCCATGTCCTCTTAAATATTTCCTTTTCAAATATTTATGCACTTGCCTTTTAAAACCTATTCTGCTACCACCGCTCCATGTACTAACAACTCTGGATAAAAAATATAAATGAATTATTCCCCTTTGTTCTTTGCTGGTGATAAATTTATGCCCTTTAGTTACCAACACATGGAACAAGAGAAATAGCTTTTCTCAATTTACCTTATCAAAGCCCCTCAATTTTCAACACCTCTCAGATCTCTTGGCCTCCAACGTTCTAATGAAAAGAGCCCATGTTCTCTGTCTCCTCCTAACCAAAGCCTCTCCAAACAGATGCTTTTCTTAAGATAGTCTGAAGATTCAGAGGTAAGGGGCCTGTTATGCAGCAAGGAATGGAAGCAGTTGTATCTGGGTACTAGCAGGTTGGAAGATTCTGGATTTTGTGCCAGTTGGTTTGTAGCCCCCGGAAGTGCCAGGAAGATTCCAGCCTCTCCTGGACCTTGGGACTCTGACTGCAAATTATCTGAATGGGAATGGTTCAATGCTTCCATTGTGATTCCTCAGGTCTCAATACTATGGGCAAAGAGCTGAAGGCTTGACTCTCGTATACTGTGATACAGGAGGCAATCACTTGGCAACCAGGCCAGAATTTTCTTAAAGGGATAGTGTTAATGGAGATTTTTTTTCCCCCTCCATGAAATGATGGTCAATTCGATTTGTATACGACCGTTAAGTTGCTTCTAAAGAGCAAGAAGACCACCTACACTCAGCAATCCATCTTTACAACAGATGGTGCTGTGACGTCCGATTTAATGAGCCGGCTTTTTTTGTCCTGTGCCTAGAGGGCTTTAGAAAGGTTCTAAATGAGTGTTCTGAGCACAGCAGTTTGAAGCCACTGCTTGAAGGTGTTATGTATTATAAGTTGCTTGTTTTTAAATATTGTTCCCTTGTGTTTTGTCACCGACAGGAAAGCTGCAATCTGTTCTGTGGCTTGTATCGTTCCTGGTGCCACAACCCTGTTGCCACAGTCTCTCTCTGCTTCCTCACACAGAACTACAAACACGCCTATGATCTCATTCAGAAATTGTATCCTTTTGTTCTAATGCAGGAGCTGGGCGGCTTGGTTCTTCTTCCAACAGCTTGGCTCAGTCGTCAGCACTCATGCCTCGGGGGTCAGAAGGTTGTGGGTTTGAGCCCAGTGCAGGATTGAGTTCGTAGCCTAGTTCGGCACCGTTATACGAACAGGTCTTTAAATGAGATGTTAAACCGAGGCCGTGACTGCCTGTTCCACTGGTTCAGGCGGACGTTATAAAGATCCCGTGGCACCATTCGAAGAGTAGAGAGTTGTCCCAGTGTCCTGAGCAACCTTTCCCCAACGTCTCCACCAACAAAAAACACAATGACTTGGTCATCTATCCCGGTTCTGCCTGTGAGACGTTCTTGGCACAGAATGTATAGTGCATTTGGCTACATAACAATCACAGCATTTCAATGCAAATGTAATTCATTAAGTGTGCAGTACTTTGAGATACTTATATTTAATAGAATTTACAACACAGAAACAAGCCATTTGGCCTAACTGGTCTGTGCTGGTGTTTATAGTTCACACAATATACTTCACACAAGCCTCCTCCCACCTTACTTCATCTAACCCTATCAGCATATCTTTCTATTCCTTTTTCCTTCATGTACTTATCTAGCCTCTTCTTAACTGCATCCATACTGTTCGCCTCAACTACTCCCTGTGGTAGCGAGTTCCACATTCTCACCACTCTGAGTAAAGAAATTTCTCCTGAATTCTTTATTGGATTTATCAGTGACTATCTTATAATTATGGCCCCTAGTTTTGGATTTCCCCACAAGTGGAAACATCTTCTCTACGTCTACCCTATTGAATCCCTTCATAATTTTAGACCTCTATTACGTCACCACTCCACCTCTTTCCTAGAAAAAAGAGCCCCAGCCTGTTCAGCCTTCCTGATAGTTACAACCTCTCAGTCCTGATATCCTTGCAAATCCTGAAATGATGAGGTGTTCTATAAATACATGTGTCCCTATTATGTGACCTGGATTGCAGCTTTGATGATCTGTACGTATTCCACACTAGGAACGAGAGCACCTCGCGTGCTGTGTGCAGGATTCCGTGCTGTCACTTTCATATTGAGCGGTTGATGGCGAAAACAAAAAGTCTCACATTGCCAACATCTCACCGTCACCGCATCTCCCTGCCTTCAATGACGTCCACTTTCCAATCCTTCCAAGGATGCCAAGGGTAAGAAAAAGGGCAGCAACTCACTTGGAGGCTGTTGGCCTTTACTTGCTTCTCTCCCAGTGCCCTATGATCTATGTAATGAAGACACTGCCTATAATCCAGTAGAAATTGCAAGAAGCTATGGGGGAGATACTATAAGGCATTATGATCACTGCAGGAAGTGAGTGTATATTGAAAGATCGAGACTGAACTGCTTTCTCTTGTACACAGCTGTGGGATAAGAATGCTTCTGCAGTGACATACAGTTCAGTATCTTTAATACCAAACACACGGAATCTTCACAAACACATTTGCAATGGCGCTGCATTGTGTGACTTCATCAGTTCACACTCCCATCCAGAGAGAGGGCAGCTGAGTACAGGGAGATCTCGGAGCATGCGATCTGAGGGGCTGTATCTGACAAAGACGTGGCAGTCTTGTCCTTAAATTGTTTGAAATACTTCTCAGTTCACTTTCAAGTTTGCATGGGCAGTGTTCCATTAGAAGGCAGCCTTTAAACTGTACGAAGGAGGAGATCTGACATTATCCGGACACTTAGTATTTTACTAAGCCCCCCCCCCACCCCCCCCAACCACATGCACGTACTGCACTTTATTAAAATAAAGAATACTTATGATTTTTGAGGCACTTTGAATAACTGTCACTTCCAACAGTTCATTGTCTCACTCCCAGGCTCAGGTCCTGAAGCGCAGACTGTGCATTTCCCAGTTCTCGCCCCAAGGCCAGACAAGACCAGAATTGGCAAAAGAATGTGCCGCAGATTCCTCTGCAAGGCCAAATAGAAAAACATTAGCACCAGCAGCTGCTCTGTGTATTTTATCTTTTCCATTTATAGGTAAAAGCAGCCTGTGAAAATACAGCAACTCCATTCAGTCAGACATTTATTAGCTTTGAACAAAGCTCTTTGTCTTTTCTTTTCTTTTTGGTCACACTATCTATAGGTTGGAGCCGTGCAGTTTTTTACTTGCGGCCTGCATAAAATCTGCCTGTGCGGAGTTAACTGACCCGAGCTAACGGGGCCTGTAGGGCTTCACAATTCACCTGCGAGGCCCTGGGCTAGGGAGGGGGGAAAATCAGCCAGGGTTTCCACTCCTGTTAACATCCAACAACCACCCAGCTGAAAAGCTGGTGTGGGTAAGGTTGGACTAAGCTGTGCTGTTTCCCCCTTGGTTGAATAGTCTACCATCATTCACCATCCCTAGACTCGCAGGTGGAGAATGGGTACTTGGGCACGATATCCAGTGAGTGACTGACATCAATGGAATTGTACCTGAATGAGAAATCTGCACCTTCAGGAGGGGAGGGGAGAAGATTGGATATTGGGAGAATAGATAAACCCTGCCTGGTATCTTGAGTTACTGGATACTGGCGACTGCACTGGTTCAGGACTGGGAGTTGTAATGTGTGTTAACTATGCCCTTTCTCACATTGCACATTTAGAATGCACTTTTTAGAGTTCCATTTATTAATGAGCTGTTATTTAGAACTTTTTCAAGATTTATCGGTTTAAAGTGGATTTTTTTTCTCGGCTACACGAATGGCTAATAAAAAGAAGTGAAGATTGGTGTATGACAAGTGGAAAATCTGCAGTGCCTTTCAGACTGGAATGTGTGTTCCCTTAATAGGAAAAACACAAGCTCGGTGCCTGTATAAAGGCCACTCTTCAGTTGCTTATTCAACAGCTTTTAGGATGTGTCCAGTGAAACTAGTGTGCGATAGTGTAGTGTTTGTTACTGGACTAGTAAGCCAGAGAACGTGAGTTCAAATGAGAATTTTGAATTCAATTTTTTTTCATTTGGAAATAAGCTGGTAACAGTGACCATGAACCTGTCAGATTGTCGTAAAAACCCAACTTTAGGGAAGGAAACCTGCCATTCCCCTGCAGGTTTGGCCTACATATTACAACTCCCAGTCCTGAACCAGTACAGTCGTCATCGTTGACTCTTAGCTGCCCTCTGAAGTGGCCTAGCAAGCTGCTCAGTTGTGTCACACCGCAACCAGTGGTTTAAAAAGAAGGCTTGCCACCATCTTCTCGGTAACAAGGGATGGGTAAAAAGTTGCCGTCTTGCCAACCACTCCCATAGCCTAAGAATGAATTTTTTAAATTCTGTATTATGGTTGCCACTAAAATATTTCGCTGTTGAGAGCCTGGGTGCCAATCTCCATTCGAACTCGGAAGGCAGCGGGTTCTAGTTGAAGTTAACCACTTGTTTAACTTTGAAATTTCTTCCAGCCCTTCCAACTTTTTTTTTTATTCGTTCCTGGGATATGGGCTTCGCTTGCAAGGCCAGCATTTATTGCCCATCCCTAGTTGCCCTTGAGAAGGTGGCGGTGAGCTGCCGCCTTGAACCGCTGCAGTCCATGTGGTGAAGGTCCTCCCACAGTGCTGTTAGGGAAGGAGTTCCAGGATTTTGACCCACGATGATGAAGGAACGGCAACATATTTTGAAATCAGGATGGTGTGTGACTTGGAGGGGAACTTGCAGGTGATGGTGTTCCCATGCACCTGCTGCCCTTGTCCTTCTAGGTGGTAGAGGTCACAGGTTTAGATAAAGGTAACATCATGATGTCCTACGAAGGCTTCGGGCTCGATTCCGAAACTCTGTTGAGTTAGGTATCAGCCTTAGCTCAGTGAGTCGCACTCTAGTCCCTGGGTCAGAAGGTTGTGGGTTCAAGTCCCACTCCAGAGCCTTAAGCAGGTAATCTAGGTTGAAATTCCAGTGCAGTACTGGGGGGAGTGCTGCACTGTTAAAGGTGCCATCTTTTGGATGAGACATTAAACCGAGGCCCCGTCTGCCCTCTCGGGTGGAAGTAAAAGATCCCATGGCACTATTTCGAAGACGAGCGAGGGAGTTCTCACGGTGTCCTGGCCAATACTTAGCTCTCAAAATTGAAACAGATTAACTGGCCATTATCACATTACTGTTTGTAGGATCTTGCCGTGTGCAAATTAGCACATTTTCTACATTACAAAAGTGACTACACTTGGCTGCAAAGCACTTTGGGATGTTCTGAGGTCGTGCAAGGCGCTATATAAGTGCACATTTTTTTATGGAAATGTACCCCAGCAAGAGTCGGCACCTTCATGAGAGATGGGGATTCCTGCTGTTAATTCAGTTATTCTTTAAGATCTGCTAAATGAAGGATACTGATCCATTGTTGGGTTAGACTGACCCAAAGGAGGCGATGCTTTGACCCAAAAATGAACTCCCATCCCAAGAATGTTTCCTACAGCTGAACTGAAACAAAGGATTTTTTTTTTAAGGGTAATGGGCAATGTTCCCTCGAATCTGCGCGGCCGCTCAGTAATGTGAAAGGTCCGCTCACCGGGTTTTACATTGTAAATACCTCACATGCGCAGAAATTTAAAGGACCGCTCATTAACAGAAACAGGCCTTGCAGAACAAAGCATAGCTCGCAGGGATCACTGGTAATGGACCAGGATAAAGAAGGAGAGCTGTTTTATGACTGAAGGCACTGGCTTCCACTGAACTGAGAGCCTGATTGCACTGGGTAAGTATTTTTATTGGGGTGATTCTGACGAGATCTGCACTCTTGGAATAACCTGTCCCTATAATGCGCGTTATAGGTTCACACCGCTGACGCTCTGCTGCGGTTTCAGCTGAGTTCTGTTGCTTGGCTCTCAGTACAAACATTTGGCATCAGACTCCAATTAGCATCCGACTTCTTGTAAAGCCTGACATGCGATTGTGAAGGCCAATTCTACTGGGCTCCCCCAATGGCTCAGTGAGTTCATCCAGCGAGTAGCTAAGCCACACAGAATAGAGAGGTCCCAGGTGTGACTCCCAGACTGTCCTGAGGTAGCTGACCTCCGCCAGCTAGGTGGGAAAAGATGCTTAACAATTGGCTTCGGTGCCCCTGGGCAAGAGAGAGGAAATATAAACTAAAGAGTGCAATCCTAAAGTGGCTGCATGAGCAGAGAGACTTGGGGGTATATGTGCACAAATCGTTGAAGGTGGCAGGGCAGATTGAGAAAGCGGTTAAAACAGCTTACGGGATACTGGACTTCATAAATAGCGGCAAAGAGTACAAAAGCAAGGAAGTTATGATGAACCTTTATAAAACACTGGTTCGGCCTCAACTGGAGTATTGTGTCCAATTCTGGGCACCGCACTTTAGGAAGGATGTGAAGGCCTTAGAGAGGGTGCAGAAAAGATTTACAAGAATGATTCCAGGGATGAGGGACTTCAGTTATGTGGATAGACTGGAGAAGCTGGGGTTGTTCTCCTTAGAGCAGAAAAGGTTGAGAGGAGATTTGATGGAGGTATTCAAAATCATGAGGGGTCTAGACTGAGTAGATAGAGAGAAACTCTTCCCATTGGCAGAAGGGTCAAGATCCAGAGGACACAGATTTAAGGTGATTGGCAGAAGAACCAAAGGCGACATGTGGAAAAACTTTTATACGCAGCGAGTGGTTAAGATCTGGAATGCACTGCCTGAAAGTGTGGTGGAGGCAGATTCAATCGTGGCTTTCAAAAGGGAATTGGATAAGTATCTGAAGGAAAAAAATGTGATGGGCTACAGAGAAAGGACAGGGGAGTGGGACTAGCTGAAGTGCTCTTGCAGAGAGCCGGGATGGGCTGAATGGCCTCCTTCTGTGCTGTAACCATTCTATGATTCTAGATCTGGCAGGGTCCCCGCTCCTTGATTCCCATTCAGTGAGGCCCCCACCAGTGGAAGGTCGAGATTTGGACACCTGTTGGTAACAGGATCTGTCTTGGTTGTGAGGCCCTCCATGTCCAAGTAGCCTATCCGCTCAATGTTTAGGCTCACGCATGAAAAATGGCCAGGTTGAGAGGGCTCTTGCTAGCTGTGGAACCATTTGGTAGTGAGTTGTGTGGGGGAGGTGGAATCCTTCATTTCGACGAAGTGAAACTCACTTTGGAATACTTCAGCAGTTTAGGCGCACTTCTCCCCTCCGTTTAACCGCCCTCCTCTCCTGACTCTGGCTGGAGTATAGTTTCACCAGTACCCATACTGCAGGCCAATTGTAGCACCCACAGTCACAGATCCGGGTGAGTTTGGCTGGCTCAGCAGATGGCTGTGTATTACTCCTGTACTGCCCCTCACCGCACCAGCCGGTGCCCGCGCTGCGCCTCGCCGCACCAGCCGGTGCCCGCGCTGCGCCTCGCCGCACCAGCCGGTGCCCGCGCTGCGCCTCGCCGCACCAGCCGGTGCCCGCGCTGCGCCTCGCCGCACCAGCCGGTGCCCGCGCTGCGCCTCGCCGCACCAGCCGGTGCCCGCGCTGCGCCTCACTGCACCAGCCACTCGAGGCTGATTGATGGGTGAGAAAATAAAATGTTTAATCCATTCGCGGCAAAGATTCAACAAATGTCATGCAGCAGCAGGCTCTGCTTGGCCTTTAGTCACGTCTGGTTTGATAACTGCACATTCCACCTTGTCTCACCACATCACTGATCAGCAATGACTGAAATCAAGCGATGTGTAATTATACCCTGACAGACGATGATTATTACAATAGGATTTGGGACTTCACTGAAGTACTTACCTCAGTCAGCAGGATACTGTCGATCTTCCAGTAACGAGGGGCAACAACAACAACTTGCATTTATATAATGCCTTTAATGTAGTAAAACATCCCAAAGGTGCTTCACAGCAGCGTTATCAGACAAACTTTGACACCAAGCCACATGAGATATTTGGACAGGTGAGAGGTGGGTTTTAAGGAGTGTTTGAGGTGGAGATGCGGAGGGGTTTGCGGAGTGAATTCCAGAGCTTAGGGTCCAGGCAGCTGAAGATACAGCCGCCAATGGAATCTGCAAAGGAAATTGGGGATGCGCAAGAGGCCCGAATTGAAGGAACACAAAGATTGCCCACTTTAGCCCATCTGCTGCTGAAGTCCTCATCCATGCCTTTGTCACCTCCAGACTCAACTATTCCAATGCTCTCCTGACTGGCCACCTATCCTCTACCCTCCTAATCTTCAGCTTATTCCAAACTCTGCTGCCTGTATTCTATCCCGCACCAAGTCTCATTCACCCATTATATCTGCCCTTGCTGACCTACTTTGGCCCACCAGTGCACCAAATTTCAAATTCTGATCCTTGTGTTTAATTCCCTCTGAGGCTCTGCTCCTCCCTATCTCCGTAATCTCCTCCAGCTCTGAAAACCCCTCTCCCACTGACTCTGGCCCCTTGTACATTTCTCCCTCCTTTTGCCTCGTCATTGGCAACCGTACCTTCAGCTGCCTAGGCCCTATGCTCTAAAATTCCCACCCTAAATCCCTCTGCATCTTCACATCCTTCTCCTTTCAGGCCCTCCTTAAAGCCCATCTCTTTGTGCAAACTTTTGGTCACCTCTCCTAATATCCCATTCTTTGGCTCTGTGTCCATTTCTGGTTTTAGATTATGCTTCTGTGAAGCTCTGTTAATGGCGCTATACAAATGCAAGTTGTTGTAATATATGCCCATTGAGTAGAATGAACCTGGACTCTGGAGTTTAGAAGAATGAGAGGTGACCTCGTTGAAACATAAAATTCTGAGGGGGCTTGACCGGGTAGATGCTGAGAGGTTGTTTCCCCTGGCTGGAGAGTCTAGAACTAGGGGGCATTGTCTCAGAATAAGGGGTCGGGCATTTAGGACAGAGATGAGGAGGAATTTCTTCACTGAGGGTTGTGAATTTTTGGAATTCCCTGCCCAAAGTGCTGTGTCATTGAGTATATTTAAGACTGAGATAGATATATTTTTGGACTCTAAAGATCTCTTAATCTCTCCTGCCTTCCACCCTATCACAGACCTTCCCTTTTGTTCTTTCCTCCCCTTTCCCGGCCCCTGCACTTGCTTAAAAACCTGTTCTATCTCCAGCTTTTTCCAGTTCTGACGAAGGGTCATCGACCTGAAACGTTAACTCTGTTTCTCTCTCCACAGATGCTGCCTAACCTGCTGCGTATTTCCAGCATTTTCTTTTTTTATTTCAGATTTCCAACATCCGCAGTATTTTGCTTTTGTAAAGGGATATGGGAATTAGGCGGGAAAGTGGAGTTGAGGTCAAAGATCAACCATGATCTTATTGAATGGTGGAGCAGGCTCAAGGGGCCTTATGGCCTGCTCGTGCTCCTTATTTATGTTCTTATGCCACTATTTATTAGACAAGAGCCTATATACATTTTTTTCTTTACAGCTTTACAAACTTGCCCTCCCCACTAACCCAGGGTCTGGGGATTGAACCTGGGACTTCCTGGCCTGTGCAGCTTCGTGCTGTACCATTTGATGCCTTTACCCATTATGACATTGGAGCAGCTTAATATATATTAAGTATCCAGCTTGAAGGCAACCAACTGGAACACCAGGAAAGAAACAATTTACAGCAATGTGGCTAATGTATGAATAGAGTTATTAATAATGCAGCATGCAATTATGGAAATTTAATGAGCAATATTTACTGGGTTGCCTAGAATGAGAGTCACAGATAATTGTATGTACAGATTGTTAAAGCTGATGTGATGGATATGACTGTGGTGTTGGAGTGTCTTGTTGCAAACACAGCAGGGATCACAGGACCACTGCAGTCGTGTTGTTTTTCCCTCCCTGATGCCTGTGAGTTATTATAGTATAATGCCGTACAGCATTTAAGAAGCTCCGTCTTGCTTGCTGGTTGTCACTACCTTGTTCCACAGGAACTGAAGGCTAATCAAATCCACCAGTTGTGCATGAGAAGATAAAAAGAAAAAAAACTGGAAATCTGAACTGAAAACAGAATTGCACAGGTAGTCTGCCAGCATTAGTAATGTTTTAGCTGGGAACCCTTTTTCAGCTGTGACCGTTTGAGAGTTCAGATGAAGGAACAACAACAACAGCTTGCCTTTATGTAGCTCCTTTAACATAGTAAAACGTCCCAAGGTGCTTCACAGGAGTCCAATCAGACAAAACTTGACATAGAGTGAAAGAATGAGACATTATTAAGAGGTAGGTTTTAACATAGAAACATAGAAGATAGGAGCAGGAGTAGGCCATTCGGCCCTTCGAGCCTGCTCCGCCATTCAATGAGATCATGGCTGATCATCCAAATTCAGTACCCTGTCCCTGCCTTCTCCCCATATCCCTTGATCCCTTTAGCCTTAAGAAATATAGCCAACTCTTTTTTGAATATATTTAATGAACTGGCCTCCACCGCCCTCTGTGGCAGAGAATTCCACAGATTCACCACTCTGGGTGAAGAAATTCCTCCTCATTTCAGTCCTAAATGGCTTACCCCTTATCCTTAGACTATGACCCCTGGTTCTGGACTCCCCGGCCATCAGAAACATCCTTCCTGCATCTAGTCTGTCCAAACCTGACAGAATTTTATAAGTTTCGATGAGATCCCCTCTCAATCTTCTAAACTCCAGTGAGTATAAGCCCAATCGACACAATCTCTCTTCATACGTCATTCCTGCCATCCCAGGTATCAGCCTGGTGAATCTTCGCTGCACTCCTTCCATGGCAAGAACGTCCTTCCTCAGGTAAGGCAACCAAAACTGCACACAGTACTCAAGCTGCGGTCTCACCAAGGCCCTGTACAACTGTAGCAAGACATCCTTGTTCCTGTACTCGAACCCTCTTGCTACGGAGGCCAACATACCATTTGCCTTCTTAACCGCCTGCTGCACCTGCATGCTTACCTTCAGCGACTGGTGCACAAGAACACCCAGGTCTCTTTGCACTTCCCCTTCTCCCAATCTATTGCCAGATTAGCGGCTCTTCTGTCTGTCTGTCCGCCTGGTCTCTATACGTTTGGAAGTTACAGAGCATACCGACGCGCGCGTCGCCTCAAAAGAAAGCTTGCGATTCCGGACCGGTCATAGGCGTATTTACGTTTCGGCCGGACAAAAATCCTGCCCGCGGTATCCCAAAAACGTTCAGCGTTCCGCTCATTAGCATCTCATTAGCGACCGTGTGACGTCGAGGTCTTCCTACAGTTGAGTGTCGAGTGACTCGACGATTGACCAATCCTACGCTTCGGTGACCTGACCGGTCGACCAATCGGTGCGTGTGTGGGCGGGCCTTATCCTGAACTGAGGTGAGTGGCCGCCATCTTGATTTTCCACGATTTTTTCCCCCACACTTTCTGTGTGTTAGGGAACTAAGGTAAATATTTCAATTATGTGTTAGGCAATTAATTAACAATTTATTTGAGTTTTATATTGTGTTTAGCAACCCCCCCCCTCCTCCTCCTCACCCTCGTGCAGGGGGGACTCGGGGCCTGAAGCTGAAAAAATTTCTCTCTCTCTCTCTCTCTTTCTTCCCTCTCTCTCTCTCCTTCTCCTCTTCCCTCTCTCTCCTTCTCCTCTTCCCTCTCTCCTCTTCCCTCTCTCTCCTTCTCCTCTTCCCTCTCTGTCTCTCTCTACTTCCCCCTCTCAGGTGTCGCGGACGGAGCGCGGGCGCGCCGCCCGAAGTTTCCCGCTCGCTAACGGCCTTGCCGGCTCTCGCGGGCCGCTCGCACTGACCGCGCATGCGCCGCCCGCACTCACCGCGCATGCGCCGCCCGCCCGCCCGCACGCACGCAGCGGCCGTCCATCAGCCGCGCGATACGCGGGGGACCTCAGCAACGGCACCGGACCTCAGGCGCTAGGCAGGGGGAGGGGCCGGAGAGAGGGACAGAGGGGAGTGGGGGAGGGGGAGGGGAGTAGGGGAGGGAGGGAGAGGGGGCAGGGAGAGGGGGGAGGGAGGGAAGGGGAGGGAGAGAGGGGAGGGAGGGATAGGACAGGGAGAGGACATGACAGGGAGAGGGGGGACACACAGGGGCAGGGAGACCAAACGCCCCAAAATTGCCCTCGCGCCCCAAAATTGCCCTCGCAACGCGGGGCTCACTAGGCAGGGGGAGGGGCCGGAGAGAGGGACAGAAGGGAGTGGGGGAGAGGGGAGGGGAGGGAGGGAGAGAGGGGAGGGGAGGGAGGGATAGGACAGGGAGAGGACATGACAGGGAGAGGGGGGACACACAGGGGCAGGGAGACCAAACGCCCCAAAATTGCCCTCGCGCCCCAAAATTGCCCTCGCAACGCGGGGCTCCCCAGCTAGTATATATATTGATAAAGAATAAGATCTCTTCTGTCTGTCCATTCTCTATACGTTCGAAAGTTATAGAGCGTACCTACACGCGCGCCACGTCAAAAGAAAGCTTACGATTACGGACCGGTCATAGGCGTATTTACGTTTCGGCCGGACAAAAATCGCGCCCGCGGTATCCAAAAAACATTCAACATTCCGCTCATTAGCATCTCATTAGCGATAGAGTGACATCGAGGTCCACCAATCGTACGCCGGGTTGCTGGCGCGTGCGGCCGGGCCCCCCCTCCGGTCGAGTGACGGGGGTTTCGTCGGGACGATTGACCAATCCTACGCTTCGGTGACCAGACGGTCGACCAATCGGTGCGTGTGTGGGCGGGCCTTATCTTTCTGAACCGAGGTGAGTGGCCGCCATCTTGATTCCATTCTTTTTCCCGCTTTCTGCGTTTTGCTTTTCAAACCTTCATTTCCAGCAAAAAAAAATTGCTTTTATTAAATTGTTTTTTAAAAAACTGAATTCATTTGTCAACCTGAAGATTCTTTTTCCTACCTTTCCCCGTTATTGTAAGGCCTCATAAACAAGGCCTCAAAGCCTGGGCCTTTCCTGCCCAGCCACGCCCGAGCTAGGTTATTGTCCCACGGCTTCTGCTAAGCTCCCCCCACCCGTCGTCACGTAACCCGGGGCAACGGCGTCAGCCACGAGGGTCACGGGACATAAACAGGACGCGGCATCTCTCTCTCTTCCCCACTCGGCACTTGCGGGGGGTGCGGGGCTCTCGGGAGTGCCGCTCTCGGGCGGGGCTTGGAGAGCGGGAAGGGTTACCCCCGGCAACGGGGCCCACTGCGGCTCTTGGGCGGGGCTTGGAGAGCGGGAAGGGTTACTCCGGCAACGGGGCCCGCCGGCCGCCTTGAAACCAGCTCGGGAGGGCGGGAGTCAGCGCGCGCGCGCGCGTCAATTTCGGCCCGGACCGCAGCTAAGGTGAGTCCGGCCGGGGGGACTCAACGCGCTAGCCCGCGCATTCGGCCGGCCCTGAGGCGCTGATCCGCGGAGAGGGAGGGAGAGAGAGAGGGAGGGAGAGGAAAGAGGGGGGGAGGGGAGAGAGGAGAGGAGACCCCGTCTCTCTCTCTTCCCCCCGTCTCTCTCTTCCCCCCCAGTCTCTCTCTTCCCCCCCGTCTCTCTCTTCCCCCCCGTCTCTCTCTTCCCCCCCGTCTCTCTCTTCCCCCCCGTCTCTCTCTTCCCCCCCGTCTCTCTCTTCCCCCCCGTCTCTCTCTTCCCCCCCGTCTCTCTCTTCCCCCCCGTCTCTCTCTTCCCCCCCGTCTCTCTCTTCCCCCCCGTCTCTCTCTTCCCCCCCGTCTCTCTCTTCCCCCCGTCTCTCTCTTCCCCCCCGTCTCTCTCTTCCCCCCCGTCTCTCTCTTCCCCCCGTCTCTCTCTTCCCCCCCGTCTCTCTCTTCCCCCCCGTCTCTCTCTTCCCCCCCGTCTCTCTCTTCCCCCCCGTCTCTCTCTTCCCCCCCCGTCTCTCTCTTCCCCCCCGTCTCTCTCTTCCCCCCCGTCTCTCTCTTCCCCCCCGTCTCTCTCTTCCCCCCCGTCTCTCTCTTCCCCCCCGTCTCTCTCTTCCCCCCCGTCTCTCTCTTCCCCCCCGTCTCTCTCTTCCCCCCCGTCTCTCTCTTCCCCCCCGTCTCTCTCTTCCCCCCCGTCTCTCTCTTCCCCCCCGTCTCTCTCTTCCCCCCCGTCTCTCTCTTCCCCCCCGTCTCTCTCTTCCCCCCGTCTCTCTCTTCCCCCCCGTCTCTCTCTTCCCCCCCGTCTCTCTCTTCCCCCCCGTCTCTCTCTTCCCCCCCGTCTCTCTCTTCCCCCCCGTCTCTCTCTTCCCCCCCGTCTCTCTCTTCCCCCCCGTCTCTCTCTTCCCCCCCGTCTCTCTCTTCCCCCCGTCTCTCTCTTCCCCCCCGTCTCTCTCTTCCCCCCCGTCTCTCTCTTCCCCCCCGTCTCTCTCTTCCCCCCCGTCTCTCTCTTCCCCCCCGTCTCTCTCTTCCCCCCCCGTCTCTCTCTTCCCCCCCGTCTCTCTCTTCCCCCCCGTCTCTCTCTTCCCCCCCGTCTCTCTCTTCCCCCCCGTCTCTCTCTTCCCCCCCGTCTCTCTCTTCCCCCCCGTCTCTCTCTTCCCCCCCGTCTCTCTCTTCCCCCCCGTCTCTCTCTTCCCCCCCGTCTCTCTCTTCCCCCCCGTCTCTCTCTTCCCCCCGTCTCTCTCTTCCCCCCGTCTCTCTCTTCCCCCCGTCTCTCTCCCCCGTCTCTCTCTTCCCCCCCCGTCTCTCTCTTCCCCCCGTCTCTCTCTTCCCCCCCGTCTCTCTCTTCCCCCCGTCTCTCTCTTCCCCCCGTCTCTCTCTTCCCCCCGTCTCTCTCTTCCCCCCGTCTCTCTCTTCCCCCCGTCTCTCTCTTCCCCCCGTCTCTCTCTTCCCCCCGTCTCTCTCTTCCCCCCTCCGTCTCTCTCTTCCCCCCGTCTCTCTCTTCCCCCCGTCTCTCTCTTCCCCCCGTCTCTCTCTTCCCCCCGTCTCTCTCTTCCCCCCGTCTCTCTCTTCCCCCGTCTCTCTCTTCCCCCGTCTCTCTCTTCCCCCCGTCTCTCTCTTCCCCCCGTCTCTCTCTTCCCCCCGTCTCTCTCTTCCCCCCGTCTCTCTCTTCCCCCGTCTCTCTCTTCCCCCCGTCTCTCTCTTCCCCCCGTCTCTCTCTTCCCCCCGTCTCTCTCTTCCCCCCGTCTCTCTCTTCCCCCCGTCTCTCTCTTCCCCCCGTCTCTCTCTTCCCCCCGTCTCTCTCTTCCCCCCGTCTCTCTCTTCCCCCCGTCTCTCTCTTCCCCCCGTCTCTCTCTTCCCCCCGTCTCTCTCTTCCCCCCGTCTCTCTCTTCCCCCCGTCTCTCCTCTTCCCCCCGTCTCTCTCTTCCCCCCGTCTCTCTCTTCCCCCCGTCTCTCTCTTCCCCCCGTCTCTCTCTTCCCCCCGTCTCTCTCTTCCCCCCCGTCTCTCTCTTCCCCCGTCTCTCTCTTCCCCCCGTCTCTCTCTTCCCCCCGTCTCTCTCTTCCCCCGTCTCTCTCTTCCCCCCGTCTCTCTCTTCCCCCCCGTCTCTCTCTTCCCCCCCGTCTCTCTCTTCCCCCCGTCTCTCTCTTCCCCCCCGTCTCTCTCTTCCCCCCGTCTCTCTCTTCCCCCCGTCTCTCTCTTCCCCCCCGTCTCTCTCTTCCCCCCGTCTCTCTCTTCCCCCCCGTCTCTCTCTTCCCCCCCGTCTCTCTCTTCCCCCCGTCTCTCTCTTCCCCCCGTCTCTCTCTTCCCCCCCGTCTCTCTCTTCCCCCCCGTCTCTCTCTTCCCCCCCGTCTCTCTCTTCCCCCCCGTCTCTCTCTTCCCCCCCGTCTCTCTCTTCCCCCCCGTCTCTCTCTTCCCCCCGTCTCTCTCTTCCCCCCGTCTCTCTCTTCCCCCCCGTCTCTCTCTTCCCCCCCGTCTCTCTCTTCCCCCCCGTCTCTCTCTTCCCCCCCGTCTCTCTCTTCCCCCCCGTCTCTCTCTTCCCCCCCGTCTCTCTCTTCCCCCCCGTCTCTCTCTTCCCCCCCGTCTCTCTCTTCCCCCCGTCTCTCTCTTCCCCCCCGTCTCTCTCTTCCCCCCCGTCTCTCTCTTCCCCCCCGTCTCTCTCTTCCCCCCCGTCTCTCTCTTCCCCCCCGTCTCTCTCTTCCCCCCCCGTCTCTCTCTTCCCCCCCGTCTCTCTCTTCCCCCCCGTCTCTCTCTTCCCCCCGTCTCTCTCTTCCCCCCGTCTCTCTCTTCCCCCCCGTCTCTCTCTTCCCCCCCGTCTCTCTCTTCCCCCCCGTCTCTCTCTTCCCCCCCGTCTCTCTCTTCCCCCCGTCTCTCTCTTCCCCCCCGTCTCTCTCTTCCCCCCGTCTCTCTCTTCCCCCCCGTCTCTCTCTTCCCCCCGTCTCTCTCTTCCCCCCCGTCTCTCTCTTCCCCCCGTCTCTCTCTTCCCCCCCGTCTCTCTCTTCCCCCCCGTCTCTCTCTTCCCCCCCGTCTCTCTCTTCCCCCCGTCTCTCTCTTCCCCCCCGTCTCTCTCTTCCCCCCCGTCTCTCTCTTCCCCCCCGTCTCTCTCTTCCCCCCCGTCTCTCTCTTCCCCCCCGTCTCTCTCTTCCCCCCCGTCTCTCTCTTCCCCCCCGTCTCTCTCTTCCCCCCCGTCTCTCTCTTCCCCCCCGTCTCTCTCTTCCCCCCCGTCTCTCTCTTCCCCCCGTCTCTCTCTCTTCCCCCCCGTCTCTCTCTTCCCCCCCGTCTCTCTCTTCCCCCCCGTCTCTCTCTTCCCCCCGTCTCTCTCTTCCCCCCCGTCTCTCTCTTCCCCCCCGTCTCTCTCTTCCCCCCCGTCTCTCTCTTCCCCCCCGTCTCTCTCTTCCCCCCCGTCTCTCTCTTCCCCCCCGTCTCTCTCTTCCCCCCCGTCTCTCTCTTCCCCCCCGTCTCTCTCTTCCCCCCCGTCTCTCTCTTCCCCCCGTCTCTCTCTCCCCCCTCAGTCGCTCTCTCTCTCTCTCTCTCCCCCAGTTTCTCCCTCCCCCCCTCAGTCGCTCTCTCTCTCTCTCTGTCTCCCAGTCTCTCTCTCTGTCTCCCAATCTCTCTATCTCTTCCCCCAGTTTCTCTCTCTCTCCCCCAGTTTCTCTCTCTCTCCCCCAGTTTCTCTCTCTCTCCCCCAGTTTCTCTCTCTCTCCCCCAGTTTCTCTCTCTCTCCCCCAGTTTCTCTCTCTCTCCCCCAGTTTCTCTCTCTCTCCCCCAGTTTCTCTCTCTCTCCCCCAGTTTCTCTCTCTCTCCCCCAGTTTCTCTCTCTCTCCCCCAGTTTCTCTCTCTCTCCCCCAGTTTCTCTCTCTCTCCCCGTTTCTCTCTCTCTCCCCCAGTTTCTCTCTCTCTCCCCCAGTTTCTCTCTCTCTCCCCCAGTTTCTCTCTCTCTCCCCCAGTTTCTCTCTCTCTCCCCAGCTTCTCTCTCTCTCCCCCAGTTTCTCTCTCCCCCAGTTTCTCTCTCCCCCAGTTTCTCTCTCCCCCAGTTTCTCTCCCCCAGTTTCTCTCTCTCTCCCCGTCTCTCTCCCCCCCTCAGTCTCTCTCTCTCTATCTCCCAGTCTCTCTCCTCCAGACTCTCTCTCCGTCTCTCTCTCTCCTCCAGTCTCTCCCTCCTCCAGTCTCTCTCTCTCTCCCCATCTCTCTCTCCGTCCCCCTCTCTCTCTCTCTCCTTCCCTCTCTCTCTTTCTCTCTCCTTCCATCTCTCTCTCTCTCTCCTTCCATCTCTCTCTCTCTCCTTCCATCTCTCTCTCTCTCTCTCTCTCTCTCTCTCTCTCTCTCTCCTTCCATCTCTCCCTCTCTCTCTCTCCTTCCATCTCTCTCTCTCTCTCTCTCCTTCCATCTCTCTCTCTCTCTCTCTCTCTCTCTCCTTCCATCTCTCTCTCTCTCTCCTTCCATCTCTCTCTCTCTCTCTCTCTCTCCTTCCATCTCTCTCTCTCTCTCTCTCTCCTTCCATCTCTCTCTCTCTCTCTCCTTCCATCTCTTTCTCTCTCTCCTTCCCTCTCTCTCTTCCCCCCCCCCAGTCGCTCCCTCTCTATCTTCCAACAACAACATGCCCTCAAAAAAGCCTCGGCACCGCCGGGCACCCCCAGCTAGTTAATAATCTGCCTTCCTGCTTTTGCCACCAAAGTGGATAACCTCACATTTATCCACATTATAGTGCATTTGCCATGTTTCTGCCCAATCACCCAACCTGTCCAAATCGTACTGGAGTTTCACGACATCCTCCTCACAGCTTACCCTCCCACCCAGCTTTGTGTCGTCTGCAAATTTGGAGATATTACATCCAATTCCCTCGTCCAGATCATTAATATATAGTGTGAACAGCTGGGGTCCTAGGATCGATCCTTGCGGTACCCCACTAGTCACTGCCTGCCACTCGGAAAACGACCCGTTTATTCCAACTCTTTGCTTTCTGTCCGCCAACCAGTTCTCGATCCAAGTCAATACCTTGCCCCCAATCCCATGTGCCTTAATTTTGCATGCTAATCTCTTATGTGGGACCTTATCGAAAGCCTTCTGAAAGTCCAAATACACCACATCCACTGGTTCTCCCTTATCTATTTTACCAGTTACATCCTCAAAAAATTCCAGTAGATTAGTCAAGCATGATTTACCTTTTGTAAATCCATGTTGACTTCGTCAGATCCTGTCACTGCTTACCAAGTGCTCTGCTATTACATCTTTTATAATAGATTCTAGCATTTTCCCCACTACCGAGGTCGGGCTTACCGGTCTATAATTCCCCGCTTTTTCTCGACCACCTTTTTTGAATAGTGAGGTAACATTAGCTACCCTCTGTTAAGTCTGTGTGTCCCAGTTATGCTTATTATAAATCACTGGACACAGACCACAAGAATAACTTTAACAGGTCTTTACTATTCGGAGGTCAGGGCTGAACTGCCCAGTAAATCACTACACAACGCTTATATACCGGTGTGGTCACCACCGGTACTACAGTATACAGCAGCCAAGAGAAAGTAGTACATCTCTTAAGGTAGTTCTCTTAAGGTGGAACAGGTTACATACACCACAATCCTCCCTTTTTAGCTTAACAGTTATATCCCCATTTAACATAACATAATAACATATATATATATATTATATACAACTTCATGCAAAACAGTTCAAAGATTCAGTCTCTGAGGAGGCCTCCTGATTCGAGTTGGATAACGCCTTTCAGGGGTCTCTGATTCTCGTTGCTGGGGTGACTCATCTAGTTGATCTCTTATGGATTGGACATCATCATCAGGTACATTCACTTCTGAGGTAGATGCTTCAGGTTCACTAACTTCTTCCACGGTTGTCTAAGCCATAACCCTGGGTTCGACCCTTGTTCTCGATTCTACCAGTTGGTCAGCATGACGCCGTATTACATTTTCACCAATATCTACCGTGTACATCAGGGGTCCTTGTCTGGCCCGAATTGTTCCAGATTGCCATTTCTCGTTTTTATAGTCCTGGGCTAACACTGGTTGTCCTATTTCGAAACTTCGCGTGGTCTTGTTATTTATATGCTGGAACTGTTTGTTTTCAACTTCCCTCCGCACATTTGGTTTTAACAAGTCCAACCTGGACCGCAACCTCCTGTTATAGAACATCATGGCAGGACTTTGGTTTGTCACTGCATGAGTGGCGTTTCAATATGCCAGTAGGAATTTGTCCACCTTGTGTTGTAGTGGAATCTGATCTTCGCTCATGGCCTTTATTGCTTTTTTGAATGTTTGTACAAATCTCTCGGCCAACCCGTTTGTAGCCGGATGATATGGGGCAGAGGTATCATGTTTCACCCCATTCTTCTTCATGAATCTCTGGAATTCTTCTGACACGAACTGCGGTCCGTTGTCTGAACATATTTGTTCTGGCAATCCATTTCTCGCAAATATCGTTCTTAGCACCGCGATCGTCTTTTCCGAGGTAGTGGTAGTCATCTTAATCACTTCTGGCCATTTAGAATGTGCGTCCACCGCAATTAAAAACATGGAGTCCATGAATGGACCAGCAAAGTCAATATGTACACGTTGCCGTGGGGTTGAAGGCCATTCCCATGGATGCAGCGGTGCAATCGGAGGTGCATTTTGCACTTTTTGGCACCCTGAGCAGCTTTTCGTCAGATCCTCTATCTGTTGGTCGATACCCGGCCACCACACATAAGCCCTAGCAAGGCTTTTCATCTTGACTCCCCCCAGATGACCTTCTTGCAGTTCCTTTAGAACTCTCTTAACTTAGGAGGAATAATCACCCTTGTTCCATACATCAATGTTCCTTGACAGACGGACAGCTGTTCTCGTCTTGCTGAGAATGCTGGTAACAGTGGATCACCATGTGCTGGCCATCCCTTCACTGTCACTTCGTAGACCCGGGACAGTGTCGGGTCGTTTCTGGTTTCTCTTTCAATACTTGCATTGGTGACTGGTAAACATTCGATGATGGTCGAGTGAAATAACTCAACAGGGTCAAACCGTCGGTGCCTCCTCCTCTGTAGGTAGTGGCAGGCGCGACAGCCCATCAGCATTACCATGCTGCTTTGTACCTTTGAATTCGATCTGATATTGATGTGCCCCTAGGAAAAGGGACCATCTCTGGAGTCTCTGTGCTGTCATCACCGAAACACCCTTCTTAGGGTTAAAAATGGATACCAACGGCTGGTGGTCTGTCAGAAGCATAAACTTTTGGCCCTGCAGGTAATGATTAAACTTCTTTACTCCCCACACAAGGCTGAGAGCCTCCCTATCTATCTGAGCATAGTTGCGCTCAGCGGAGGTCAATGATCTGGATGCGAACGCAACTGGCCTCTCCAGGCCATTTGGCAACTTGTGTGAGAGTACTGCCCCAATACCATATGGAGAAGCATCACAAGCCAAACGAATAGGCAGCGTTGGGTTGAAGTGAGCCAACACTTCCTCTGAGGTGATCAATGCGTTGCTTTTGCGAAAGGCCCTCTTACAGTCCTCGCTCCACTTCCATGGTACTCCCTTCCGCAAAAGAGCGTTCAGCGGGTGCAGCACCGTGGATAAATTTGGCAGAAACTTATGGTAATAGTTAATCAACCCTAGGAACGACCTCAACTGGGATACATGAGCGGGAGCCTTCACAACAGCTTTGATCTTGTCAGGAGACTTATGAAGCCCCTCCTGGTCAATGACATGACCACAGTACGAGATCCGCTTCTGAAAGAACTCACATTTCTGGCGATTAACTCGAAGTCCATATTCTTTCAATCTGGTGAGCACCAGTTCCAAATTTGCAAGGTGTTCCTCGTCATCATCTCCTGTAATCAGAATATCGTCCAGGTAACATTGTGTGCCTGGAATTCCCTGTAATACCTGCTCCATGGCCCTCTGCCAAATGGCTGGAGCCGATGCCACTCCAAAAACCAGTCTATTATACCGGTACAAGCCTGTATGCGTGTTGATCGTGAGATACTGGCGTGACTCTTCCTCAACTTCCATCTGTAAGTACGCCTGCGCCAGGTCTATCTTGGTGAAGTGTTTCCCGCCAGACAACGAAGCGAAGATATCCTCAATCCGCGGAAGCGGATACTGCACCGTGTGAAGCACCGGATTAACAGTGATCTTGAAATCTCCACAGATGCGAACCTTCCCCGGTTCCCCCGGCTTGTTGCTCGATGAACGCTTCATGACAGGGACAATGGGCGTGGCCCACTCACTCCAGTCTACCTTAGACAGCACTCCTGAACGTTCTAGCCCTTCCAGCTCAGCTTCCACAGCAGGTCGTATCACATAAGGTACCGGTCTGGCTTTGAAAAATTTCGGGTTTGCATGTTCTTCAACCTTGATGTTTGCCGGAATTCCTCTCGGTGTTCCCAGTCCCTGTTGGAACACCTCTTTAGCATCGTCCAATATTCTGGACAATCGTTTAGGTTTGACATCTTTTTTACCGGAATCTACCGTTGGTGCTTTGAAGGAATGCCAGTCCATATTTATTTTCCTAATCCACTCCCGTCCCAGTAGTGGTGGACCTCCCTCAGGTAGCACATATAAGTCCATTCCTCGGCTTTCTTTGCCCTTGTGGACCACCTTTACCTCTATCTTCCCGATGGGGTATACTCTTTGCCCCGTGTATGTTTTCAATACAATCTCCATATCCCGTAGGGGAATATGTGGGAATAACCTTTTGTAATCTTGCTTATTCATGACCGTCAATGCCGATCCAGTGTCCAATTCCATCTTCACTTGGACTCCTGCTATCTGAAGTGTGACCCAGTTTGTTTGGAGGTCTGCTTCATTACCAACATTGTGTACTCTTAGACTACCCAGTTCATTACTACTGGAGTCTGAATCTGACTTCTGTTCGTTCGAACTGTTCTCTGTCACCTTGTGTACCTTTCTGTACTTTTCCTGCGGTGACTTTTTGTTGCTGGCCTTCTTTCCTGACCGGCATACTTCAGCTATGTGACCAAGCCTGCCACATTTTCTGCATTCCTGATTTTTGAACCAGCACTGGTTCTGATCGTGCGTTGTCTTTCCACAACGATAACATTTTACTGTACCCAAGACCATTTGATTGGTGCTGAGTTCCGGTGACCGTAGCTGCATTTCCGCAGTGCCTCTCGCTGCGGCTTCATGCGATGCTGCAATAGTGACAGCTTTATCAAGCGTAAGATCATTCTCCTCAAGCAGTCGCTTTTGTGTTCCTTTTAACAATCCACACACAAATTTATCTCTCAGTGCATCTGCTAGTCCTGTTCCAAATTGACAGTACTTTGATAGCTTACGCAGTTCAATTAAAAATTCAGCGTTGCTTTCGTCTTTCAGCTGCGTTCTTCTGTAAAATTTAAATCGTTCCGCTATCATCAGCGGCGTGGGGTTTAAATGATTTTTCAGGACAGTAACAATATTCGCGAAAGTCTGATCCGCCGGTTTATCTGGTGATAGAAGGTGCTTCAATAGCCTGTATGTCTTCGCACCCATTGAGCTTAATAAGGTTAGTGCTTTCTCATCATCTGGTACCTTATTTGCTTTACAATAAACTGCCATGCATTCTACATACGTGGTCCAATCTTCGATATCGCTATCAAAGGTATTAATGTTCCCATGTTTAGGCATCCTTGCAAGTTTTTAAATTTTTCTTTTTCTCAAAATGGTGGCTTCCCGCGCTTGTCGTCTTCCCCCGCCTACTAAACTGGCGGCTTCCCGCGCTTGGCGGTCTTTCCCGCGCTCGTCGTCTTCCCCCGCCGACTACAATGGCGGATTCCTGCGTTTGCCTTCTTCCCCCGCTGGCTGCAATGGCGATTGCCGTGCTGCTGCCATTCTCGCCTCCCCAGCGGTTCTCAATTCCCCGACGCTGCTTTTACTCCCCCGCGGTTCCCGTGGGCATTCACGCTTCCCCTGCTGTTGCGCCTCTCAGCCCCGCATGCAGCCCAGTCCTTTGCACCGGCTGCGTTTGAGTTCTCCGCGGCTCTCGTGCCTTAAGCTGCCCCAGTCGCTGCACCTCTCGGCCTCGATTGCAGCCCGGCCCTTTTCACTGGCCGTGGTCGAGTTCTCCGCCCTTTTTCCTCCTTTTTCCCTCCCCCACTCCACAGTCAACGCGGCCGACTTTCTGCTCGTGTCGCTGATCGGCTTACCCACCACCGTGGTAGAAGGGATGATCACTGCCTGTCGCTGATGGAGGGCTTCGTGGTCAGAATTTTTCTTTTTAACCCGGGTTCTCGATGCCTCCCGTGCGATGGTGCTCAGCAGGATGATGAGGGCGGATGCCTCTTCTCGACGCCCGTTCTGAGGACGAAGCTGCCTTGGATGTAAAACTGCCGCAGGGTAAGATCGGACTCGTCGCCACTGTTAAGTCTATGTGTCCCAGTTATGCTTATTATAAATCACTGGACACAGACCACAAGAATAACTTTAACAGGTCTTTACTATTCGGAGGTCAGGGCTGAACTGCCCAGTAAATCACTACACAACGCTTATATACCGGTGTGGTCACCACCGGTACTACAGTATACAGCAGCCAAGAGAAAGTAGTACATCTCTTAAGGTAGTTCTCTTAAGGTGGAACAGGTTACATACATCACACCCTCCAATCCATGGGTACTGTTCCAGAGTCTATCGAGTTCTGGAAGATGACCAGCAATGCAGCTACTATTTCCAGGGCCACTTCCTTAAGTACCCTGGGATGTAGATTATCAGGCCCTGGGGATTTATCGGCCTTTAGTCCCATCAATTTTCCTAACACCATTTCCCTACAAATACTGATTTCTTTCAGTTCCACCCTTTCATCAGGCCCTATGTTCCCCGGCATCTCTGGGAGGTTATTTGTGTTCTCCTTTGTGAAGACAGAACCAAAGTATGAATTTAGTTGGTCTGCCATTTCTTTGTTTCCCATTATAAATTCCCCTGATTCTGACTGTAAGGGACCTACGCTTGACTTCACCAATCTTTTTCTCTTCACATACCTATAAAAGCTTTTACAGTCAGTTTTTATGTTGCCTGCTAGCTTGCTCTCATATTCTATTTTCCCTTTCTTAATTAATCCCTTTGTCCTCCTTTGTTGAATCCTAAACTGCTCCCAATCCTCAGGATTATTGCTTTTTCTGGCCAATTTATATGTCGTCTCCTTGGATCTTATGCTATCCCTAATTTCCCTTGTTAGCCACGGTTGAGTCACCTTTTTTTTATTTTTATGCCAAACTGGGATGAACAAATTCTGTTGCTCATCCATTCGGTCTTTGAATGTTTGCCATTGCCTATCCACCGTCAACCCTTTGGGTGCCATTCCCCACTCAATCCTACCCAACTCGCTCCTCAGACCATCGTAGTTTCCTTTATTTAAATTGAGGACCCTAGTCTGAGTCAACTACTTCATTCTCCATCTTAATGAAGAATTCGATCATATTATGATCGCTCAGACCCAAGGGGCCTCGTACAACAAGATTGCTAATTAATCATTTGTCGTTACATAATACCCAGTCTAAGATGGCCTGATCTCTGGTTGGTTCCTCGACATATTGGTCCAGGAAACCATCCCGTAAACACATTAGTGGAAGTGGTATATAGACCTCCCAACAGTAAGGCAGAGGTTGGGGATGGCATCGTAGGTTTAAGGAGCATCGTAAAGGCGGGGAGGTTATGGGAGGGAATTCCAGAGCTTAGGGCCTAGACAGCTGAAGGCACGGCCACCAATGGTGGGGCGAAGGAAGTAGGGGATGCACAAGAGGCCAGAATTGGAGGAATGCAGCGCTCTCGGAGGGTTATAGGGCTGGAGCAGTTTACAGAGATAGGGAGGGGCAAGGCCATGGAGGGCTTTGAACACGAAGATGAGAATTTTAAAATCGAAGTGTTTGGGGACCAGGAGCCAATGTAGGTCAGCAAGCACAGAGCTGATGGGTGAACGGGATTTGGTGTGAATGAAGCGCTAAATGTCCTTTCTCCATGCAGATGGCGACAGACCTGCGGTGTATTTTCAGCTTTTGTGCACAGATGTTGCCTCCTTTCCTTAGCTACCTGCTTGGGTCTTAACAGTATGTGGTGCGGGGAGATCAAAGAAAGGGGGGATCTGCAGCCTTCTATAGTTCAAGCATTCACATAGAAGGCCTGTATGAGGGGTACATGTTATAACTAAAGACTTGGTTGAATTTAACCTGTAGTGGGTTTCAATTGAGCGGGCAAGGGCGTATCGTGTGTGAAACTCACTCACTGGTGTAGGGTATTTTAACTCCCAGGCGTCTGTTAAACGCTGCCGGTCCACTGCCTGTTCTGGTTGCGAAGTGGGCACAGAGCAGGCAAAGATCGGACATCCCTTGGCTGCCAGCCAGCGTTCAGGGAGGGCTTCGCAGGAGGGGGAGAATCCCAGATAGGGGAGGGCAGGACCTCCCCGTGAAGCCCAGAGGAGCATTCCCACTCCTCCTGACCCCACAAAGAAATGCTTTCACTTGTCGGGAGGGCCTCTTCATCCTTCCCACCAGCCGCCAACCAGCTTCCTCCTGGCGGGAAAGCCCTATTGGTGTAATAGGCCCCCGATTTGCACAAATTTATGAGGCTCCAGCCTGCTTTAGGCCGATACCTCACCCACCAGCAGAGCCCTACATGTTAATATCAGACGGGAAAGGGTCAGATTCCAAGCAGTTAAATGACCTCGTTTTTAACTACCCAGTTTTCGCTGGGTGGGTAGAGTTAAAATGGACCTGCTGGTCTTTCCCTTAAATAATCATTTACAGGCCTTTACTCCAAAAGAATGGACTGAATTGAGTGAAGAGCCAGTGAATATGGAATATTTGATAACATTTTGCATAACTTTATGGAATACTGGTCGGCTTTCCCTCCAAAGTCTATTGTATTTAGCGTTTGCCAATGAAGATAATGAGATCTTTGCAATATGTATAAGGGAACCTTTTAAAGGAGGAAGTGTATTCAAATAATGTCAGATGATCCTAAGTATTAGCGATCTGTATACAGACCAGTGTGTCTCAGCCTCTTGTTGCCTCATCTTCTGTTCCAGGGCTGCTGGCTAAAGACAATCCTTTCTTGCGGAACTCCCTCCACTGAATTGGGAGCCTACTGTCATGCACAAAGAACTAGATTATGCTGATTTCCAGTTAGATTCCAGCTGATGCTTGAGCAAGACTGGCATCCAAGTCTTGACTAAATGGTGCCGTGACGTGAGTACATTGTTCCTTTCATGAATGGAATATGCAACAACAGTGAGCTTCTTGTAGGGCGTGGGGGTGTCTTGGGATCTTGACCATAGTGGTTGTGATAAAAATGCTAACTTCCGGGAAGTTATGTCATCACTTCCTGTGAACTATGAACTATGAACTGTGTACATACCTCACTTCCTGTAAATGTCACTTCCTGTTGGACTGGTATAAATACTGGTCTGTTCAGTATTGTAAGAGGCTTCTACCAGAGGCATGGTAAAGACCTCTCTTGTATATAGTGTGTTTATAAGTTACTTAAAGCTTACTTTAAAGTTACTTGATGGTCAGTCTCCTTTTCTTACATCAATTTAAGTAACTTAGTATTTACACTGACAAATACTAGACCTTCAGACAAACTCGGAAGTTAAGGATCCAGGGAACCACCCATCATGGATAAAATCCTTAGACCTATTCGTCTGGACTTGGACCCGAATACACCAGCAGCTGGCAGGGTATGGAAGCATTGGTATCGTACTTTTGAGAATTTTCTGGATGAATGTAAAGTGGATGCTCCTGCTAAATTGAAGATACTTGTCAATTATGTGACCCCAAAAGTGTTCGAATATGTTGATGAATGGGATAATTACGAAGAGGTGATTCGGGCACTTAAGAAACTGTATGCGAAGACCCCAAATGAGGTCTATGCTAGACATCTACTGGCCACAGCCCGACAAGGGCCAGGGGAATCAATTGACGAATTCCTGCAAGAACTTCGCAGGCTCAGCGTAGATTGTAACTTTCAGGCAGCCTCAGCTGAGCTGTACCGCCAAGAAATGATTCGTGATGCTTTCATCTGCGGGATTGCCTCTCCATTTATACGCCAGCGTCTACTAGAAAGTAAAACACTTGAGCTACAAAAAGCTTTTGACCTAGCTTGTTCACTGGATTTGGCAAAGAGAAATGCAGACCTCTATCAGCTGCCCAGATCTCGATCTGCTGCTGTAGCTGCAACCAGACAATTCAAGCGGTCTCAGGTGAACCCTATCATGGGGGAATCTAATTCTGATAATTCTGATGAAGAAGAGGAGGACGACCCCACTTTAGCAGCCTCTTGGCAATCTAGGAAGGAATGCTTCTTTTGTGGAGATGCTTTTCACCCTAGGAAAACCTGCCCTGCTCGCAATGCAATCTGCAGTTATTGCGGGAAAAAAGGACACTTTGCTAAAGTTTGCCTATCAAGGGCCTCTACGAGGGCCAATCCAGCTAAGGCCTACCGAGCTGCCCCAATTAGGGCCTATCAAGATGCTCCAGCTAGGACCTATCAAGCTTCCTCTCGAGCTCTCTCCCGAAGAAGCACACCGAGAGTTTTAGCCACTCTCTGTGCAACGACACCAATTACAGCTGCTTGCCCACAGAACCTGTCTCAGGCAGCCACAAAAATTTCAATTAAAGGGCATACCTTAGATGCCTTAATTGACTCAGGAAGTACTGATAGTTTCATTAAGGAACAGATTGTTGCGAAATTGAAACTACATGTCTTCCCATCGGACCAGGCAATTGCGATGGCCCAGTCATCACTTAATACCAGAATCTCTGGCTTTTGTGTTGTTGATATGACACTTCATGGTCGTATGTATCCCTCCACCCGACTTTCAGTGCTCAAAGACTTATGTAGTGATCTCCTCTTAGGGCTGGACTTCCAAAAACAGCATAAGAAACTCACCATTGAGTTTGGTGGATCCAAACCCGGACTTACTATTTCTAATATACCATCTAAATTACCATTTTGTGCATTATCAGCAGCTTCACTTGATGAACCCTCATTATTTGCCAGTATTCCGCCTCAATGCCAACCGATAATAACGAAATCGCGGCGCTTTAATCAGGGAGACCAATCTTTTATTGCGGCTGAAATCTCTCGACTTCTAGCAGAGGATATCATTGAACCATGTTCGTCGCCCTGGCGGGCTCAAGTCGTCATTGTCAAGAACCCTCTAAAACCTCACAAACAGCGACTATGCATCGATTATTCGCAAACCATCAATCAATATACCGACTTGGACGCCTACCCATTGCCACGCATTGATGATATGGTTAATAAACTGGCCGAATACAAAGTGTTCTCAACTTACGATTTAAAAAGTGCCTATCATCAGTTACCCTTGAAGGTCTCAGATAAGCAGTACACAGCCTTTGAGGCTAATGGACGGCTGTACCAATTTCGTCGCCTCCCATTCGGGGTTACTAATGGAGTGGCTGTCTTTCAACGGGCAATGGATGGCCTGGTTAAGCAGGAAAACCTAAGGGACACTTTTCCCTATCTTGATAACATTACCATTGCAGGTCACGATCAACAGGAACACGACTCCAACCTCCAAAAATTTCGGGATGCCCTCCATCGCCGTAATTTGACCCTGAATGAATCCAAATCTGTTGAGTCGCAACCGACCATCAACATCCTTGGCTACTGCGTAGGCAATGGTATCATTAAGCCAGACCCAGAAAGACTTCGCCCGCTCCAAGAGCTCCCGTCACCTAAGAATCCGGCTTCTTTACGTCGGGCTCTCGGTCTGTTTGCATACTACGCTAAATGGATTCCTCATTTTTCGGACAAAATCCAACCCTTGCTGCATGCTAGATCATTTCCACTGGGAACAGCGGCTGTTGCAGCCTTTAACCTTCTCAAAAAACAGTTGGAGAAAGCGGCTCTTCACTCCATCGATGAGAATCTCCCTTTCGTGGTTGAATGTGATGCCTCGGAGGTGGCGATCTCGGCTACTCTGAATCAGGAAGGTCGTCCTGTAGCATTTATGTCCAGGACCTTACAAGGTGCCGAGCTACATTATCCTCCGGTTGAGAAAGAAGCCACAGCCATCATAGAGGCAGTACGGAAGTGGAACCATTTTCTAGCTCGCCAGCACTTTACATTGATCACGGACCAACGATCAGTCGCCTTCATGCTCGATAATCGAAAACGAACCAAAATTAAGAATAATAAAATACAACTTTGGAGGATGGAACTGGCCTCTTTTGGTTATACCATTCTCTATCGGCCTGGCAAGGAGAATGTGGCCCCGGACACCCTCACACGGGCGTTCTGCTCCACTATGTCATCCTCCACTCTCATGGATGTCCACAATGGTTTGTGTCATCCTGGCGTTACGCGCATGCTACATTTCGTACGATCACGGAATCTCCCTTTTTCCACTGGAGATGTAAAGAAAATATGCTCAGAATGCCGGCTTTGTGCGGAATTAAAACCTCAGTTCTTCCGCCCCTCAGATGGTATACTCATACATGCAACCCAACCGATGCAACGACTTAGCATCGATTTTAAGGGCCCAGTGCCCTCTTCAACTCGGAACACATATTTGCTCACCATGATCGACGAATATTCACGTTTTCCGTTTGCCTTCCCCTGCTCCAATATGCTGGCGTCCACAGTAATCTGCTGCCTTGAGCAGGTATTTTCTCTCTGTGGCATGCCGGCTTATATTCACTCAGACCGGGGTCCATCCTTTATGTCAAGGGAACTCAAGGACTACCTCTCAGAACGGGGAATTGCTGCAAGCAAAACAACACCATACCATCCCATCGGAAATGGGCAGGTAGAGAGGTATAACGGTATCATCTGGAATTCCGTACGTCTCGCTTTAAGATCTCGGGGCCTACCAGACCAGCAATGGGAAACAGTGCTTCCGGATGCATTGCACTCTATACGGTCCCTGCTTTCTACAGCCACAAATACTACACCTCATGAGCGGTTCTTTGGATTCCAGCGTCGCTCATCTCATGGAACATCACTCCCGTCATGGCTAACTACTCCTGGACCTGTATTACTCCGAAGATACGTTCGGACGTCTAAAAATGACCCTCTTGTAGACGAGGTCGAACTAACCGATGCCAACCCCACCTATGCAAACATACGATATTCCGACGGCCGAGAATCTACCGTATCATTACGGGATCTGGCTCCCTGCCCACCAGGACCTAGTGGGACATCGGGTGATGGCATTTCACCAGGAAACTCTTGGGACCTATCGGGTACCCCTCTCCAGGATCCTGATCGGACACCAACTAGCTTGGTGCCGGCAGAACCCCGTGCTCAAGGTTGCGACCCTCCCAGTACCGTGCATGAAAGTACTGATCCGCCACAGACCAGCTCTGCACCTCCCTCTGAACAGAGGCAGTCCGACTTTGAACCTATTGGGGCTCGCACTCGAAGCCATGATCTCCCCGACCCTTCACAGGGCAATCCAGGCCACACAGACTCTGACCAATGGCCAACCGCATGTAAGCGGACCAGCGACCCTCTACGACGGGAATCCAAACGGGTACGACTCTTCCTTGTTCGGCGGCTGCGGACCAAAAGGTAGACCACAGCCTCCTAATCCTGCAGGAGGGAAGAATGTGATAAAAATGCTAACTTCCGGGAAGTTATGTCATCACTTCCTGTGAACTATGAACTATGAACTGTGTACATACCTCACTTCCTGTAAATGTCACTTCCTGTTGGACTGGTATAAATACTGGTCTGTTCAGTATTGTAAGAGGCTTCTACCAGAGGCATGGTAAAGACCTCTCTTGTATATAGTGTGTTTATAAGTTACTTAAAGCTTACTTTAAAGTTACTTGATGGTCAGTCTCCTTTTCTTACATCAGTGGTTTTACCAAATACCATTATTAGCCAGATTGCTGGAAACTCCCTTCTGCTCTGGGACCTGGAAAGACGTGGGATGAACTTTTGCCAGCTGCTTTATTGAAATTGGTTGGTGGTGATGTCACAGCACCAAGCTGCCTGTAGCTGAGCATTAAGTCGTCTTCCTCATGGGAAGAGGCCATAAAGATTGCTGGTCTGGGAATTCAAAATGTTGGCAAAGGTTCAGTACACTGTGCTGTTGTTGGCGAGCTTTAAATATGGCCATTCACACTAGACCTGGGAGTTCTGATGTTGAAAACACATTCTGTTCTGAAGCACCAGCATTCGCACCTCATATTGGGGAGGGGAGGGGTTGCACTAGTTGTAATATGGATTTTGGTGTCATTGCAGTTTCCACGGTTATGAAGGTGATTGTCAGGCAGGAGACAGCAGAGCCTGGCCACAATTTTTCAATTTCAGATATGCAGATTGTGCCCTGGTATTGGAGAATACCTCATGCAACACCTTTGTTCAGGAAGGGAGAGGAGGAGAAATCTAATTACTATAGACCAACTAGTCTAACGCAGGAACCCATAATCTGAGATAAAGTTAGTGAGCATTTAGAAATGCATGGATTAATCACGGACAACCAACATGCATTTTTTAAAGGCATGTCGTATTTGACAAGATTATTAGAATTATTTGAAGAATCGACCAATTGGATAGATAAAGGAGATGTCGAGCAGATGGATTTTCAGAAGGCATGTGAAAAGGTGTCTCACAAGAGGCTTATGGTATGAAAAGAAATTTAGCATGAAGGACCGAAAGTTGACAGATAGGAAAAGAGTTGGGGTAAAGGGCCGGTGTTCAGATTGGAGAAAGCTTGGAAGTTGGGGTATCCCAGGGGTTGGTGCTGGGTCCCATTTTTGTTCTCTGTTTATATAAATGATTTGGACATGGGAAGCACAATCTCAAAACTTGATGACAAAAGTTAAAGGTTTGGCAAATGGTGAGGACTATGAAGGCTTTGTTATTAAGATATACAGGTTAGTGGAATGGGCAGACAGATGGTAGTTGCAATTCAACGTGGACGAGTGTGAGGTTATACATTTTAGGAGGAAAGAAACAAAGAGTGGGAGTGTGCACTCAGTGGAAAGATACTGAAGAATGTGGCTGAACAGAGACCTAAGGTTTCAAAACAAAATTCCCTGAAGGTATGAGTGCAGGTAAATAAAGCCACAAAAAAGGCCAACAGCATTTTAGGGTTTATAAATAGGATGTAGAGTACAAAGGTGAAGAAGTAACAATATATTTATTTAATCAAAGCATTGGTTAAGCGACAGGGTACTGTGTGCAGGTTTGGATGTGCCATTCTGGAAATTACATTAAAGCCATAGAGAGCATAGATTCACCAGGGTGATTTCAGGGATGTGAAACTATAACTATGAGGAAAGATTTAAGCTACTGGGACTATGGCCAGTGGGTCAGAGAAAGCTAAGAGCAAATTTAATGTAGGTTTTTAAAATACTGTTTTTAATTCATTCATGGGCTGTGGGTGTCACTGGCGAGGCCAGCATTTATTGCCCATCCTTAGTTACCAATTAGGCCACTTCAGAATGCAGTTAAGAGTCACCAAAGTGATGTAGGACTGGAGTCACTTATCGGCCAGACCAGGTAAGGATTCACTACTCCCAAGCGCTCAAAGTAACCATTGAAAACTTTACTTACTAGTTTGATCAAGTAAATTTTACTTGTGATTTAAAAACAGCTTGATAAAGATCAAAACAGAAAATGCAGGAAATACTCAGAAGGTCAGATAGCATCTGTGGCTAGAGAAACAGAGTTAACGTTTCAGGTCGATGACCTTTCTGACGAAAGGTCAGACCTGCTGAGTATCTCCAGTATTTTCTGTTTCTGTTTCATATTTCCAGCATCTGCAGTATTTTGCTTTTGTGATAAAGATTATATGCTGTTTACAGTCCACGAGGGAGGGTACCTCTTAACTCGAATGGCATTTCAGGAGCCCTCGGAAAGTTTCCTGTACAGATAGATGTCAGCTGTGGTTCAGTTGGTAGCACTCTCGCATCTGAATCAGAAGCTTGTGGCTTCAAGCTCCACTCCAGAGACTTGAGCACATAATCCAAGCTGGTACTTTCAGTACAGCACTGAGGGAGTTCTGCACTGTCGGAGGTTCCATTTTTCAGGTGAACATAAAAGATCCCATGGCACTATTAGAAGAGCAGGGGAGTTCTCCCCAGTGTTCTGGCCAATATTTATCCCTCAACCAACATCACTAAAATAGATAATCTGGTCATTTGTGGAACCTTGCTGTGTGCAACTTGGTTGCTGTGTTCCTTACATTACAATAATGACTAAAAATAAAGTACTTCATTGGCTGTAAAGTGCTTTGGGATGTCCTGAAGTCGTGCAAGGGACTATATAAATGCAATCTTTCTTTAGATATTTAATCTGTGTTTTGCTGGCAGCAATTATCTATTTAGAAGAGAAAAACTATATAATGAATAGAATTCTATTAGTAAAGTCCCCAAGTTTATATTAATTCTGCAGTATTCGTCTGCACAGTAATTGAATTGATATTCTAGAATGTATTTTATGGCTGTTATAAATTATACAATTTTACAAGCTTAATGGATCTACAAATAGGTTTGCCATGATTATTTTTTCTCATTACCCACTTTTCTGCCCTCCTTTCCTCAAATGATGCAGTCTGTAGCTGGGAACAGTTCCACAAGCACTGCCTACCCACTGATACTCTCCCAAGTGGCCATTTTTCATCGCTTTCCTGCACTATCCCCATATCCCTTGATTCCCTTAATATCAAAAAATCTATCGATCTCTGTCTTGAATATACTCAACGACTGAGCCTCCACAGCTCTCTGGGGTAGTGAATTCCAAAGATTCACCACCCTCTGAGTGAAGAAATTTCTCCTCCTCAGTCCTGAATGGCCGACCCCTTATTCTGAGACTATGGCCCCTGGTTTTAGACTCCCCAGCCAGAGGAAACATCCTCCCTGCATCTACCCTGTCAAGCCCTGTAAGAATTTTGTATGTTTCAGTGAGATCACCTCTCATTCTTCTAAACTCTAGAGAATATAGGCCCAGTCTACTCAATCTCCCCTCATAGGACAATCCCCCCATCCCAGGAACCAGTCTGGTGAACCTTCGTTGCACTCCCTCTATGGCAAGTATATCCTTCCTTAGGCAAGGAGACCAAAACTGTACACAATACTCCAGGTGTGGTCTCACCAGGGCCCTATATAATTGCAGTAAGATGTCTTTACTCTTATATTCAAATCCTCTTGTAATAAAGGCCAACATACCATTTGCTTTCCTAATTGCTTGCTGTACCTGTATGTTAACTTTCAGTGATTCGTGTAAAAGGATACCCAGGTCCCTTTGAGCACCAACATTTCCCAATCTCTCACTATTTAAAAAATACTCTGCTTTTCTATTTTTCCTACCAAAGTGGATAACTTCACATTTCTCCACATTATATTCCATTTGCCATGTTCTTGCCCACTCACTTAGCTTGTCTATATCCCCTTGAAGCCTCTTTGCATCCTCCTCACAACTTACATTCCCACCCAGCTTTGTATCATCAGCAAACTTGGATTTATTACATTTGGTCCCCTCATCCAAATCATTGATATAGATTGTGAATAGCTGAAGCCCAAGCACTGATCCTTGCAGTACCCCACTAGTTACAGCCTGCCAACCTACTCTCTCTTTTCTGTCCATTAACCAATCCTTAATCCATGCTAGTATATTACCCCCAGTCACATGAGCCCTAATTTTGTTTAATAACCTCTTGTGTGGCACCTTATCGATTGCCTTCTGAAAATCCAAATACACCACATCCACTGGTTCCCCCTTATCTATTCTGCTAGTTACAACCTCAAAAAACTCTTAACAGATTTGTCAAACATGATTTCCCTTTCATAAATCCGCATTGACTCTGCCCAATCCTATTATTTTATAAGTGCAATGTTACCACGTAGATTGTAGGAGCCAGAGTTCTGGGTGAATTGGAATAGTAGAGGATGAAGCTAGGGAGGATATTGAAAAGTCAAGCTTGGAGGCGAGGTACTGCACAGATGGGCAGTGGCACAGAGGCGGTTTTACTGATGGACTAGAAATGGGGTTTCCAGCTCAGCTCAGCTCAGCTCAGTTGAGCTGGATTTCATGTTTGTGGACCATTGAGGTGAGCTTTAGCATGAAATGTGTTAGGTGGATGAGATCAGGGCTAAGATATAGGGTTTCTGGCAGGATATAATAGGATGGTTTTGAGCTGCGGAAAGTTCTCTTGACGAACAGGCATTTGAACAGCAGAGCGATCTTTGTGGAATCGAGCAAAATCTGCTGAAATGCTTTGCAGTGGGACAGCTGCTTTGTCAATGAGATTAGTTAAAGGTCTGTACAGCAGGTTAAAGCTGTGTAATGGCTGGATCAGCATAAAGCAGTAAAATAATTTTTATAATCAGATTCCAAATTAATTTACTAACTAACCTTCTTAAACCCTTTGCTAACACTACTCTTGTGTGCCTCTCTTTGTCTGAGGGAATTTTACTCACGTTTCCAATCAATGTTACAGCAACTGGAAAATCGAGGCTTCCGTTATCAGCAATCGGGGGGGGGGGGGGCAGGGGCGGCGTTTAGCTCACAGCTGAGATTTTACTCCCCTGCTTTCTAGAATAGGGGAGTAGTTGATCCTCTAATTGCTGGTCGCAGGAAGTGAGCAACAGCAGGTGGGTCATTGGGATAGAAATTAAAGACATCTAAATTTAAATCATCAGGTTCTAATCTTGCACTGACCAAAAGATAAGTTTCGAGACCACAAAAAGATTATTTTCGAGCCTCATGGTGGGGACTGTAGACAGGTAGGCCAGCTGATTCTCTTTAGTGACTCTGCATGACATCATTAATCTTTTCACAGATTGTACCTTACTATCTCATCCTTTCTGATACCGTCTCTATTAGCCATTTGTGTTTAGTCAGTCTCCTGACCATCTGGCTCGGTGCCTAGAACATACCATGTCTACCCTTACAGATTATTACTCCATTAAAGTTTGTTCATCAGGCTTGTCCTGATGTCCCTTGAGCAAGGTGCTCCACAGCTCCGCCCTTTAAAGGAGTAGCGATGTCCATTAAAACTGGGGCTTGGGTCAGGAGCTCTGCTTTCTGTAGACGAGACAAATCAGATCTAAATTTGCCAGCTTGTGTGTGGATGGCACTATACCCAGCAGAGCTCTTTAATGTTGTCATGTCCCAATTATATCAGCACTGTTGAGGGATTTGGATGCAAAATATGTTTTTATGATAGTTTTCACTAGAATGATACTGGGGCTAAAAGGGTTAAATTATAAGGACAGGTTGAGTAAACTAGGCATGTATTCCCCCCAGTATAGAAGATTAAGGGGTGATCTAACTGAGGTGTTTAAGATGATTTTGAAGGAGTTGATAGGGTAGACAGAGATAAACTATTTCCTCTGGTAGGGGAGTCCAGAACAAGGGGGCATAACCTCAAAATTAGAGCTCGGCTGTTCAGGGGTGCTGTCAGGAAGCACCACTTCGCACAAAGAATAGTGGAACTCTTTCCCTTCCCCCACCCCCCCCCCCCCTGCCAAAAATGATGTTAAGGCTGGGGGTCAGTTGATCATTTCATAGATTTTTGTCAGGCAAGGGTACAGAACCAAGGTAGGTAGATGGAATTAAAATACAGATCAGTGATGATCTAATTAAATGGCGGAACAAGCTCGAGGGGCTGAATGGCCTCGTCCTCTTCCTATGTTCCCTATGCACCAAAATGAATGGTGTTTAATTTTGCATTGAGCACAGAGAGAGATGAAAAAGCGAACTGGAAGACTGTAGGTGAACTTTACATTCACATCACTGCTGGCACTCTTGGTTTCATTCGAAAGAATGGGTTCGGTGAGAACAAAGCAGTTCAAAGTATAATTTGAAATTAGACTTGTGAAACAGTTCCTCAGCTACCGAGACACCCAATCAATGCTGTGGTTTTCTTTTGGCGGGGGGGGGGAATAGATTCTTAGAAAATGAAGAGGCTCAGGCTTACCGTGGAAAGCTAGAGAGTGCTTGTAAAGTGCTTTTAAATAAATTAGCATTAAGGATAAGTCCTGCAGTTGTAAATTGGTATTCCTCATACTCCTGCTAAATGCACAGACAGTGTCAGTTCTGTTCATTCAATACAGGGTTCAGGAGGCACTGCGTCTCAACACTGCACTTCCTGCCCCCTTACAAGTTGGGTGGGCTCACTCTGCAGAAGCAATTTCTATGGCTGAGGCCTCGACACTCACCATAATCAGCTCCTTAAAGTGAGGTGTGCATTTAAACGTACAAACCAAATCTTAGCCTAGGAGAAAAAATGCCTTGTCCTGAAACTATACCTCCTGCCCCATTAAATTATCTCAGTTGGTTTTTTAAAATCTCTATGACGGTCTGTCATCGTCCCCATTTCACACTCCCCCCACGCCACAGCCTCCAGCACCAACAATAGGTATATTTCACCTGTGTTTTGATTCTTTTCTTCATTTTCTTTCCCCCCTCTCAGGTGGATGTTCTCCCCGGAGCCCTGGCCAATATTAATCCCTCAACCAACATCACTAAAACAGATTTATCTGTTCATATATCTCTTTTGTGGAACTTTGCTGTGCGCAAATTAGCTGCCACGTTTCCTACATTACAACAGTGACTATACTTCGAAAGTACTTGATTGACTGTAAAGCTTTGGGATGTCCTGAGGTATATAGGAACAGCTTGTTCCACCATTCAGTTAGATCATGGATGATCCGTACCTCAACTCCATTTGCCCATCTTTGCTCCATATCCCTCGATACCCTTACCTAACAAAAATCTATACCTTCAGTCTTGAAAGCTTCAATTGTCCCAGCTTCCACAGCCTTTTGGGGAGAGATTTCCAGACTTTCACTACCCTTTGTGTGGAAAAAGTGCTTCCTGATTTCCCTCTGAACAGCCTAGCTCTCCCCCACTAGAGGAAAGTTTCCCTTTATCTACCCTATGGTACCTTTTATCATTGTAAGCACTTTGGGACGTGCTGAGGTCATGAAAGGTGCTATATAAATGCAAATTCTTTCTTTCTGTCTTTCATTGAAAGCTCGGTGCCACAAGGGATGTATCAAATGTCTGAAGTGGAGCCTTGCACTGTCCAAATTTGCACATCCTGGTTCTTAAACTTAACTTGTGTAGCCGAGCCCTGCTGACCTTGTTGCCCCATTTCATCTGTGTAGGTGAAGCTACAGGAAGAGGGTTTCTTCAGTGTTGAAGAAAATGTTGGTCTAAAGGCTGGACGCTCTTACCTGTGCTCCTTAGCCAATCGGAATGGCAAATATATATATCGACATCTACTTGGATTTATATAGCATCTTTAATGTAGAAAAAATGTCCCTATGCACGTAACAGAAATGCAAGACAAAAATGAATGCCGAGCCAAAGAGTCATAACGGCACATGAGGTAATTTGGCCCATCGAGTCCGTGCCAGCTCTCTGTAGAGCAATCCAGACAGTCCCGTTCCCCTGCTCTATCCCCGTAGCCCTACAAGTTTAAAGGAGATGAGGGTTTTAAGAAGTGTCTTAAAGGAGGAGAGTTGGAGAGGCACAGGTGTTTACGGAGTGAATTCCAGAGTTTAGTGCCTAGATGGTTGAAGGCACGACCACCAATGTAGGGTCAAATGCACAAGAGGCCAGAGTTGGAGGAACAAAGAGTTTGGGAGAGATTGTAGGGCTGGTGGATGTTGCAGAGATAGGGTGGGGAGAGGCCATGGAGGAATTTAAACTCGAGAATGAAAATGTTCAATTTGAGGCATTGGGGGGCCAGGGGCCCACGCAGGTCAGCAAGGACAGGTGTAATGGGTGAATGGGATTTGGTGCATCATTGGATAGAGGCAGCAGAGTTTTGAATGAAGTGGTGTGGAGGATGGGAGGCTGGCCATGAGAGCATTGGAATAGTCGAGTCTGTAGGTTACAGAGGCATGGATGATACAGATGGGCTAAAGCAGAGGACATGGGGTCAGAAGCTCAGCTGAGGATTGAATAGGATGTCAGGTTTGCGAACAGTCTGGTTCAGCCTGAGACAATGGCTGGAGAGAGATGGACGGTATCGGTGCCAAGTTTATGGATTTTCAGGCCTGACCCCAAGACAATGGCTTCAGTCTTTTCAATGTTTAACTGGAGGCAATTATGCTTCATCAAAGACTGGATGTTGGATAAACTGTCTGACAACACAGGCAGTGGAAGGTTTTGACTCTTTAGTAGATCATGGTTGCAAAGGCAGATACTGGGGTTTCACAGTCTCAGAAGGAGCAGTGTTATCTGTATCTACCAAGAACCTTTGGTAGCTTGTTAGGATACCTCAGCTTCAATAACAGTCCCTCCCCAGGCAGTTATGTAGCATCACGTCTCAACAGCACTCGAGCAAACTCCAGACGAGCAGTAGATGTGGTTCAAACCACAAGCCATCCAGTGAAGATCGCATTTGACAAGTTAATTGGCCACATTCCTCAAGGTTCATGCCTCTTAGCTCTCCAAAGACAAGGGAGGTAACACTCCAACTCATGGCTTCAAGGGTGGTTTATTCAGCTTCATCCACATCCAAAATTCATGCATTTTCTGGTACCAGGGTTCCATCTGTTTGCTTTCTAGCATTTCAATAGGGACATCTTCCCATTTGATGTAGGGGATTGGAATTGTGCTGCACCATATGCTGAGATCTCTCTTTAAAATAACTGAAGATAACTGCCTGAGGAGGTGTTCTCATGGGATGTCTGTTCTGAGTACCTTTTCTCAGAGTGAGGTGTCCCATTGATTTTGTCAGTTGCATTACTTAAGGCTAACCTTCCACATAGTTTGAGGAATGCAATTTTACTCAAAAAATGGTGATTGCACCCAAAAGGGTTTAATGACCTTTCTGTTTCAGTCACTGTTTCGCATATGCCTATACTGCTCGTATTATCTGGTCATTATCATATTGCTGTTTGTGGGATCTTGCTGTGTGCAAATTGGCTGCTATGTTTCCTACATTACAACAGTGACTACACTTCAAAAGTATTTAGTTGGCTGTAAAGCGCTTTGAGGACTCCGAGGTCATGAAAAGCACTATATAAATGCAAGTCTTTTTCTTGGTGAGGGAAGGCTTATGGTGCTGGGGCACTTGGTGGAAGGACAGAAATAGAAAACTGGGCAACTGCAGCAGTTGTGGAAGTAGAGCTCGGCCCAGGGGCTTAAACATGAGCTTCGAAACCTTGCTCTGAAGTGAAATGTTTGCCCAGGATGCAGAATTTTTGATGTAGAATGTGCTTACTATAATGCTCGGTGGACTGTGGAATGAAGTAGCTTTTAGAAGACATGGACTCGTCGCTCTGCTTTGATACGATGGCTTGCATCTGGTTTCAATCCCTTTTTGCAATTCCGTCTTCAACATTTCAGTTGAAAGCAATGTGAGTATTAATAATTTATGTGGCCAACTGTGGCATTTGTCTACACATCCAGTGCCTTTGTCCGTGCGGAGAATGGAATGTAGAATTATAAAAAGATGGGCAGTGAACTGAGAATGATAATCGTTGGAATAATGCACAAGGCTTTTGGGGGGGGTCACGCATTCTGCAGCCTTTAATTAAAGATATCACAGGTAGTTCATGCTTGTTCAGAATTGTTTCGCTTTTGAAAGCTTTGGATTGAACAGATGAGTGGTAATGCGTTTTACCCATCCTGAGATGGGTTTTGTTTGCACCCTCTTAATGTCAGGGCAGTATTGCAGGCATTTTTTTCCCTTTGAATTTGGTGTTTTCAATAACTATGTAAAATACATGGATTAGATTGGCATAAATTGCAGGCATGAACTGGCACCGTACCACCTAGTGTAGAGTGCTCAGATGGGAGCAGTTGTGTTTAATCTGCTGGTCAGCAAAGCTTTTGTAAATCAAGTGCCCATTGGCATTTTGTAAGCTGACTGGTATTTACTTCTATGTTGATTAGACTGGGAGTCTCACCCTTCCCCCCTTCTGTATCCTCTTTGTGTGTAGGCAGTAAACAGAGCTCTCGACATTGGGCAGATTGGGCGTGAGTTTTTTCAGCCGTGTGTTGCATACCTGAGAGGTCAACTGCAGGAAAAGCATAAACATGGTTGATTGCGGTTATTGCTTGGAACCAACCATTAAGACATAGAAAGAAAAAAGAAAGACTTGCATTTATATAGCGCCCTTCACGACCACCGGACGTCTCAAAGGACTTTACAGCCAATGAAGTACTTTTGAAATGGAGTCACTGTTGTAATGTGGGAAACGCGGCAGCCAATATGCACACAGCAAGGTCCCACAAACAGCAATGTGATAATGACCAGATAATCTGTTTTTGTTATGTTGGTTGAGGGATAAATATTGGCCAGGACAGCATACATAACAGCAGCCTGGGCCATTCATGTTGGATTGCAGGCCCATTCTACAATGAACTCAATTCAGAACAAAACCTGTATCTATAAAGGACTCTTCACTCTGTACTTGATGGGGCTTGTTGAAACAAAAATGTTTTGGGAGAAGATGGAGCGGTTTAATCCTATAGTGCAGTTCAAAGAAAATGTCCCTTTATTGGACACTACAATGGCTAAGTAGTATTAATATTCTCTCCTCCCTTCTCCATGATGACATGACCACGATGCTACCGTATCTCATTGGCTGTTGAGTATCGAGTGCTTAATTGCGGGCTCCCCTATCTACCAGTTGCCCGCCCTCACTCCCTGAAGGTGCTGACTCATCCTTCTGGAGGTGCCGAACACCCTTATAGTGCCTAAGCCAAGTGACCGTTCTTCAAGTATGAGCCTGAATAGTAAGTGTTGGCAATTGCTTAGATCGTAACCGGGGCAACACAGCCTGATCCTGTCCTCGCCCAATGACCATACATGCATATTTCCAACAGGGCTCACTGGCTAGGGATCAGGAGAGGGAAATCTGGCTCGTTTTTATTGCATTGTCACCTCAGCCCAGGGATCAAACTGGGGCATTCCTGGTCAGTGTAGCTCAGCTCATTTAACCCATTGACTTATCAGCAAAGCAGGTAGGGCTGCTAGTAACTAGTTAATATGATGACCCTAACACTGATATGCAAAGTATTGTCCACCCAGTTATGCTTTGAGAAGTAGAAAAAGTAAATATGATTTATTGCTCGGAAATATCACTTCCATTGCATCAGCTTGGTTCAATTGTTGACACTCAACCTCTGGTATTTATTATTAGTGCTCCTTGCCTTGATAAAGTAGTTGGGCATTGGGCTTCTTTAGCAAGTGTTTGTAAAACTGAATGGCTTGCTAGGAGGGCATTAAGTATCAACCCCATACTATGGACCAGAGGCATGAGTTGGCCAAACCAAGTAGAAAGTAGCAGGTTCCAATGGGGTTCTGATGACAAAATGGCACTCATGGTGTTTGATTTGGAATTGGAACCCACAGCTTCCAGGTTGCTCGTCCAGTACCATAACCGCGACACCACCATAAATATTGTGGGTTCAAGCCCCACGATAGATTTTGAGCACATAATTGCTGATAAGCCGGCACAGGCATGATGGGCCGAATGGCCTCCTTCTGTGCTGTATCATTCTATGATTCTATAATCTTGGCTGACACTTCAGTGCCATGTTGCATTGTCAGAGATGCCGTCTTTCAGGTGGGACTTTAAAGCGAGCATCCGTCTGCCTGCTCAGGTGGATGCAAAAGAACCCATGGCGCTATTCAAAGAAGAGCAAGGGAGTTTTCCCGGTGCCTGGTCAATATTTGTCCCTAAAATAACACCTACAGAAACTGGCTATCTGGTCATTCTTTCATTTCCTGTTTGTGGGATCTTGCTGTGTGTAAATTGGCTACCGTTTTTCCCTATGTAGTATTAACTACACTTGAAAAGTAATTCATCAACTGTAAAGTACTTTGGGGGTTCATTTTTTCTTTCCATATCGCCCATCGGATTTATGTTTTAATATATCATTGCTGTTTCAACTCCCATGCTGTTACCTTCCATTTCTATCTTGCCATTTACCTTAACTATTACTCCAGTGGGGACCTTGAGGTGACAATTGATTTCCTGACCGAGGTGGACAAGCTGGTGCAGCTGATCGAGTGCCCAATCTTCACGTGTAAGTAAACCCCGCAGCGCTCGATGCTTCCCAAGGGCCTGTTAGAGTTTGAGGTAATGTTGTGTCAGGAAATGGGGCAGAAGTAGTGAATGCTGGCTGGCAGCTGCGTGAAACTGGGAATATACCAAATTTGGAAGCATCTTAAAAGCTCTGTGAAGCATGCAAAAGGTTCAAAGTGAAACATCACTCACTGTTCCTAGTAAAAAGCTTCTTTGTGCGGCCCCTCTGGGTCAGTTGGTTTGGGCAGCATGGAATCCGGTGACGCAGACAAGTGACGTGTTCCCCAGTCTGCCCGGAGTTAGCTGATATCAGCCCGGACGGTCGCACAGGCACAAGACTTGGTTTATTGAGTGGAGAATCAGCCGGGGATCCTGCTCCCAATCACACCCTCTGCTGGGTGGGTGATATCCCACCACCCCACCATCAAACAGTCCCAGCTTGAAGGTGAGGAATCCTTGGCCGAGGCTCTGGAAGGCAATCCTCAGCTGTGGGAACTGTGCACCGCAAGGAGTCAGCGCCTTTAGGAGAGGAACAAACTGCCAGTGATTAAAAAATCCTGTCTTTTCAATTACAATTCCTGTCAAACATAAATCTGCCTCTCTTCCGCCACTAAATAAAAATGCCCACTTAAACTTCCTTTACGCTGAGAGCTGGGCTGTCTGGGTGGGTTAGAAGCTGTGTGTGTGTGTGTGTGTGTGGTGCAACACGCTTAGATTTGGAATAAAAAATTGTTTTCACTTTTCTGGAGATGGAAATGAGCAATGGGTGAGGAGGGAGAAGAAATGTGGCTGATCCACGGAGACCTTTCGCAACACAAGTTTGCTGCTCCACCATTGGCGGCTGTGCCTTCAGCTTCCTGGGCTCTTCGCTCTGGAGTTCCGTCCCTAAACCCCTCCACCTCTCTCTCTTCCTTTGTCGCTCCTTAAAACCTACCTCTTTGACCAAGCATTTGGCTACCTGTGCCACTATCTCTATGTGGCGCGGTGTCAAATTTTGTCTGATTACGCTCCTGTAAATTGCTTTGCAATGTTTCTACTATGTTGAAGGTGCTGTATAAATGCAAGTTGTGGCTGCTGTTCATTTATCTCCCATTCTCCATCCCAGATCTGCGGTTGCAGCTCCTTGACGTTGAGAACAATCCCTACCTGATCAAGGCCCTGTACGGACTCCTCATGTTGTTGCCCCAGAGCAAAGCATTCCAGCTCCTCTCGCAGCGACTACAGTGCGTGCCCAACCCAGAACTTATGCGAACCACGTGAGTAACGATCGGCGACTTCAATGACTTATGATACATTGCTGATCTGGACAACTGGAATTGGTGGGGCAAGTTTTAACGTGTGGCACCAACAGATGTGGTATCACCCTTCCCCGTGGGAGATCATTACCCTGACACGGGACAACTGGCCCACTCTGGGAATATATACATGGGAGATGTGTAGCCCATCTCTTTCTATTTCTCCCTCACCACCCTTGTTTAATGCACTCTCCTTTTCCCTCCCCAGGTTCCCCTTACATCATGTGCCACTTCTCCAGCCTGAGATGCCAGGCAGGGGTTCTAGGCCTCTCCTATTGCTGTTCATGAGTTGGGTGCTCCGAGGTGCAAGAAACGTTGGGTGATTTTTTATTTAAACTCTTCCCAATCCCGTTTTCCCCTCCCTAGCCCCCCCTTCCTCTGTGGAGAAGCACTTGCACCTTCTGCTCTGCACCTTTCTCTGCCACCATCAGGACCTGTAGTGGAAGCCTCTGGCCTATTGCCAGTGCACTGCACCACATGGCCTTTCCCTGAACTCCCTGGTTCCTTCTTCCCACAGATCGATGCCTTTTCACAGATTCCGCTTAGTGACTTGCACATTACAGTCAATCCCACTTGAGTGAAGGGGACAGGGACCAGCACTAAATCCCAAGCTGCATCGATAACGCCTTTAAATCAAGGGACCAGTTTGATTTTAAAAAGCAGCAAAGCCCTGTTATCGACGGGCTGGGCAGAGGCTCACGTAACTAGATTTATGTATTACAGGGTTGATTGAGTGTTACTTTAACTCAACAAGGACTTGCATTGATCAGCGACCTATGCAAGTGGGTTCGACTGTACTATGCCTGAATTACAAGTTTAACTACATGTGCCTGCAATGGGAGGTTTGAGTCACAACTGTGGGGGCTTTTCTGTTCCACCTTTTGATCTAGAAGTCGCACCTTCATGCATGCTTTATGTAGTGTACTGGGAAAAGGAATTTGTACATGCGTACGGTAGATACACTGGAAGCTACCATACGTAGGAGCTCAACCAGCTAAAAAGAACAAAATGGTGGCTGTAAGTGCGAACTTGGTCAAGCTTTTTGCAGTGGAGCTAGTCTTCATCCTTACTCTCTGCTCCTCAGTCCCTGGTGTCCTTCCTGCCTTGGTGCCAGGGTGTGAGTTCACGGTCCACATTGAAGCAGTAGAGCACCTTCACCAAAGTCGGGGGGGGGGGCAGGGCAGAAAGGAAGTATTTGGTGAACTGAACTCCTCGCTCTGTCGGTAGAGCAAGGTGGCCTTGCAGTTTCTGGGCATTGCACCCTCAGAGTACTGGTAGTTACATAGTCTTCCAGTGCTCGATCTCAACTTTTTTTTTAATCACTGTTTGTATTTGTCTTAAATATTAATTCAGATGTGATATTTAAAAAGAGGAAGGTTCTCTTAGTAGAAAGCTTTGTGATTAACTGTCCCCATGTCAAAGGAAATGGTATTTCACTGTAAAAATTCCCTGTCTCTGTATAAAGAAAGTCTTGCATTTATATAGCACCTTTCATGACCTCAGGACGACCCAAGGCGCTTTACAACCAATGAAGTACTTCTGAAGTGTAGTCACTGTTGTAATGTAGGAATCACGGCAGCCAATTTGTGCACAGCAAGCTCCCACAAACAGCAATGTGATAATGACCAGATTATCTGTTTTAGTGATGTTGGGTGAGGGACAAATATTGTCCAGAACGCCCCTGCTCTTCTTTGAATAGTGCCATGGGATCTTTTACGTCCACCTGAGAGGCAGACCAGACCTCAGTTTAACATCTCATCTGAAAGAAGACACCTCTGACAGTGCAGCTCTTCCTCAGTACTGCACTGAATACAGCAAGATACATGGAGAAAGCCAGGCTGGATAAAAGTTTCGCCCCCCCCCGCCCCGCCGTTTACCTTCCCCTCCATTCTCCCCCCCACCCCCCACCCTCCTACAATTTGTAGCATCCCAGCTGCTGCACTGACTGAGGTCAGTTAACTGCAACGCAGGCTGGTGTGGCTTAGCACTGCCTCGGAGGTGGTGTCTGTACCCGCTAGGTCAAGAGAAAGTATAGTCATTATTCTAAATGTTTAATGGCAAAAAAAACCAGCTGTTAAATAATAGATTTGCATCTTGGTTTGGTTAGTATTCTGCATCTTATGTAAACACTCTTATTATAACGAAAGCCCAAGTTCCAATGTGTTTGATGTCACTGATACTGCAGTGAGCTATTAACCATGGATTTTTGCCCACATTCCTCCACATCCTGAACTCAGTCTTGTCTCCAGGGGAAGGATGCCAAGAGGCGGCTGGGCCTTCTACAAAGGGAGTTAAATTCAGAGATTCATACAATATCTGCCAATGCTGGAAATCTGACATTTTAAAAAAACACCAAGTGCTAGAAGTGCCACTTCCATTGGCACCTTTCAGGTTGAGAATATCATCTCCAACAAGAGATTCTAACCACCTCCCCTTGACATTTAACAGCATTACCATTGCCAAATCCCCCACCATCAACATCCTGGGGGTCACCATTGACCAGAAACTTAACTGGACCAGCCACAAATACTGTGGCTACAGGAGCAGGTCAGAGGCTGGGTATTCTGCGGCGAGTGACTCACCAAAGCCTTTCCACCATCTACAAGGCACAAGTAAGGAGTGTGATGGAATACTCTCCACTTGTCTGGATGAGTGCAGCTCAGACAACACACAAGAAGTTCGACACCATCCAGGACAAAGCGGCCCACTTGATTGGCACCCCATTCACCACCTTAAACATTCACTTCCTCCACCACCGACGCACCATGGTTGCAGTGTGTACCATCTACAAGATGCACAGCACCTCCCAAACCCGCAGCCTTTACCACCTAGAGGGACAAGGGCAGCAGGCGTATGGGAACAACACCACCTCCAAGTTCCCCTCCAAGTCACACACCGTCCTGACATGGAAATATATTGCCATTTGTTCATCGTCACTGGGTCAAAATCTTAGAACTCCCTACCTAACAGCACTGTGGGTGTACCTTCACCACACGGACTGCAGCTGCTCACCACCACCTTCTCAAGGGCAACTAAGGATTGGCAATAAATGCTGGCCTTGCCAGCGACTCCCACATCCCATGAATTAATTAAAAAAACAGACCCTTCAACAGAACTGCAAATAAGAAAAGTAGAGGCCAAGTTGCCCGAGGCAGCTCTAGTGTGCCTCCCAGCAGTCAGTTGTACAGTGGGGAGACAAGAGCACTGTCAACAACCAATGGTGCAGGGAGAATAAAAACTAGGCCCGGGAACACTGAACCCGGAGTGGCTGTGCAACCCGAGAAGCCAGTTTCTTCTACTGGATCATTCCCTCAGCAACATGGGCTAATGATAGGGTCCTAATAGTGACGTACAATCACCACAATGGGTTATCCTCTCAGTGCAATGGGGAGTAATAAGCTGTGTCTCAGTGGTAGGACCCTCTCAGCATAATGGGATAGTGAGCTGCCCATTAATGGTAGGACTGTCTCAGCACGGTGGGATAACAAACTGCCCGTTAATAGTAGGACCCTCTCAGCATGGTGGACCTTTCTCTCAGTACAATGGGGAGTGATAAGCTGTGCATCAGTGGTAGGACCCTCTCAGCATAATGGGCCAGCGAGCTGCCCATTAATGTTAGCCCACCGTGCTGAGAGGGTCCTAACGAGCTGCCCATTAGCGATAGGATCTGCTCAGCAATGTGGCCTCCTGTGTCATGCCTGGGCCTGCATGCAGACAGCTCCTCGGCATTATGTGAAAGATGTGATCTGCAACTGGGCATATGTTTACTAAGCTCAGGACCACAAGAAAACTGGTGCTCCAAGCTGCTCTGCAGGTGTAGGTCCTCAAAACCCCTACCGTCACTGTGCTAGACTCCCATTTGTATGTGGAGCTAGAATAAATGTTGGGTTGCCTGCTGTAAGTATGATTTGTACCCTTTTGCTTTTTGAAAGAAGTGTATCTCACACACACACACACACACACACACACACACACACACACACACACACACACACACACCTCTGCCGCCTTTGGGCAAAGCACTAGGAACTAATATGGAATGGGAGGGGAGAGATCACCTAAACATTGAGAGCATAACATAACCAAAGCGAAAAGGTCCCAGATGCTTTTTCCCCCCCATGGGATGAAGGCAATATTCTATTTGTATGTAACATTGGAACTTTCTAAGAATAATGAAGATCATGGTTAAGGAAGGTTATCTATATTTCATTCCAGAGGGAGAACAGGAAACAAGAAGAAAAACTGCCCCACACAATGCACTGTAATTAGAGTTTTTACATTTATCAATCTAACGAGGATTTATGTGGTTAATTTGTTCCTTTCAATCTCAAGGCATAAGACGACAGAGGTAGTAATTAAACAGCTTGATTCCATTTCCAATTTTTTTTTTAAATTCATTAACTCGGCAATCCCTTGGGAACATATTTACATTCCATTAGAGGATGGACAGTCCTGAACTTGATCAGTGATGGGAGATGCTGCTCTGTTCTGTTTCGGACTCTGGTTAAGCAATCAGAGGGCTAATTTTGGCAATCCCTGGGGGTGGGAAAGAGAAAGAACAGTCACCGAGAGAGATCTGGCACAGACGATGGAAAATGTCAGTTCCGCCCTAGTAACTAGGGTAAAGTGATTGCACTTTCTGGCAAAGCTTCCTTACTTCAAATTCTTCACTCTTTAGTTTTAGTGTGTGTGGTGAATATAATTCACTGCACTTCATCTTTGCGCAGAAGAAAGTTGTCAAACTACACGGGTATGTTCACAGTTTGCATCCACTTTGCAGCCTGGCTTTCTGCACTGCTCAACCTCTGCGTTCTCTTCCCTCCTCGCAGTGAATGCGCAGGCCACTCTCAGTCCGGCTAAAAGGCCCCATTAGTTTAACAAAATGAGCCCTTCTTCACTCGCTTGGTGTTCCAGTGAGAGAGTTTTACTGTCTCACGTTGTGAAGCTAAATATAGTGGCTGGAATGCAGCCCGAGGAAATCACGGACTTGGAAAAGACCAACCGGACCTGTTCCTTCACCTATACATCTACAGTCATGGAGGCTATTTAACATGTTTAATCCCCTGGTGAAAGGGTCTGTAATATTTGCCTTTTCAACACTCGCCCTCTCGCACTCTTTCTTCCCACCCCCAGGCAATGATCAGTCAAGCAAAACTCTGCAGTATAAGACTAGCTTTAAGTTCTACATTATTCATATCCTCAATCAGTTGCCAACTTTGGCGTGACAATTCCCTGGTGCCAGCAGTTCCAGGGCCTTCATGTTCCTCTTAGAATTCAGTCATCTCTGTTTGTGTTTGTAACCCAATGAAGCTGATAAGTGGGGTAGCTGGGATTCTTTTCCACAAGAGAAGGGAAAGCTTGAAGAAGGGCACAGTGGTGGGCTACAGGTCTGTGCCCACTGTTCCTGATCTTGGTTCTGTGGTGGTGAGGCACCAAACCGATGGTAGGAATGGAGGGAGTGCGTCACTCCAACTTAACAGCAATCCACACAGCTCTAATGAAGGAGTTCTGAGAGCAGCACCTCTGGCCTGTTGTCCTGGTTGGGAAAGTTAAGTGACTTAAGGGAATAACGGGACAGAAGTCATAAATTGACAAAAAAGATAGTTAAGCTGGAACATTCATGGAATCTTACAGCGCAGAAGGAGGCCATTCTGCCCATCGTGGCAGTGCCGGCTCTTTGAAAGAGTTATCCAATTAGTTCCACTCACCTGCTCTTTCCCCATAGCCCTGAAAATGTTTCCTTTTCAAGTATTTATCCAATTCCCATTTGAAAGTTATTATTGAATCTGCTTCCACCACCCTTTCAGACAGTGCATTCCTGAGCACAACAACTCGCTGCGTAAAAATTCTCCTCATATCCCCCAACAAGACTAAATTTATTTTTGGAAACTATTAAAAGAAAAGCAACTGATGCTGCAAGGAGCAGAATCTACTATCACTTTTAAACACTCATTTGCCCCAAGCCTTTGGCATTATCTGTGTTGCCTTCATCCGCTGTCTTCACTATATCAACTGATGTCGCTTCTGTTCTATCCTGCCTGCGCAATCGCTACCATCTTATGCTCTTGTTTTCCCAACTCTATTATTCTGTAAATCCCTTCCCTCTACAAAGCCTCAGCCCGCTATTCTGAAATAGGTAAAAGACAAATTTAGCACTGATGTTAGGAAGTTTTTCCACACACAACAATCAACACATGGAATGGACTTCCAGATAAATTAAAACAAACAAAACCCTAGAATCATTTAAGAAACATGTAGAAGCTGTGATGGGGACTGTAGGGTCTTTCTGGATGGATGAGTTAAGATGAGTTGAATGATACCTTGTGACGTCTGCACATGCACACTTACGAGCACCATAGCAAATCAAGCAGTAATGCTGGCTGATTTTTTTTTCCCCTCCTGTGTCCTGGGGTGCTATGGCAACCTAATTCTGCACAGACTGGGGATCAAAAGTGAAACCATCTTGTCTGTGCAGCTCCATTGAAAGTTCCCTTTTTAAAGTAATTGCACTTCTAACATTCTGTGCTTCAGCACCTCAGGTCTTGTTAACCTGGGCGTACTGTAAATTCTCACCAAAGACTTTATCCTTGTGCTGCATGTACTTGTACACTTAACCTTTCAACAAATGGGTTGGTGTGACCTAAAATTCCAGATGAGAAAAGTTGTCAATTCAGTAGTCCATTAGTGAAGTCAGCTTAACCTGACCTGCTATGAGACTGGGACACATCCAAAGCTCCTCTCCAGAGTACAATCTGTTCCAGCTGTCCAAGTTTCTTCTCTCCTTCGGAAGTATAATTCACCCTGGGCAGGGTCTGGCGCAAGGTGTCAACCAGCTTTGTGTGGCAGTAAGGGAAAAAACTTGCTGCTGAAGGGCGTTAACTTTTACGCTGCTCTAATCAGCTTCACGATTGAATATAATTGAGTGGGTGGCTTGCAAAAGAGCATGGGAAATGAGGAGAATACACCTCAGACTAAGAAAAGTCCATATGCTTGTTATCCTTCCCCTACCTGAATTCCTAAGCCAAGTCCGTATCAGATGCATGAAGTCTCTCATAACAATTTTCTACTCGCACGAGATATATTCTACACCTTTCCGTGGTTCCAGGATCTCCTTACTAAAAGCCTATTCCTGAAATAAATCTTGCACTGTTGGACAGCGGGGAATTATGAAGCGCCCTTCACCAGCTCCTGTAATATAAGTTAGCATAATGATTGAGTCTTATCCGTGTACTTCTGAATCATTTTGCACTCCCCTACTGGTTCTGTTTACCCAGTGATACAGATTGGGAAGATCCCAGGTTTGATTTGCTGTTTGTGCTGAGTTTGCTGATCTAGTAGAGCTCCGACAGTGGGTTTCAATGCGCCTGCGTTTGGGAAAGGGAAACAGCCAGTGTTCATGCTCTTGATCACTATCTAGTGATTCCTGCCAAGAGAGTGCATGTGCTGGCAATGGGTGAGGACAGGCTGGAGCTCAACCGTGATGCCACTACAGGGCGGATAGCCTGCTGATGCAGTCATGGATCAGACGTGAATAATGGCCACTTGGGCAAGACAGTGAGTGCGGTTTGCACCTGGGAAACTGTTCGCAGGCAAATGTCAGTGTTGTCAGAAGAAAGAGAAAGATCGAGAGTTAGGCGAAGGAGGGGACCAGTTAGACAAAGCAGGGAGGACTGGGCTGAGTAATGCAGGGACAGTGTAGCAGTATTAGGAATGCCATCTGTTGGCCATTGTCGGGTTTGGACTGGGCATGATTTAGGTGGGCATGCAGTTGGATGCTACTGCTCTCTTTGAACAGTTCAGTGTTTAACATTAACTTCTCTGCATCACTAGACACAAAGGTAAGTGGTGAGAAATGATTTCTATTTTAAGAACAGACTTTTAAGGTGCAGTTTACATTTAAAAACCTGCTGGACAATCCTCTCAAAGTGCTGGATTTTTTCTGCTGAAAGATTGAACAGGCGATAGCCCTGGGCACGTTTGGAGAAACAAGTGGCACTGAACTGGAGTAGATGCAATTTGAACTACAGAATCATAGAAGTTAACAGCACATATATTTTTATAGTTATTGTTTTACCATGGTAGGTGGGCATTCAGTCCATCATCTTTGTGTTAGCTGTTTGCTAGAGAAATCAAAAGCTAATCCCACTGCCCGCTCTCTCCCCATAGCCCTGTATCTTGTTTTGCTTTGAATATTTATCCAATTTGTTTTTAAAAGATACAATGGTCTCTGCCTCAACCACTCCCTGTGGCAAAGCATTCCATGTTCCAACAACCCTGTAAATAAAGACATTTCTCATAACTCTGCTCATAACTCTGCTCCTCACTCCCTTAGTGACTTTTTAAAATGGATGACCCCTCATCACTGACTCACCAGCCAAAGGAAATAGTCCTTCCCTATTCAGTCTAGCAAAACTCCTCTTCATTTTAAAAAACCTCCATTAAATCTCCTCTTAACCTTCTCTGCTCCAGTAGAAGTAGTTCCAGTATCTCAAGTTTCTCCTGGTAACTATAGTGGCCTATCCCTGGCATCATCCTGGTGAATCTACATTGAACGATCTCTCTGACTAATTTTTTTAAATAATTGGTATCCAAAATTCCACACAGTACGCTATCTGTGACCAAACCATCGTTACTTCTTTACTTTTATACTCTATGCCTCTATTTCTAAAACCCAAAATGCAGTTGACATTTTAAAATTATTTTTTCAATTCATTCCTGGGATGTGGGCGTCGCTGGCAAGGTCAGCATTTATTGGCCATCCCTAGTTGCTCTTGGGAAGGTGGTGGTGAGCCGCCGCCTTGAACTGCTGCAGTCCGTGTGGTGAAGGTACTCCCACAGTGCTGTTAGGGAGGGAGTTCCAGGATTTTGATCCAATGACGATGAAGGAATGGTGATATATTTCCAAGTCAAGGTGGTCTGTGACTTGGAGGCGATGATGTTCCCATGCACCTGCTGCCCTTGTCCTTCTAGGTGGTAGAGGTCGCAGGTTTGAGAGGTGTTGCCAAAGAAGCCTTGGCGAATTGTTGCAGTGCATCTTGTAGATGGCACACACTGCAGCCACGGTGCGCCAGTGGTGGAGGGAGTGAATGTTTAAGGTTGTGGATGGGGAGCCAACCAAGCGGGCTGCTTTGTCCTGGATGGTGTCGAGCTTCTTGAGTGTTGTTGGAGCTGCACTCATTCAGGCAAGTGAAGAATATTCCTCACACTTGTGCCTTGTAGATGGTGGGAAGACTTTGGGGAGCCAGGAGGTGAATCACTTTGCACAGAATACTGAGCCTCTGACCTGCTCTTGTAGCCACAGTATTTATGTGGCTGGTCCAGTTAAGTTTCTGATCAATGGTGACCCCCCCCAGGATGTTGATGGTGGGGGATTAGACGATGGTCATGCCATTGAATGTTGGGGGGTGTCGTTAGACTCTGTCGTGTTGGAGATGGTCATTGCCTGGCAATTATGTGGCACGAATGTTACTTGCCACTTATCAGCTCAAGCCTGAATGTTGTCCAGGTCTTGCTGCATACGGGCATGGACTGCTTCATTATCTGAGGAGTTGCGAATGGAACTGAACACTGTGCAATCATCAGCGAACATCCCCACTTCTGACCTTATGATGGAGGGAAGGTCATTGATGAAGCAGCTGAAGATGGTTGGGCCAAGGACACTGCCGTGAGGAACCCCTGCAATGATGTCCTGGGGCTGAAATGATTGGCCTCCAACAACCACAATCATCTTTCTTTGTGCTAGGTATGGCTCCAACCAGTGGAGAGTTTTCCCCCTGATTCCCATTGACTTAAATTTTACTAGGGCTCCTTGATGCCACACTCAGTCAAATGCAGTCTTGATGTCAAGGGCAGTCACTTTCACCTCGCCTCTGAAATTCAGCTCTTTTGTCCATGTTTGGACCAAGGCTGTAACTGGAGTTGAGTGGTCCTGGCGGAACCCAAATTGAGCATCAGTGAGCAGGTTATTGGTGAGTAAGAGCCGCTTGATAGCACTGTCAATGACTCCTTGCATCACTTTGCCGATGACTAAGAGTATGCTGATGGAGCAATAATTGGCCAGATTGGATTTGTCCTGCTTTTTGTGAACAGGGCATACCTGGAAATGTTCCACTTTGTCGAGTAGATGCCAGTGTTGTAGCTGTACTGGAACAGCTTGGCTAGAGGCGCGGCTAGTTCTGGAGCACAAGTCTTCAGCGCTGCAGCTGTAATATTGTCGTTGCCCATCACCTTTGCTGTATCCAGTGCGCTCAGCCGTTTCTTGATATCACGTAGAGTGAATCGAATTGGCTGAAGACTGGCTTCTGTGATGATGGCGACCTCAGGAGGAGGCCAAGGTGAATCATCCACTCGGCACTTAGTCATAACGGCACAGAAGGAGGCCATTCGGCCCATCGAGTTCGTGCCGGCTCTCTGTGGAGCAATCCAGCCAGTCCCATTCCCCTACTCTATCCCCGTAGCCCTGCAAGTTTATTTCCCTCAAGTGCCTATCCAGTTTCCCCTTGAAAACATCGAGTGTCTCCGTTTCCACCACTTCTGTCAGCAGTGAGTTCCAGGTCCTCACCACTCACTGTGTAAAAAAGTTTTTCCTCACATCCCCCTGTATCTCCTGCCCAAAACCTTAAATCTGTGTCCCCTAGTCCTTGTACCATCAACTAGTGGGAACAGCCTTTCCCCATCTAGCCTATCCAAACCTGTCTTGATCTTGTACACCTCTATCAAATCACCCCTCAACCTCCTTTGCTCTCATGAAAACAAATCCAGTTTCTCCAGCCTGGAGATTCCCCATCCCCGGAACCATTCTGGTAAATCTCCTCTGCACCCTCTCAAGGGCCTGCACATCCTCCCTAAAGTGTGGTGACCAGAACTGGACACAATACTCCAGTTGTGGCCTAAACAGCACTTTATAAAGGTTCAGCATAACTTCTCTACTCAATATGTCTATTTATGAAGCCCAAGATCCCATATGCTTTGCTAACCACTCTCTCAATATGTCCTCCCACCTTCAGGGACCTATGTACATTAACTCCCAGGTTCCTCTGTCCCTGCACACTCTTTAAAACTGTGCCATGAAGTGTATATTGCCTCTCCCTGTTCCCTCTGCCAAAATGTATCACCTCACACTTCTCTCTATTAAATTCCATCTGCCACTTGTCTGCCCATTCTGCTAGCCTTTCTATGTCCTGCTGCAGTCGATTGGTATCATCCTCACTGTTTGCCACACCCCCAAGTTTGGTGTCATAGGCAAATTTAGAAATTCTACTCTGTATTCCAATATCCAGGTCATTTTTATATATATATGTGCCACTTCTGACTGAAGAAGGTTGCAAATGCTTCAGCCTTGACTTTTGCACTCACGTGATGGGCTTCACCATCATTGAGGATGGGGATAGTCATGGAGCCTCCTCCTCCCGTTAATTTTTTAATTGTCCTCCACCATTCTGACTGGATGTGGCAGGACTGCAGAGCTTTGATCGAATCCGTTGGTTGTAGGATTGCTTAGCTCTGTCATAACTCCAACAAGTATGACTTTATCTACCTGCACAGCAATATTGCCCCTAAGGTGCCTGACTGCGCAGTAACCGTAAAGGTCTCGCGCAGGCTGCTCACCACTTTTCCATTGTAAATACCGCGCGTGCGCAGAAATTTAAAGGGACCGCGCATTAAAAGAAACCGGCCGCGCAGAACAAAGTGCAGCTCACATGGAACGTTGCTGCATAGGTGTCAGCCGTGGCTCAGTGGGCAGCACTCTCGCCTCTGAGTCAGAAGCTCGTGGGTTTAAGTCCCACTCCAGAGACTTGAGCACATTATCCAGGCTGGTTCTTTAGTACCTCAGTGCTGAGAGAATGGACCCATGTTTGGGTGAAATGTTGAACTGAGGCCCCATCTACCCTCTCAGATGGACGAGCAAGATCCCATGGCACTATTTTGAAAGTTCCCTCAACCAACATCACTAAAACAGATTATATGGTCATTATCTGAATGCTGCTTGTGGGACCTTGCTGTGCGCAAATTGGCTGTCACGTTTCCTACATTACAAGAGTGACTATACTTCAAAAGTGCATCATTGGCTGTCGATCGCTTTGGGACGTCCTGAGATCATGAAAGATGCTGCATAAGTGCAAGTTTTTCTTCTTTATACTTGCACCTTCAGGGAATTATGTATTTGCACTTCCAGAGCTTTCTATTCATCCACACCCTTGATCGCCTTTCCATTGAGCAAAGAGTCTCGTTCCATCGTTTGTCCACCCAAAATGTCCAAGCATAAGTGAGAAGGGTGCAGCGATGTAAGTAATGGTTAGAACGGCTTCTATAGAGCTGGATGAAAACTGAGTGACCGTAACCTATAGATAAGCAGCTGACCCTGTCCCAGTGAGAGAGGTGGAAGTTTTTGACTCTTCCTGGTATGTTGCTGAACTGCTGCATGTCGCAGATAAAAGGGACAAAATGGAACATTTAGACGATAAAGATTGATGCACTTGCAGCTTTTCATTTCTCTCGTTTCCAAGGTGATATTATGAAGGTTTGCTGAGTGCTGTTATGTAACCGTCCTTCACACAGTAAGAGCCTCAATATATCCAATAATGTGGCTGACATTCCTACCTCTAACACCGTGAATGGAAAACTATGCATGCTGTTCCATATTTTTTTTAATACATTTTTGTGAATTTTGTACTTGTCAAATGTCAGTGCTGGGGAATAGAACATTCTCTACTACTTTCATCCAGTATCAACACCAAGCACTTGCAAGTCAGGTGTAAAATCTTTAAATACAGATTCAAGATCCTTCACTCTGCTCCAACAATGTGCCTCAGTAACTAACCTCTGAGGAGTGGCCCCCAACTACACCATCACATCTGTTTCCTCTCTGGGATCACAAGTATTAGGGGAGTTGTTCCTGGGTCTGCGCCCAGATACCTTGGACCGCCTGCGTGCAGCAAATGCCGGAATATCGGGGGGGTTAGAGCGCATCCCAGTAAAGGTACCCACCCAGATTGTAATATTCATTGCACCCAGGTGATCCAGGCAAACTCCCTATAAAGACTGAAATGAAAAAAGACCATTTGACCCATCAAACCCACTCCTTCCACACATGTACATTGCATTAGGTGCAAGTTACAACATGGAAATAAGCTATTCAGCTCAGCCAATCCGTGTCAGCCTTTACCCTCCACTTGTGCTCATGGCAAAAAGTTGGTTTCCATCAGCAGTTTGAATCTCCTATGGAACGCGACTTACAGCCTTATACATGCCTTGAGCAGGAGAGCATGACCAGGATTAACAATGATCTAATTGTGTGTTGATCTCCACGGATAACGTAGGACATCCACCTGAGTCTTTTCAAAAGGCGGAAACATGCCAAACCATCAGACCAATGTGTACAGGCTAAAGCCAATAGATTTGTTTACAATTTCACAAGTAAATAGAAAGAAAGACTTGCATTTACATGGCGCCTTTCACAACCTCAGAAGGACTAGAGACTTGCTCCCAGGCATTGCGTCAACCTGGGAGGGCAAACAGGGCCTTGGAACATCTCATCTGAAAGACGGCATCTCTGACAGTGTAGCTCAGCTTTACAGCCAATGAAGTACTTTTGAAGTGTAGTCACTGTTGTAATGTTGGAAACATGGCAGCCAATTCATGTACAGCAAGATCCCACAAACAACCATGACCAGATAATCTGTTTTAGTGATGTTGGTTGAGGGATAAATATTGGCCAGGCCACTGAAGAGAACTCCCCTGCTCCTCTTCAAAATAATGCCACGGGATCTTTTACGTCCACCTGAGAGGGCAAACGAGGCCTCAGTTTAATGTCTCATCTGAAGAACGGGACCTCCGACAGTGCAGCACTCTCTTGGTACTGCACTGGAGTGTCAGCCTAGATTTTGTGCTCCAGTCTCTGGAGTATGACTTGAGCCCACACCCTTCTAATGAGAGCGCTACCAACTGACCAGTAAGTTCCTGAGAATGCAGTACCTGTAGTTCAAAACCATAGAATCAGCCTGTCGGGGATTAAAATGCTCTTTATATGACGCTTCTTACCATTTGATATGTGACAGGACTTTCGGATAAAACAGTTTTTTTAATAGACTTTCACGATGCAGCATTGTATGTGCGTAATGAGAATCTTGGTTTGTCCATCAAGTTTGGATCTCCAGCCAGAGCCCGAGCTTATGGAGTGTTCCACAGGTTTAGACAGTCCAAAGTCTCAAGTCAGACTTGTCAGTCGTCCTTGATTGATGGCACAAAGGTAGAGGATATTGCATATCACAAAAGCAAAATACTGCGGATGCTGGAAATCTGAAATAAAAAGAGAAAATGCTGGAAATATTCAGCAGTTCAGACAGCATCTGTGGAGAGAGAAACAAAGTTGACATTGCACATCATGCTGGTAAGCAGGTGTCCACACCTCTTGCATACCTGCTAATGCCCTCACCATCTGTAATTTAACTCGTACCGAGAGCAAAGCTCCTGTATCCTGATTCTATTTCTAGAACAATCAATCTGTGGACACATCATCCCCCGTCCTTCACTTTAACTCTACAGTCTAATCCTGATTGCTCTACATTGTCGCGTTCATTACGTAGGCTTCTAACAACCAGCAGAGACAGAGAACCGTCATCCTGAGGGACCTGCCTCGCCCACCCAGAAAGGACCAGTCGTCCTCCCGTCACAGCATCCTGCTGTTAGAACATAGGAAAGTGGGCAGGAAATGACCAGCTGGTCCATCAAGCCTGCCCCACACTCGATGCCTGGAGCCTCATGACGAGACACCTCCTACCTCCACCCACACCGCAGCTGTGTAATCCCTTGGGAAAGGTGAAAAACCCAGGGCCAATAAGGGAAAAAAAGACTGGAAAATTCCTCTCCAAGCCCCTCAGGCGATCGAAACCGGCCCAGGAGATTATATTGACCATGCATCCGTTAACTGTTAATCCACTTGCCTTCTATATGATGCGATCCACGTTCCAGCCAAGAACAGTCCAGCTCCCCCTTGAAGGCTTGCAAAGAGTCAGCACAAGTAGCAGACCAGCTGGAAACGCATTCCAGAGTCTCACTACTCTCTGGGAAAAGAAGAATCGCCTAACATCCAGCTTATTCCTACTTCTGCGTAGTTTAAATGCGTGCCCACTGGCCCAATCTGTCAAACTGACATTAACAATAGGCACCCAGTCCAGCCCCTTCATTATTTTATTATGTCGCCTTGAAGTCTATGTTGCTCTAAGGTTCTCTAAACTAGTAATCATTTTCGTAAAAACCTCTGAATCTTTTCCAAGCCCACTATATCACCCACCGGAGGCCATCAATATAAGATAGTCACTAAAAAATCCAAGAGGGAATTCAGAAGAAACTTCTTTACCCAAAGAGTGGTAAGAATGTGGAACTCACTACCACAGGGAGTGGTTGAAGCGAATAGTATAGATTCATTTAAGGGGAGGCTAGATAAGCATATGAGGGAGAAGGGAGTAGAGGGTTCTGCTGATAGATTTAGATGAGGAAAGACTGGAGGAGGCTCGAGTGGAGCATAAACGCCGGCATGGACTGGTTGGGCCGAATTGCCTGTTTCTGTGCCGTATATCCTATGTAATCATGTGAGGGGACCAAAATTGGGCATGGTAGTCCAGATGAAGTCTAACCAACAAGCTGTATAATTACAGAATGGTGAGCTTTGGTTTGTACTGAATGATTCTATTAATATAGCCCAATACCCTGTTTGCTTTGGCTCTGACTTCTCGGCATTGGTGGTGAATGTTCAGTGATCTGGGAACAATAACATCTGGACGGTCCTTAAACCATTCCAGGGATTTTGCTTCCACTGCTCTGCGCAGAACTCCATTTCAAGCATTGGCCACTCTTTGTATGAAGCACAACTTCCTGGCTCCAGTTTGAAATTTGGCCTCTTGTCTTAATGTCATGTTGAATTGAAACTCAGATCTGAGGTGCGGAAGAACAGTATGTTAACCTTCCTTGTACCACGAGTGTGCAGAAAGTGGGATAAGCAATATATCTTGGGGGGTGGGGGGGGGGGGAATGCATTTATTTAGCACCTTGTATCTCGAAGCACTTTAGAACTAAGTCATTACTTTTGAAGTGCAGTCACTGTGATGTAGACAGAAGAAGCAACCAATCTGTGCACAGCAAGGTCCCACAAACAGCAAATCTGTAATTGGTGGTGTTGGTTAAGGGAAAGAATGTTGTTCAGGCCATCAGGAGGAACTCTCTGCTTTCAAATAGTGCTATTGGATTTGTTATCTCCACCTTAGCAGGCAAACAGAGCCTTGTTTTGACATCTCGTTCATGAGGCTGCACCTCTGATAATGCAGCACACCCTTAGTGCTGCCTGGATTATGTACTCGAGTCTGTATTCAGATCTAAACCCAGCAGTTTCTGATTGAGGTAAGAATGCCACCCACTGAGTCAGGCTGACCCCTTACTACAGCTCTGAGTTTTCTTAGTATTTGTCAAACCTCAGTAAGTAGCACAGTTTAAAAAAAAATGTTAAAGACAAAGTCAATTGCAGAGCTGGGAGTCTGGGTGGGAAAGATAAATACACTGAGCTGAAAAAGGCTAGTTAGCTTAGAGCAGTAAGTGAAAATTACGCAGATGGTAGAAAGACAAATATTTATCTACTGGTGTCTGGTCCCATTGACTTCCATGGACACTGTCCAGTGTTACAGTTATGTCCAATCTCAGTTCACGTGTAGGTTAAAACAAATTTTGATTTGTTTACTTTTAACTCAGAGACTGCTCCTGTCACTTCACTGTTTAAAACTATCTCGCCTTTGCTTTCCTGCTTTATGTGTAACATTTTGAGCATGGCCACTGCAGTTCAGGGACAGCTATTCAACTGTATAAAATTAAACCTACCGCAGCATATTGGAACACGAGGCAGTGGTCATGGATCGATCGCAGCCCTGGATCGTGAAATGAAGCCTTGTAATTCTTGTAATTGGCGTGGGGGGGGGAAGGAGCCATCCCAACAGTCTTAAACCAAAAAGTCTAGTTTTCGGGGTGCTGCCCAGTAACAAGGAATGAAACCAGGGCTGGAAAAGTCCCATTTCCACAAGCAGACCCGTGTCAGCTGGTTTGGATTGCCCAACAAGGGTCAGAGGGGGATTTTCCAGTGTGTTTTTTTCCTTTATTGGGCCTGGGTGTTTTTCTCTCCTTTTTTCACACCTCCCAGGAGATTGCATGGCTGGGGGGAGGGGTGTAGCAGGTGTCTTGTCATGATGCCCAGCCATTGTGAGTATGGGGCATGCTTGATGGCTCAGCTAGTCTTTTCCTGCTTGTTAATTCAGTATGTTTGTATAAATGCACCACTGGCCATTTTGGATGGTGCCCGGTTTTGGACTGGGTGATAACTGGCATCTCCAGGCATCACTTACAGTAACACACGGCCATTCTTCTGATTAAACACCATTTATCATCGCATCCATTGGCCTCCTTCACACACATGGAGTCCATTCATGTTGTGCACAGAGGCTTCACTTCATCGAATTGTCTTCAGCCAATACACCTTCCTTTTAAACTAAGGCTTTTTGACTTTTTTCGATTCTGTCTGTGTAGCAGTGAGCATGAATAATTGCTGAGTTTAGTTTTCTCTGGTAGTGCTCTGGGTAAAGGTGTCATATGTTTTGGGTGCTATTTTAATACGTGATTAACTGGTTTCTTTTTAACAAGTTAACACAGCGTTGAAGTACTGCACAGGGCCTTGGTTTGACATCTCATTTAGACCTCAGTACATAGCACAGTGGCTGTCAATTCCAGAGCTGAGAGTCTAGGTGGGGGAATTAAATATACGGAGCTGAAGGAGTCTAGTTAGCAGTAAGTGAAAATTGTGCAGATGGTACAAATACAAATACTTAGCAGGAATTTAGCCCAGAACGATTCGTTACTGAAGGAAGTTTGCTTTGTGAAGTGAATTTCAAAGCAGCAGTGGTTCAGAATTAAGGAAGCAATGTGACTAGCCTTGTCCCCTCACCCTGGACTTGCTGTGTTGGATCAGACCCAGTGTTGCCACCAGCTCTGTCCTACACCAAGGATAGTTGCCTCACGTGCTGATACTTTTCACAGATCGCGATTAAGTGCTGTTAATTGATCCAGGAGATGCAATTTGACAGTCTCTCCATGCTCTCTCTCTTTTTCCCCCCCCCCCCCTCCCAATCTCACAGTGCCTCCTACCCCTAACCCCCTGGCATCTCCGAGCCCCCGCCACCTCTCCAATCCCCCAGCGTCTTTGTGTCTCCACCGCCCCCCCCCCCCCCCGTGTCTCCAAGCCTCCCATCCCCCTCTGTCTTGTCACACCCTTGCCTTTCCTAGTCTCTCTCCAATTCTGTTTTGTGATCTTTTTGTGTGACTGTTAGCATTCCTTGTTCTTGGAGCGGTTTCCAGTCTCTCTCTCTTTGCGTCTCTCTGCTGTGTCCCCGCTGTCTGCCAAGCATTCCCCGTCAGGTTTTGACCTACTTTCTGTACTTCCTTGCACCTGCCTCTGATCTCTGCGGAGCTATTAGTTTTGACCCAGTTATTGTTCTCTGCTGCACCTGTTATAGAAACATAGAAGATAGGAGCAGGAGTAGGCCATTCGGCCCCTCGAGCCTGTTCTGCCATTTAATGAGATCATGGCTGATCATCCAAATTCAGTACCCTGTCCCTGCTTTCTCCCCATATCCCTTGATCCCTTCAGCCTTAAGAAATATATCTAACTCCTTCTTGAATATATTTAATAAGTTGTCCTCAATGGCCTTCTGTGGTAGAGAATTCCACAGGTTCACCACTCTCTGGGTGAAGAAATTCCTCCTCATCTCTGTTCAAAATGGCTTACCCCTTACCCTTAGACTGTGACCCCTGGTTCTGGACTCCCCCGCCATCGGGAACAGCCTTCCTGCATCTAGTCTGTCTAGTCCTGTTAGAATTTTATAAGCTTCAATGAGATCCCCTCTCATTCTTCTAAACTCCAGTGAATATAAGCCTAATCGACTCAATCTCTCTTCATATGTCATTCCTGCCATCCCAGGTATCAGTCTGGTGCATCTTCGCTGCACTCCCTCCATGGCAAGAACATCCTTCCTCAGATAAGGTGACCAAAACTGCACACAATACTCAAGATGTGGGTCTCACCAAGGCCCTGTACAACTGCAGCAAGACATCCTTGCTCCTGTACTCAAATCCTCTCGCTATGAAGGTCAACATACCATTTGCCTTCTTAATTGCCTGCTGCAGCTGCATGCTTACCTTCAGCAACTGGTGCATAAGGACACCCAGGTCTCGTTGCACTTCCCCTTTTCCCAATCTATTGCCGTTCAGATAATAATCTGTCTTCCTGTTTTTGCCAACAAAGTGGATAACCTCACATTTATCCACATTATACTGCATCTGCCCAATCACCCAACCTGTCCAAATCTCTGCATCCTCCTCACAGCACACACGCCCACCCAGCTTTGTGTCGTCTGCAAACTTGGAGATATTACATCTAGTTCCCTCGTCTTGATCATTAATATATATTGTGAATAGCTGGGGTCCTAGCACCGATCCCTGCAGTACCCCACTAGTCACTGCCTGCCACTTGGAAAAAGACCCGCTTATTCCAACTCTTTGCTTCCTGTCTGCCAACCAGTTCTCTATCCAAGTCAGTACCTTACCCCCAATCCCATGTGCTTTAACTTTGCACGCCAATCTCTTATGCGGGACTTTACCGAAAGCCTTCTGAAAGTCCAAATACACCACATCCACTGGTTCTCCCTTATCTATTTTACCAGTTACATCCTCAAAAAATTCCAGTAGATTAGTCAAGCATGATTTACCTTTTGTAAATCCATGTTGACTTTGTCCGATCCTGTCACTGTTTTCCAAGTGCTCTGCTATTACATCTTTTATAATGGACTCTAGCATTTTCCCCACTACCAATGTCAGGCTTACCGGTCCATAATTCCCCGTTCTCTCTACCACCTTTTTTAAATAGTGGGGTAACATTAGCTACCGTCCAATCCATGGAAACTATTCCAGAGTCGATAGAATTTTGGAAGATGACCAGCAATGTATCTACTATTTCTAGGGTCACTTCCTTAAGTACCATAGTGTAAAGTCCGCGCCTCAATAATACACGGACTTTGGGAGAACAGTTTAACAGTTACTTTACTGAACAAGAGGCAGCTTGAAACTGAAACGACAGAAGCCTGCTAGGGCCTTTTATACAGGGGTGGTCACTGCCGGTACTGCAGTCTAAGACCAGTTATTCCCTTAAAGGTACATACACAACAATTCCTCCCCTTTTAGATAAACAGTACATAACATTCATTTAACAACTAAATAATAACTAATTACAATTACAATTTTCTCAGTAATATATACATCAACTGAAATAGTCATTTATAAGTTCAGTCTTTGAGGAGGCTTCCTGATCCGGACTGGATAGCGCCTTTCTCGAGTATCCTGTTCTGGCGGTGGAGTCAATTCTGGCTCATTGTCATTGGTTGGTTCGTCAGCTTCCAATACCCCTGCTTCTGAGGTAGACGCAATCTGTACTTCGGGCTCATTACCAGGTGCACGTGCTTGTGGTACAGGTTTGGCTTGTTCCTGTGACTCTAGAATCTGGTCAGCATGGCATCTCACGATGCTCTCTCCAATGTCCACTGTGTACATTAGTGGTCCCTGCTGTGTGCATATCGTGCCTGGCTGCCATTTTTCCTGTTTGGTAGTCTCGGGCCAAGACTGGTTGCCCTATCTTGAAGCTCCTGGTTGGCTTCTCATTTATGTGCTGGAACTGCTTATCCTCAACATCTCGTCTTATGTTTGGTTTGAGCAAATCCAAGCGACATCTTAGTCTCCGGTTGAAAAACAGTACGGCTGGAGTTTGGTTGGTTACTGCATGTGTCGCATTCCGGTAAGCAAACAGGAAGTTATCCACCTTGTGTTGCAGTGGTATGTCGTCATTATACATTGCCTTTATGGCCTTTTTAAAGGTCTGAACAAACCTCTCAGCCAATCCATTTGTGGCTGGATGATATGGGGCAGATGTGTAATGTTTCACCCCATTATTCTTCAGGAACCTCCGGAAATCCTCAGACACAAACTGTGGGCCATTGTTGGAACAGATCTGTTCTGGCAACCCATTCCTGGCGAAGATGGTCCTTAGGACTGCAATAGTTTTCTCCGTGGTGGTGGAGGACATTTTAATGACCTCTGGCCATTTTGAATGGGCGTCCACAGCGATTAGAAACATTGAGTCCATAAATGGACCAGCGAAATCAATGTGTACCCGTTGCCATGGAGATGAGGGCCACTCCCATGGATGTAGCGGGGCCTGTGGTGGAGCGTTTTGGACCTTCTGGCATCCTGTGCATCTCTTGGTCAAATCCTCGATTTCTTTATCGATTCCCGGCCACCACATAAACGCCCTGGCTAGGCTCTTCATTTTTACCCCTCCCAGATGACCCTCGTGAAGCTCATTGAGTACTCTATCTCTCAACTTGGGTGGAATTACCACTCGGGATCCACACATCAAGGTTCCCCGGCACACTGACAGCTGTTCCCTCCTTGGCGAGAATGCTGGCAACAGTGAGTCGCCATATGCTGGCCATCCCTTCACCGTCAAATCATAGACCCGAGAGAGTGTCGGGTCATTTCGGGTTTCCTTCTCAATACTTGCGTTTGTAACAGGCAAACATTCGACTATGGTCGCATGGAATATCTCCACCAGGTCCACTGCAGGTGCTTCTTCCGCCATAGGCAACGGTAGGCGCGACAGCCCATCAGCGTTTCCATGTTGTTTCGTACCTTTGTACTCTATGTCATACTGATGTGCCCCTAGAAAAAGTGACCATCTTTGCAGCCATTGCGCCGTCATCACCGGAACGCCCTTCTTTGGGTTAAAAATTGAGACCAGGGGTTGATGATCAGTCAGTAGGGTGAATTTCTGCCCGTACAGATAGTGATTGAACTTCTTCACCCCCCACACCAGGCTGAGGGCCTCCCTGTCAATCTGGGCGTAGTTACGCTCGGCTAATGTTAGCGAGCGTGATGCAAAGGCTATTGGCCCCTCTGAACCGTCACGGAATTTGTGTGACAGCACCGCTCCAATGCCGTACGGTGACACATCACATGCCAACCGAATCGATAGTGTTGGGTTGTAGTGGGCCAATACTTCTTTTGAAGTGATTTGGCATTTACATTCCTGAAAGGCACGCTTACACTCATCACTCCATTTCCATGTTACACCAGTTTGAAGGAGGGCGTTCAGTGGGTGCAGAATTGTAGATAAATTCGGCAAGAACTTATGGTAGTAGTTCACCAACCCGAGGAATGACCTCAGTTGCGACACATTTTCTGGTGCTGGAGCCTTGACTACAGCCTCAATCTTGTCCGGCGACTTATGCAACCCTTCCTCATCAATCGTGTGGCCACAATACGAGATTTGTCTCCTGAAGAACTCGCATTTGGGACGGTTGGCTCGTAGCCCATATTCCTGCAATCTCGTGAGCACCTGTTCCAGGTTGGCAAGGTGTTCATTGCCATTTTCGCCCGTAACCAGGATGTCGTCCAAATAACACTGGGTCCCCGGGATCCCTTGCAGGACTTGTTCCATTGCCCTCTGCCACATAGCCGGGGCCGATGCTACCCCAAATACCAGTCGATTGTACTGGTAAAGGCCTTTGTGAGTGTTTATCGTGAGGTATTTCCTAGATGCTTCTTCCACCTCCATTTGTAGATACGCTTGAGCCAGGTCAATCTTTGTAAAACGTTTCCCTCCAGATAGTGAGGCGAAAATATCTTCTATCCGCGGAAGCCGATACTGTACTTTGTGCAGGACTGGGTTCACAGTCACCTTGAAGTTCCCACAGATGCGAACCTTCCTTGGCTCCCCAGGCGTGCTGCTCAATGCTTTCTTCATTACAGGAACGATGGGTGTGGCCCACTCGCTCCAGTCCACCTTAGACAGCACCCCCGAACGCTCCAGACTCTCCAGTTCAGCTTCCACAGCTGGGCGTATCGCGTATGGCACCGGTCTGGCCTTGAAAAGTTTTAGGGTTGCATTATCCTCAATCTTTATGGTTGCCTTTACTCCTTTTAGAGTCCCAAGTCCTTGTTGGAACACCTCTTCCGCGTCAGATAGAATTTGTGACAGACGTCCAGGTGCAACGTCATCATCTTTTTTGTCAGTCACAGTTAGTGCCAGAATGGAATGCCAATCCAATTGTAGCCTTCGGATCCATTCACGTCCCAATAATGGTGGTCCTCCATCTCGTAGTGTATATACATGTATAGTTTCTGTGTTTCCTTTCCGTTATATTCAACTGGCACCCTTATTTTTCCTCTTCGGTAGTCCTTTTGCCCTGTGTATGTCTTCAATACAATGGACGTGTCCTTTAAGGGTATGTGTGAGAATAGCCGCTCATAGTCTTGTCGATTCATGACAATTAGGGCTGATCCTGTGTCCAATTCCATCTTCACTGGGGACCCTGCTATCATGAGGGTGACCCAAATGGTTCGGTGATCTTCTTTTGCGATCACGTTGTGTAACTTTAAACAACTTAGTCGCCTGCTCCCGGAGTCCTTATCACTCTCCTGATCTTCTGAACTACTATCTGTCAGTTTCTTTACTTTCCTGTACTGTTCCTTAGTAGTTCTTGTCGTGTTGGTCTTCTTTCCCGACCTGCAGACTCTTGCTATATGTCCCATTTCCCCGCATTGCCTGCATATTTTGTCTTTAAACCAGCAGTCCTTCTGCTCATGGGTTGTTTTGCCGCAGCGATAGCACTTTTCGGCTCCATACGCCATTTCGTTAGCGCTGTATTCTTGTGGTTTCTGTTGTATTTCCGCAGCTCCCTGTGCTGCTGCTTCATAGGATACTGCCACGCTGAAAGCCTGTTCTAGCGTCAGGTCCTTTTTTGAAAGTAGTCGTTTCTGGGTTCCTTCACTCTGGAGCCCGCAGACAAACTTATCCCGTAAGGTGTCTGCCAGTCCTGCTCCGAACTGGCAGTGCTTCGATAACTTGCGTAGTTCCGTAAGATAGTCAGCATTGCTCTCATCTTTGTGCTGGTTTCTTTTATGGAACTTGAATCTTTCTGCTATCAGCAGTGGTGTAGGGCTTAGATGTTCCTGTAAGATATGAACAATCTCCTCAAAACTTTTCTCCATTGGTTTAGCTGGGGTAATTAAATTCCGCAATAGGCCGTATGTACTCGCACCCATCGGATTTAATAATACCGACGCCCTCTTTCCATCAGCCACCTCATTTGCCTTGCAGTACACTTCAATTCTTTCCACATACGTGGTCCAGTCTTCTACCTCGTTGTCGAAAGCAGTGATGCTGCCACTTTTCGGCATCTTGGGCGATTTAAAATGGCGCCTCCCGCGCTTTTGCTTCTTCCCCAATGGAATAAAATGGCGCCTCCCGCACTTTTGCTTCTTCCCCAACGGGATAAAATGGCGCTTCCTGCGCTTTTGCTTCTTCCCCTTACTGCCACGCTGCTCCTAGCGTTCTACGGGGTAATGGCGGCGACCCGCAGCTTCGGCGCGTCTCGCTTTCCTTCCCCCCCGTTTAGTTTCTCTCCGCTGTCCTGTTCTCGAGCACCGACCGCGCCCTGTGCGCTCCACCCTCTCTCTTGTTTTCTTTTCCCGGCGACGCTGCGTGGCCCGATTTGTAGAGCCGCTCGATCGAGCTTGAGCCCGCCGCAGTCCGGAAGGGTCAGCGTGCTACCTGCTACCAGCACGATTCGCTGGAACCACAGTCTCTCCCGCAATTCCCCAAACACCGATGGATTCTTTGGGCGGTTGCCCTCGGTCGACGCCCGTTGCTCAGACTACGACCTTCCAGGACCTTCCTTTCAGGCGAGATCCCCGTGAGATGATGCCACACTGCAGGTGAGTTCGAACGTACTCGTCGCCACTGTAAAGTCCGCGCCTCAATAATACACGGACTTCGGGAGAACAGTTTAACAGGTACTTTACTGAACAAGAGGCAGCTTGAAACTGAAACGACAGAAGCCTGCTAGGGCCTTTTATACAGGGGTGGTCTCTGCCGGTACTGCAGTGTAAGACCAGTTATTCCCTTAAAGGTACATAGACAACACAGGATGTAGATTATCAGGCCCTGGGGATTTATCGGCCTTCAATCCTGTCAATTTCCCTACACATACTGATTTCATTCAATTCCTCCCTCTATTAGAGCCTATGTTCCCTGAAATCTCTGGAAGGTTATTTGTGTCCTACTTTGTGAAGACAGAACCAAAGTATGTATTTAATTGGTCTGCCATTTCTTTGTTCCCCATTATAAATTCCCCTGATTCTGATTGCAAGGGACCTATGCTTGACTTCACCAATCTTTTTCTCTTCACATACCTATAGAAGCTTTTACAGTCAGTTTTTATGTTCCCTGCAAGCTTACTCTCATACTCTATTTTCCCCCTCTTAATTAATCCCTTTGTCCTCCTTTGCGGAATCCTAAACTGCTCCCAAGCCTCAGGTTTGCTGCTTTTTCTAGCCAATTTATATGTCCTCTCCTTGGATCTTATGCTATCCCTAATTTCCCTTGTTAGCCACGGTTGAGTCACCACCTTTGTTTTATTTTTATGCCAAACAGGGATGAACAAATTCTGTAGTTCATCCATGCGATCTTTAAATGTTTACCATTGCCTATCCACCGTCAACCCTTTAAGTAATGTTCCCCAATCCATCCTAGCCAACTCGCGCCTCATACCATTGTAGTTTCCTTTATTTAAATTCAGGACCCTAGTCTCTGAGTCAACTACTTCACTCTTCATCTTAATGAAGAATTCTATCATATTATGATCGCTCCGCCTCATGGGGCCTCGCACAGTAACATTGCTAATTAATCCTTTCTCATTACATAATACCCAGTCTAAGATGGCCTGATCTCTAGTTGGTTCCTCGACATATTGGTCCAGGAAACCATCCCGTCTACACGCTAGGAATTGCTCCTCCATAGTATTGTTGGTTAGCCCAATCTATATGTAGATTAAAGTCACCCATGATAACTGCTGTGCCCTTATTGCACACTTCTCTAATTTCCCGTTTAATGCCATCCCCAACCTCAGCATTACTGTTTGGGGGTCTGTATACAACTCCCACTAACGTTTTCTGCCCCTTGGTATTTCTCCGCTCTACCCATACAGATTCCACATCATCAGAGCTAATATCCTTCCTTACTATTGTGTTAATCGCCTCTTTAACCAGCAATGCTACCCCACCTTCTTTTCCTTTTTGCCTGTCCTTCCTGAATATTGAATACCCCTGTATGTTGAATTGCCAGCCTTGGTCACCCTGGAGCCATGTCTCCGCAATTCCAATTACATCATATCTGTTTACATCTATTTGTGCAGCGAATTCATCCACCTTATTACGAATGCTCCTCACATTAAGACACAAAGGGGTTGATTTTAATTGAGCCGTGAGGCAGGCTTTGAGGCGTGCGGGGGGTTAAAATCGCTAAAATTGGCGGACGGGCCCCCCCCCCCCGGTTCCTGAGCCATTTTAACCCAGGCGTGTCTAATGGTCCCGAATCAGTCCCACCTCCAACAGGTGGGACTGGTCTTTAAGGCCCTCAATCAACAATAATTGGCCTTTATAATGCCATTTTAACAGGCCCTTGCATTTTTAACCCTTCTCCTAAGTAAAACATGCCTGGTGGGGATCACGCCTGTGAAACCTGGCGTGAGCACTATTGGCTTGCTGACTATCAGCTGCAGGTCAACCATTAAAGAGGAGATTTGATCAGTCATCATTTGCAGGTGGCAGGACTTTGTTGTTTCAGGCCTGGGGCAACTTTTACCAGGCTTAACCACACCTGTGGAAGGTTGGAGCCTCACACATATCTCCAGTGTGAACTCCTGGGAAACCCCTCTCGCCACCCTCACTCAGCGCTTCCTCAGTGGAGGCATATGCCAGAAGCATGGGAGCCATTTTTCTCCTTCCCTTCTTGGCATTAGAGGATCTCGAGCACCAGGCGCGGCAGCAGCAGAACCAGAACAACAGCAGCAGCAGGAGTGACAGGCTGCTGCTCACCCACCTGAGGCAGCACAGACCAGAAGGGGCCAGCGCATGGAAGCCCGTTGGCGCAGTAGATACCCCCCAAACAGGGTTTACAGATGCAGGGTCAGCTACCTCAACATGACTGAGCAGCAGTGCCAAAGGCAGCTCTGACTTTCGCAACAGGTAGTGACTGACATCTGCGCAATGATACTGCAAGACCTGCTGCCCAGAGGACCAGGTGGACACTCCTTACCAGTGGCCATCAAAGTCACCACCGCACTCAACTTTTTTGCCTCGGGCTCATTCCAGGGATCATCAGCAGACATCAGCGGCATCTCCCAGTCAGCCGCACACACTTGCATCACGCAAGTAACCGATGCCCTCTTTGCCCTCGCGCACAATCACATCAATTTCACCAGGGACCGCGCAAATGTGACGGCGCGAGCGGTTGGATTAGCTTATCTGGCAGACTTTCCAAGGGTGCAGGGCGTCATTGACTGCACACATGTGGCCCTTAGGGCACCCCATCGCAATCCAGGTATTTTTGTCAACCGCAAGGGCTTCCACTCCCTTAACGTTCAGCTGGTGTGTGACCACAAGGAGGAGATTTTGCATGTTTGTGCCAAGTACCCTGGCAGTTGCCATGACTCCGTCATACTGCGCCAGTCTAGTGTGCCTCCGCTATTCAGGCCGCCAGACCAACTTCACGGATGGCTGCCCGGGATGCAAGGAACGCACTCATCCTGGCCAGATTTGCTTAGCCTAGTAAATCAAACTCTTTTGCCTCGCAGCTTCTTACCTGAGCATCGACAATGGCCAAACCCTGCAGATTCTTAGCTATTTGACCAGCATCCTGACAACTGCAAGTAATCCTAAGCCCTCAATGTCAAAGCCCCATTCACGAAATGACACACGTCAGAACTGCAACAGTTGCCATCAGAATTTTTATGCACAAGAACCAACTGATGCCATTTTTACAATATACACAACATTTCACCTAAGTGACTACCCTTGTGACTACTTGTGCTTTATTTTCCTCTTACGCGTGCTCCTACGTAGTGGTTCCCCTGTGGCTTCAGCAGATGTGGAGGCCCCTTGCTCACTTTCCTGCTGCTCCTGTCTCGACGCCTTTGGCAGGCATCCTCTGGGGTGGCGAGCCTGTGAGGGCTCGTCCGCAGTCTGCTGCTCCTGCGGCTGTGCAGGGGTTGAGACGTCTATCTCACTTGGGTGTGGACTCCGGTGGGGCTCTGACCGAGGGCTCTGCAGTGGCATGGAAGTGTGAGTGCTTGGAGAGGAACCCCCACTTCCTTGAGGCCTGCCACCAACCTCCCTCTCATGGGTCAGCTCCCCCTCCGCGCCCGCAAGTGGCTGGAGAGCTCCTTGCTGCACATCAGGGGGGCCATGGGGACCCATATCTGCAATGGCAGTCCTACTCAGAAGGACTTCCATGAAGGTCTGGTTTCTCTGTTCAATAGATGCCCATCGCTCCTCAAGAGATGTCATTCTATTCTGGACACTCACCATGTTTTCCATACCCTGGCGACTAACCTCTATGGCCGTAGCCCTCCTCTCCTCTACCGTAGCCAGCCTTACCACGGAGGCAGCAATCATTTCCACGTAGGTAGCCATCCTTTCTGTGTTCATGCGCCACTGATTCCACAAAGGCTCTGCTCATGTTCGCTATGGACTCCTCCATTCGCTCCACACTCGCAGCGACCCTGGAGACAAAACCTGCCAGACACCACTCTGCGCATGGAGTTCCATCACCTCTGATCTTATGGATGGACCCAGAGGCAGAGGGTCGACATGCAGCTGAGTCGAGCTGGCAGAGTCCTGCGCCCTCCGACGAGGACTCTCCACTGCTGTCCCTGTCTCCACAATCTGCTGATGCTCACTTGTGAGCTGTGATACACCAGGTGACAACACTGCTCTATGTCCCGAAGGTCCCACCGAGGTGTGAGTGTCTGCGCTGGTGCTGGGTGCGCTTATTTCTGCTGACGCTGCGCCCTCCGAGGTTGCAGATTCCTCTGAGGAGTCTGGAACCTCAGGCTCTTCCTCCTGCACAGTGGGGATGGGGGCTCTCAATGGTCCTGTGGGGGAGTCAAGGAAAAAGTTAGCGATGTGATGCCAAGGTTACATGCACATTGCATTTTGCAGATGATCATAAGTCCATATGATGTAGCTTCAGAATCATTATCAGCGACTCATGCAATGTCAATGAGAGAGATGGAAAACTATTCTGTCACCAGCTTGCGGGGATGCACCTGTCTGTCCTTCCCCAACTTCCGCATCTGTATCAGCCCTGACAATCTCCAGGACGGCTTCCTCCCAGGGGGTGAGCTGGGCTAATGAGGGTGGCCCTCCTCCTGTCCTGGCTCGCGCTCTCCTGTTGTGAGCTCTCTCTCTTCCTGCAATGAGGGAGACAAGTGGAGGTTGAGTGAGAATGAAGGAGTGAGTGTAGAGATTGCATTGCATAGATACTTAGACGGAGACAAAGATGGAGTGAGGTTGCAAGACCAAGGGCCCTCCCTGTGTGTTGTCAGTTGTGTTCAAAGCATGATAGTGAGAGGGAGTGTTGAGGGCTGCATGGTTGAATAGTTAGGTGAATGTGAGCATAGAGAGAGAGGGAATGGCTAAGGGTGCATGGGTGTGAGCGTTAAGTGGGATGTGGAAGAAGAGATTGCTAAAGCTGAGTGCTGGTGAGGAAAGGCAATGGGGATCAGATTGAGGGTGATGGAAACTTCACACTTACTTTTCCAGTGCGATGAAGGTCACAGAATCTTTTCCTGCACTGCATCCAGGTGCACCGTGTGAGCCCCAAGGAGTTGACTTCCCCAGCTACCTGTAGCCACACAGCCTTGGTCTGACTGGGAGGCCTCGTCCTCCCTGAAGAAGGGAACTGGACCTCCCTGTGAGCCCTAGCCCCATCCAACAATGCCTGCAGTGATGCCTCATCAAATTTAGGCGCAGCTCCTGCCCTCCCACTGGCCATTGTTCCTGCAGGCTCCTGTGCCATCATAAGGGGAATGCTTGGAAGCCTGCAGAGGAAGCAAGGCTTGCTGTGGACCTTAAATGCAGCAGCAATGATGACATCATCGGAGGGGACCTGCAGTCATGAAAAACCCATTTGCAAAGGCTTCCCACACGTTGGAAATCAATTGGCCAATTGAGTTAAAATTGCATCAGTCTCACACATCCATTTAGATTCGTGTGGGAATCACGAAATTCAGGGAACCCGACAATTGCCCGCACCTGAGTTAAAATCGACCCCAAAGCCTTCAGGTTTGTTTTTTTGAACACTTAGTCCTTTTAGAATTATTATATACTGTAGCCCTGTTTGATTTACACCCTTGATTTCTCTGCCTTCCACTTTTGCTTTTCTCCTTCCTATCTTTTGTTTCTATCCTTGCTTCCCTTTCCTTGTCTCCCTGCACAGGTTCCCAACCCCCTGCCATTTTAGTTTAAACCCTCCCCAACAGCACTAGCAAACACTCCCCCTAGGACATCGGTCCTGGTCCTGCCCAGGTGCAAACCGTCCAGTTTGTACTGGTCCCACCTCCCCCAGAACCGGTTCCAATGTTTCTCTGTGTGTCTCTCTCTCTCCCTCCCATCAGATTCAGCTTCCATCTCTTCCTGTTTTGGATCCAGCATTGATTGAATATTGAGGGCCCCTTGAGAGTGCGTCTGCTCAACTCCGAATACAGGTGGCAAGTTCAGCTCCAGAGTCAACCTGCCCCAATCAGCAGCACAGACAGCAGTATTTTAAAGGGAGATCATCGTTCCAATTAAAAGAGAAATATAATTTTATCTGCTGCTTTGCCTACCCCCTTTGCATCGGTCTCCCTCCCGGTTCCTCACCCTTGTGAGCATGCCGGTGACTATGGGCAGCCTATTTGACTGCAAGAGGCATTATAGTGGCGCCTGATGCTGTCCCATCTTCCAGCACTGGATATTGATCAGTACAAAACTTCAGGTGACTTTTTTCCCCCTCTCTTTTATCCCCCGCCCTCGCCCTCCCACTAACCAGGGTCACTGATGCTCCCACCCCAGCTTCGAGCTTGTTCGATACCTCGATGTGTACAGCTCAGTATCGCGCTGGGCAGTACATTTGTTCCAGCCATGGCTCTCACCTCGGAGTCAGAAGGTTGTGGGTTCAAGTTCCTGTCCAGGGACTTGAGTACAAAATTCAGGCTGACGCTCCTAGTGCAGTAATGAGAAAGTGCTGAACTGTCGGCGGTGCCGTCTTTACAGATGAGACATTAACCCGAGACACCGCCTGCTCTCTCAGGTGGACGTAAAAGATCCCACGGCACTTGGAAGAAGAGCAGGGATGTTCTCCCCGGTGTCCTGGCCAATATTTATCCCTCAACTAACATCACTAAAAGAGATTATCTGGTCATAATCTCATTACTGCTTGTGGGAGATTGTTGTGCGTAAATTGGCTGCTGTGTTTCTCTAGATTACAACAGTGACTTCACTTCAAAAGTACTTCCATGGCTGTAAAGCGCTTTGGGACGTCCTGAGGTCGTGAATGCTGCTATACAAGTGCAAGTCTCTTTTTTATTTATGTACTAGGTCATTTATGGTTTTAATTTTAATTTCTCAAAAACCCTACGTGCATTTACACTCTAGCTTCAGTCAGTTTATGCTGTCTTCGCACACGGCACTTCATACACTGACACCTTACAAATCAGCACTGTGTGCTGCCGAGACTGGATGTCCTCGGCTGGCGTTCTGCAAGAGTGCGAGGGAGGGGGTGGAAGTGAGTTGATGAGTGCCCAGGTCCGACAGGTACTTCAGTTTGTTACAATAGCAAAATACTGCGGATGCTGGAAATCTGAAATATCAACAGAAAATGCTGGAAACACGCAGCAGGTCAGGCAGCATCGAGGAGAGAGAAACAGAGTTAATGTTTTGGGTCGAGGACCCTTCGTCAGAACTGGAAAAGATTAGAGAAGAGAGATTTTTAAGCAGGGGCAGGGATCCAACGTGATCTTCCCCTCCCGCCCCCTTCAGCATTCCGAAGGGACCGCTCCCTCCGCGACACCCTGGTCCACTCCTCTGTCACCCCCAACACCCCTTCGCCCGGCACCTTCCCATGCAAGCGCAGGAGATGCAACACATGCCCTTTTACCTCCTCCCTTCCCACTGTCCAGGGCCCCAAACACTCCTTCCAGGTGAAACAGCGATTTATTTGTTGTGCCTACAATTTAGTATACTGTATTCGCTGCTTATGATGCGATCTCCTCTAGACAGGGGAGACCAAATGCTGATTGGGTGACCGCTTTGTGGAACACCTCCGTTCAGTCCGTAAGCGCGACCCGAGTTTCCAGTCACCTGTCACTTTAATTCTCCGCTCCGCTCCACTCCCACTCTGATCTCTGTCCTCGGCCTCTTACACTGTTCCAACGAAGCTCAACGTAAGCTCGAGGAACAGCACCTCATCTTTCGATTAAGCACTTTGCAGCCTTCTGGACTCAACATCGAGCTCAACAATTTCAGACTATAACCTCGTCCTTTTTTCCCCCCTTTTCTCACATGGTAGCAGTTGATGATTCTGCCATCGCTATTTACACCTCATCTAGAGTCATCTTTTGTTTCTTAAATTGTCCCATTACCTTCTCTTTTTGCCTTGCACCATCATCCCTTTGTCAGTCAATCTCTCCTGCCTTTCAGCCTGTCACAGTCCCTCCCTTCGTTCTTTCCTCCCTGTCCCTGCCCTTACACTTGCTTAAAAATCTCTCTCCTCTAACCTTTTCCAGTTCTGGCGAAGGGTCCTCGACCTGAAACGTTAACTCTGTTTCTCTCCTCAATGCTGCCTGACCTGCTGAGTGTTTCCAGCATTTTCTGTTGTTGTTACTTCAGATTGTTGTTACGACCCGACTACGTGCAATTACAGAACTGCTGACTGGGAGGTATCACGTCGTTAATCATGTCAGCATTAAGAATACTGCATCAATCTTAAATAGGTTAAATTTAGACAATCTTAAATTTGTTAGATTTAGACAATTCCCTGCAAGCCAGATCTTCTATTACAGCAAGCAACATATCAGCTGTGCGAACAGGCTGTTCCTGGGGCTCAACCCGAACCACACTTCCCGAAACAGAGGGGATTCCAACTTTAAACTGCTTTAACAAAAGTCCTTTTTGTCAAAAAATGTGGTAAAATAAACGGCATAGCATCCGATAGAGTAAATCAAATATGATTTGCATTTTCTCCCGTCCAGTTTTCTTTGCCCTGCCCCTCCCCGCCCTTTTTGCAGCACCCACTCCCACTGGGTACAGTTCTACGGGGGCTCACTACCTTGCAGTATCTCACCGATGTCCATTTTTTTAATCCATGAGCCTAGACAGTGGGTGCCGGCTGGCTTTTGAACAATATAGTACATTGCAGTCAAGTTTGATCCTGCCCTTACCCAACAGAAACCGGGAGACTCTCACTTTCCAACAAAGTCACTGGATAGCACTGAGAGTGGTCTCATGTTTCTCCACCTGCCTCTCCGCCCCCCCCCCCCCCCCAACCCCACACACACAGCTGAAGGATGCTGAGGCCAGTTGGAACAATCCAGATGCTGCCCTGCTTGAGATGATCTGACTCAGCACAGCCCTCCCTGGTCAGTAAGGCTCCACTCCACACTAACTCCATCTTGGAACTCTTATTTGAATTTGAGATAATGGCTGCAGATGATGAAGGAAAAATGATGGAACGTGAGATGGCACAGAGGAAAATGAGAGCCCCAGAATGGAGAGGAGCTGAGCTGGTGAGGGACTCGAGGGGGAAGAAAAAAACCTGAAAGCTGTAATAAATATGTAATTTAGCATCAAGGCCCAAGATGTCTGAGAGGGGTTGGGACCACTACGAGAAAGGGTTTGGCGTTCGCTGCGGAACAGGGATTTCAAAGTAAATCACCAGCCTAAATAACTAATAGCAAAACCTCTTGAATTCTGCCAAGCAGTGCGAGTGTGGCAGATGCTGTACCCCCACAACACCAGGTCCGCATTCTGGTTTCGACCCACATTATGTGGAGCATTGTTTAAACAGGCCAAGTGAATGTACATCTGCCTTTTCTGTAATACGGCAGTCACAGAATTGATTTACATAGTATTTACAGCACAGAAACCGGCCCATCAGGCCTGTGCAGCCGTTTCTGCTCCACACGAGCCTCCTCCCACTCTATTTACTTAATCTCATCCTATCAACATAACCCTCTATTCCTTTCTCCCTCGTGCTTATCTAGCTTCCCCTTAAATGCATCAATGCTATTTGTCTCAACCACTCCCTGTGGTAGCGAGTTCCACATTCTCACCACTCTCTTGAGACTCTTGCTGTCTGGTTTTCATTCCTTAAGATTACTCGGCTGTAACGCTCCCCAGACCGACCCTGTCTAGTTCCAAACCAATGGGTGGTTGCCCATAACAATGGGGGGGGGGGGCAGGGGGAGAGGGACTGGGGTCTAGCGGATGCAATTATAATCCTGCCGCCCTTCCTGTGACGGAAGTGTCTGGTTTGGCTCCTGTATACATTGACACGTGGAGAATTGTAGATGTAAGACAGCATCCTACTCCCTAATAGAGCTCCCTATGCTGTAGCACTGGGCCTACACGAAGGCTTTGTGTATACAGTTGCTGTCAATTAATCAGTTGGGTTAGTGGAGACACCTCTCTGTATATGGTAGAGTCTTCTAGCTACCAGATGATTCCCAATGTGTTTAAATCCAATGTGTTTGCTCAGTGCTGGCAGTCTTAAAATGTCATGTCCTGGTGTTGATCAGAGCATCCGCACGTGCCCCTTAGGCCGTAAGGTGCTTTTGAACAAACCACCCCGTGTTCCTCAGATCACAGTTTGTAACCTTGGGTCCTGTCTGCTCAAAAACTTCACCAGAATGATGCCGGGGCTAAAAGACGGGTTACATAAACAAGGCTTGTATTCCCTGGAGTATAGAAGATTAAGGGGTGATCTAATTGAGGTGTTGTAAGATGATTAAAGGAGTTGATGGGGTAGATAGAGAGACTGTTTCCTCTGGTGGGGAGTCCAGAACAAACAGGCATAAACCTTGAAACTAGAGTTAGGCCGCTCCGGGCTGATGTCAGGAAGCACTTCTTCACACAAAGGGTAGTGGAAATCTGGAAAGCTCGCCCCCCAAAAGCTGTTGATGCTGGGGATCAACTAAAAATGTCAAAACTGAGATCAATAGATTTTTGTTAGGCAAGGGCATTAAGGGTTACAGAACCAAGATAGGGAGATGGAGTTAAGATACAGTCACAATCTAATTGAATGGCAGAACAGGCTCGAGGGGCTGAATGGCCTACTCCTGATCCTATGTTCCTGTGAGCTTTAAATAAATTATTCATAAGTGAACATTCAGTGTTGCAGTGATGTTCCACGTTGGACCACGCTGGGGTTAGGTTTTAATCTGGTCTCTATACAAAGCCATTTCATTGCTGTGGATGTTGCAGCTGTTCGTCGTTACAATTTATATTGAGAATAAAAGATGTCTGAGAGTGTGCTAACAAGCCTGTAATGCGCTTTATATTTATACTCCATTATCTTCTCAGTATAACATATCTTCTTGCTTATTTGTACTCTTCTCCCCCACCCCAGTTTAATTTTGTCTCTTCGCTTGGTGTTACACTGTCACTGCTATCATGTGACACGAAGAGGGAGTTCTATTGAATCACAGAATTCAGTGCCATCTTGCGTGACTCAACAGACATTTTGCTGAAAGATTAATTACATTTACCTTAAATACTCATTACCCTATTGCATTATAACTTGGATTCTGATTATCAAATGCTTTTTTTTAATTATTGAGGATTGAATGCAGGACCTCACCGAGGTTGAAAAGCATAGGAGAGAAGATGAAGTTAATCAAGAAGTAGGGATGAGGTGATGCTACACCTGGCCTTTAAAGCCGCGTAGATTGTAGGAGGAATTGAAGAGGGAGGGAGGTGAGAAGCTCGACAGTTGGAAGTGAAGACTGTGCAATGAGTCTCCCACTCTATCATATAATACTAGCAATGTCACGCAGTAAAACCATTTAAATAGCCCATGAAGGAACATCCTACCTAAGTGAATAGAATAACACTGCACCAAGCTTCTCCTGAGGAATTTCAGCCCATGCAAGTGTGGAGTGCTACATTTTGGTTAAAAAAATGTAATAATTATATATTCCATTGAATGTGGAAGAGCAGAGGGATTGGGGGGGGGGGTTTCAGGCTCACAAGACAAGTGGATAAGGCCATAAAAAAGCTGCTGGAATATTGGGATTTATGGCAAAAGGGATAGAATATAAAAGTCGAGATGTAATGGTGAATGGATAGAAAACCTTATTAAGATCGCAGTTGGAGTAGTGTGTGCAGTTTTGGGCTCCACACTATAGAAAGGAGGTTGAGGCAATAGGGAGGACACAACATGGATGCTGATATGAGGAAACACAGTGAGAGACTTGAAAATTGGGGCTGTTTCTGTTCGAATGGAGGAGATGAAGGGGAATTTGATAGCAGTGTTTGATTATGAAGGGGTGGACAGAGTAAATACTGTTCCTGATTCCAGTGTTTGAGGGGACTTTATTACACACTCGTGAAATGCACTGCCGGAGTTAGTGACTGAAACAGAGACAACATCGGCATTTAAGAATAGGTTGGATAGGTGGGTGAAGGAAAGGAGAATAAAGGGATTTGAGAACAGGGCGGGCACATGGAATTAGGGTACTGCTCAATGTGGAGGATAAACATCAACACGGACTGGTTGGGCCCAGTGGCTAATTTCCTTGTTCTAGTTTCTATAATTTAAATAAACTGAATACACTCGACAGTGAATGCCCTGCCTTACTACACCATGCCCCAGCCGATTACACCAAGATCGCCCGACTGCTCCACTCCCTACCCCAGTCCAGGCCTCCCGATTGTTCCACACTGAGCTTCAGTTAAAGCCCGCCCGACTGCTCCGCTCTGAGCCCAGTCCAGGCCTCCCGACTGCTCCGCTCTGAGCCCAGTCCAGGCCTCCCTGACTGCTCCGCTCTGAGCCCAGTCTAGGCCTCCCTGACTGCTCCGCTCTGAGCCCAGTCCAGGCCTCCCGACTGCTCCGCTCTGAGCCCAGTCCAGGCCTCCCTGACTGCTCCGCTCTGAGCCCAGTCCAGGCCTCCCTGACTGCTCCGCTCTGAGCTCCAGTCGAGGCCTCCTATTATGTCTGTGTATGATTGAGACACGGACAGCAGGAGTTGAACAAAACAGGTCTTTACTGAAAGGAGTCAATCGGGAAACTGAAACTACAGAGGCTTACTAGCGCCTTTTATACAGGGGTGGTGACTGCCGGTACTGCAGTCTGAGACCAGTTATTCTCTTAAAGGTACATACACAACAATAACTAATTACAATCACAATTACGGTTGCTAGATACATTGGTTAAGTTTAAGCAATTATAAGTTCAGTCTTTGAGGAGGCTTCCTGATTCTGTCTGGATAACGCCTCTTTGGGGTATCAGGTTCCTCTGGCAAGGTTGAGTCGGGATCAATGTCGTTGTTTAGTTCATCTTCCAATATCACCGATTCTGCGGTAGCTGCAATTGGTACATCGATTTCATTACCAGGTGTATCAGATCGTGGTGTGGAGTTGACGTTTTCCAGTGACTCTAGAATCTGGTCAGCATGGCGTCTTACAATGCTCTCTCCAACGTCCACGGTATACATGAGAGGTCCTTGCCATGTACAAATCGTTCCTGGCTGCCATTTCTCAGTGCGGTAGTCCCGGGCCAAAACTGGTTGACCTATCTTAAAACTCCTGGTCGGCCTTTCATTCATATTCTGAAACTGCCTGTTCTCCACATCTCTTCAGACGTTTGGCTTAACCAAATCCAAGCGGCATCGTAGTCTTCGATTGAAGAACATCATGGCTGGAGTTTGGTTGGTAACCGCATGTGTCGCATTCCGGTAGGCAAACAAGAAGTTGTCCACCTTGTGTTGTAGGGGTATATCTTCATTACACATTGCCTTGATAGCCTTCTTGAATGTTTGAACAAACCTCTCGGCCAATCCATTAGTAGCTGGAGGATATGGGGCAGATGTGTAATGCTTAACACCATTGTTCTTTAAGAACCTCCGGAACTCTTCAGACACAAACTGTGGTCCATTGTCAGAGCAAATCTGTTCAGGCAGCCCATTCCTGGCGAATATGGTTCGTAAAACTGTGATAGTTTTTTCCGTGGTGGTTGAGGACATTTTTATTACCTCTGGCCACTTTGAATGTGCATCCACCGCAATTAAAAACATCGAGTCCATGAAGGGACCAGCAAAATCAATGTGCACCCTTTGCCATGGAGATGAGGGCCACTCCCATGGATGTAGAGGAGCTTGTGGTGGGGCGTTTTGGACCTTCTGGCATCCTGCACAGCTCTTGGTCATCTCTTCGATTTCTCTATCGATTCCCGGCCACCACACAAACGCTCTGGCTAAGTTCTTCATTTTTACCCCACCCAGATGACCCTCATGAAGCTCATTGAGCACTCTATCCGTCAACTTAGGTGGAATTACTACTCTGGATCCACACATCAAGGTCCCTCTGCACACTGACAGCTGTTCTCTTCTCGGCGAGAATGCTGGCAGCAGTGGTTTGCCATGTGCTGGCCATCCCTTCACCGTTAAATCATAGACCCGTGATAGTGTCAGGTCATTCCGTGTTTCCTTTTCTATGTTTGCATTCGTCACAGGGAGACATTCGACTATGGTCGAGTGGAATAACTCCATTGGATCCACTGCAAGGTCGTCGTCTTCCACCGTCTGCAACGGTAGGCGTGACAATCCATCAGCATTCCCGTGCTGTTTAGTTCCTTTGTACTCGATGTCATATTGGTGTGCCCCTAGGAAAAGGGACTACCTCTGCAGCCGTTGCGCTGTCATTATCGGTACGCCCTTCTGAGGGTTGAAAATGGAGACAAGAGGTTGATGATCGGTTAGTAGAGTAAATTTTTGACCGTGCAGGTAGTGATTGAACTTCTTCACCCCCCCCCCCCACACCAGGCTGAGGGCCTCTCTGTCAATCTGGGCGTAGTTACGCTCGGCAGAAGTTAACGAGCGTGACGCAAAAGCTATCGGCCTCTCTAAACCATCAAGGAATTTATGTGACAGTACCGGCTCAATGCCGTAGGGAGACGCATCACACGCCAGTCTGATCGGCAGTGCTGGGTTGTAGTGAGCCAATACTTCTCTTGAAGTGATTAAGTCCTTTTCTGAAAGGCCCGCTTACAGTCATTGCTCCATTTCCATGCTACTCCCGTTCATAGCAGGGCATTCAGTGGGTGCAGGATTGTCAACAAATTCGGCAAAAACTTATGGTAGTAATTCACCAATCCGAGGAATGACCTCAGTTGCGACACATTTTCAGGCGCTGGGGCCTTAACAACCACTTCAATTTTGTCAGGGGACTTATGTAACCCCTCTTCATCAATCACGTGGCCACAATACGATATCTGTTTCTCAAAAAACTCGCACTTGGGGCGGTTGGCTCGTAGCCCATGTTCCCATAGTCTAGTGAGCACCTGTTCTAGGTTGTTAAGTTGTTCACTGTCATCTTCACCTGTCACAAGGATGTCGTCCAAGTAACACTGAGTCCCCGGAATCCCTTGCAGGACTTGTTCCATCGCTCTTTGCCATATTGCCGGAGCCGATGCTACTCCGAATACCAATCGATGATACTGGTAAAGACCTTTGTGAGTGTTTATCGTGAGATACTTCCTAGAGGACTCTTCAACCTCCATCTGCAAATATGCTTGTGCTAGGTCAATTTTTGTAAAACGCTTCCCTCCAGACAGTGAGGCGAAGATGTCTTCTATCCTTGGAAGAGGATATTGTACTGTGTGAAGGACTGGGTTCACCGTCACCTTGAAATCCCCACAGATGCGAACCTTCCTTGGCTCCTCAGACTTATTGCTTAACGTTTTCTTCATGACAGGAACGATGGGTGTCGCCCACTCGCTCCAGTCGACCTTAGACAACACGCCTGCCTTCTCCAGATTCTCCAGCTCTGCCTCGACGGCTGGGCGAATTGCATATGGTACCGGTCTTGCTTTGAAAAACTTGGGAATTGCATTCTCTTCTATTTTTATTGAGGCAGTTACGCCTTTAAGAGTGTCCAGTTCTTGTTGAAATACCTCTTTGGCGTTAGCTAAGATCGTTGACAATCGTCCAGGAGTGACGTCTTCATCTTTTTTACCGTCCACCGTCATTGCATGAATGGAGTGCCAATCTAAGCTTATCTTCCTGATCCATTCACATCCCAATAACGGTGGTCCACCATTTTGCAGTATGTAGAGATACAATTTCCGTATTTTCTTGCCGTTGTATTCGACAGGCACCCTTATTTTTCCTCTGGGGTATACTTTTTGCCCCGTATACGTCGTCAAGACGATGGATGTCTCTCAAGGGTATGTGTGAGAATAGCCGCTCGTCGTCTCGTCGATTCATGACGGTTAGCGCTGATCCTGTATCCAATTCCATTTTAACTTGGGACCCTGCTATCGTGAGGGTGACCCAAATGGTTCGGTGATCCTCTTTTGCGATTACATTGTGAAGTTTGAGACAGCTTAGTCTCCTGTTCCCGGATTCACTATCGCTCATCTGGTCTTCGGAACTACTGTCCGTCATCTTTTGTACTTTCTTGTACGGTTCCTTAGTAGTCTTTTTGTTGTCGCTGGTCTTCTTCCCAGACCTGCAAACTCGTGCAATGTGTCCCATCTTTCCGCATTGCCTGCATATTTTGTCCTTGGACCAGCAGTCCTTCTGGTCATGGTTAGTTCTGCCGCAGCGATAACATTTTGCAAATCCCCATGTCATTTCGTGGGTGCCGTATTCCTGTGGCTTTTGTTGAATTTCCGCAGCTCCCCTGGCTGCTGCTTCGTACGATACTGCCACGCTGAAACCCTTATCTAGCGTCGGCTCTTTCTCTGAGAGTAACTTCTTCTGTGTTCCTTCACTCAGGAGTCCACAGACAAATTTGTCCTGTAGGGTATCTGCCAGTCCTGCTCCGAACTGGCAGTGCTTTGCTTGCGTAGTTCCGTAAGGTACTCAGCATTGCTCTCATCTTTATGCTGAGTTCTCCTGTGGAATTTAAATCTTTCGGCTATCAACAGCGGTGCAGGGTTTAGGTGTTCCTGTAGGACACAAACAATTTTGTTAAAACTCTTCGCCTTCGGTTTGGCTGGAGTAATCAGGTCCCGCAATTGGCCGTACGTCCTAGCGCCCATTAAGTTTAGCAATACCGATGCCTTTTTCTCATCGGCTATTTCGTTTGCCTCGCAATATACCTCGACTCTTTCCACATACGTGGTCCAGTCCTCTATTGTATTATCAAAGGCAGTGATACAGCCAGTCTTCGGCATCTTGAAAATCTAAAATGGAGCCTCCCGTGCTTTGCCTTCTTCCCCGATTTAACAAAATGGCGCCTCCCGCGATTTGCCGCCTTCCCCGCTGATTAAGATGGCGCCTCCCGCGCTTTTGCCTTCTTCCCCGCTGTTGCTAGCGCTGCTTTCCGCGGTTTCGGTTGCAACCTGCAGCTCCTCACGGTTTCCTGCGCGTTTAATATTTTTTTTGTTATTTTCCCGTCGTGGAACAACCCTGTGGGACTCTTGCCTCCCTCTTCTCGGGTCTATACGCAGCCCGGCTTCGTAGCACCGGCTGCGCCCTGTGTGCTCCACCCTCTCTCTCGCCTCTTCCCGACAACGCTGCTCGGCCCCGTTGCAAGCCACCCGCTCGAGTTTGCGACCGCCGCAGCCCAGGAAGGATCAGTGTACTACCTGCCACCAGCCCGATTAGCTGAAGCACCATTGACAGGAACCAGGCCCCGCTTTCGACAGCTTCTCCAGCAATCTTCAACTCCGCTAACACAGGGGCGGATGCCCACGGTCGACGCCCGTTTCTACTGCTTCTTTCTTCCTTCTGGCCTCGACCTCTGCTCACTTCGCTGCAGGAATGGATCCCAGGAGGTGGTGCAGACTGTAGGTAAGTTCGTATCTGCTCGTCGCCAGTATTATGTCCGTGTATGATTGAGACACGGACAGCAGGAGTTGAACAAAACAGGTCTTTACTGAAAGGAGTCAATCGGGAAACTGAAACTACAGAGACTTACTAGCGCCTTTTATACAGGGGTGGTGACTGCCGGTACTGCAGTCTGAGACCAGTTATTCTCTTAAAGGTACATACACAACGCCTCCCGACTGCTCCGCTCAGCTCCAGTCCAGGCATCCCGACTGCTCCGCTCTGAGCTCCAGTCCAGGCATCCCGACTGCTCTGCTCTGAGCCCAGTCCAGGCCTCCCTGACTGCTCCGCTCTGAGCCCAGTCCAGGCCTCCCGACTGCTCCACTCTGAGCTCCAGTCCAGGCATCCCGACTGCTCCGCTCTGAGCTCCAGTCCAGGCCTCCCGACTGCTCCGCTCTGAGCCCAGTCCAGGCCTCCCGACTGCTCCGCTCTGAGCCCAGTCCAGGCCTCCCTGACTGCTCTGCTCTGTGCCCAGTCCAGGCCCTCCTGACTGCTCCGCTCTGTGCTCCTGTCCAGGCCTCCCTGACTGCTACGCTCTGAGCCCAGTCCAGGCCTCCCGACTGCTCATGTCCAGGCCTCCCCGACTGCTCCACTCCCTACCCCAGTCCAGGCCTCCCGACTGCTCCAGTCCAGGCCTTCCCGACTGCTCCACTCCCTACCCCAGTCCAGGCTTCCCAAACTGCTCCAGTCCAGGCCTCCCGGACCGCTCCGCCCTGAGCCCAGTCCAGGCCTCCCGGGCCGCTCCGCCCTGAGCCCAGCCCAGGCCTCCCGGGCCGCTCCGCCCTGAGCCCAGCCCGGGCCGCTCCGCCCTGAGCCCAGCCCGGGCCGCTCCGCCCTGAGCCCAGCCCGGGCCGCTCCGCCCTGAGCCCAGCCCGGGCCGCTCCGCCCTGAGCCCGGGCCGCTCCGCCCTGAGCCCAGCCCGGGCCTCCCGGACCGCTCCACCCTGAGCCCAGACCAGGCCTCCCGGACCGCTCCACCCTGAGCCCAGACCAGGCCTCCCCGACTGCACCGTGCTCCACCTGATTACACTAGGGCCGCCCAACTGCTTAAAAAGAGAAATTTGCTTGGGTGAATAGCCTGGATGTACAAAACAAGTTTTGTTAATAATCAGACTCTGAATTAAAAAGTCTGCGGTGTATTCGTATTTTTACACAGTAAGTACTTTGGCCCAGTGATGTCCCAGAGTGTTGCTTTGGTTGTGCTGATAATCAAAAGGTGTAGAGCTCAGGATGACTGAATTGTCTCCAGCTCTGTCCGTTATACGTGTTGAGTAGCTGTAACCTCATACAATAATTGAATCATTGTAATATACTCCTGAGATTGCCAGGAGATGTTACTGCTTGAGTCAGGATTTCTGTAGCCTGCTTATTAAGTCCTGACCGATGTGTGATTTTTGTACTGCGGCCCATTTCATCGCTTGGCCTGTAACTGAATCAAAGTGGAAACTCTTGAAGAAGACTGCTATAGGATGGAACTTCCTTTTCCACTTAACAGATATTCCCAGGAATGTGCGCGACATCGACAAGTCTCCCATCTCTACTGGTAAAGGCAAGGAAAAGATTAGAAGTTGATGGCACCTCATTCATCAGCCATTTTAAAGAAAAGAAAGGACTAGCACTATTCACGACCTCAGGACATTCCAAAGCGCTTTACAGCCAATGAAATATTTTTGAAGTGTTGTAATGTAGGAAACGTGGCAGCCAATGTGCGCACAGCAAGATTCAACATACAGCACTGAGATAATGACCAGATAATCTCTTTTAGTAATGTTGGTTGAGGGATAAGTATTGGCAAGGACACTGGGGAGAACTCCCCTGCTTTTCTTCAAAATAGTGCCATAGGATTGTTTACTTCCACCAATCAAGTGGGCTGCTTTGTCTGGATGGTGTTGAGCTTCTTGAGTGTTGTTGGAGTTGCACTCACCCAGGCAAGTGGAGAGTATTCCACCACACTCCTGACTTGTGCCTCGTAGATGGTGGAAAGGCTTTGGGGAGTCGGGAGGTGAGACACTCGCCGCAGAATACTCGGCCTCTGATCTGCTCTTGCTGCCACAGTATTTATGTGACTGATCCAGTTAAGTTTCTGGTCAATGGTGATCCCCAGGATGATGATGGTGGGGGATTCGGTGATGGTAATGCCGTTGAATGTCATGGGGCAGTGCTTAGACGCTCGCTTGTTGGGATAGTCATTGCCTGGCACTTCTGTGGCGCAAATGTTACCTGCCACTTATCAGCCCAAGCCTGAATGTCTTCCAGGCCTTGCAGCATGCGGGCATGGACTGCTTCATTATCTGAGGAGTTGTGATGGAACTGAACACTGTGGAGTCATCAGCAAACATCCCCACTCCTGACCCTATGATGGAGGTTAGGTCATTGATGAAGCAGCTGAAGATGGTTGGGCCTAGGACACTGCCCTGAGGAACTCCTACAGCGATGTCCTGGGGCTGAAATGATTCGCCTCCAACAACTACAACCATCTTCCTTTGTGCTAGGTATGACTCCAACCAGTGGAGAGTTTTCCCCCTGATTCCCATTGACTTCAATTTTACTCGGGCTCCTTGATGCCACACTCGGTCAAATGCTGCCCTGATGTCAGGGGGTGATTGGAATTTTTATAGCACAGGAGGGGGGCTTCAGAAGCAAAAAGGTTGAGAACCTTCAGAATCAGGGAGCAGCTTTGCAGAAACTTCAGTGGGTAAATGCGAGGCTGTAGTGGGATAGATTGTTCCTGGTCTATTGCAAAATTGAGCTTAAGGATTCCCACCACCGCCCCATACCCCCCGCCGCCCCCCCCCCCCCCAACCTCTGCTTCATATTCCTGTAATGCACAAGTTCCTCACCCTAACCAGATTATTGCCGATGGTTAATACAGTGGAATCCTGATTAAAGGCACAGCTAGTTTTCCAGGAAATGTTTTACTTTCTGTAAGTTATCAATAGCTGTTTTCAAGTCTTTGTTTCTCCCCTCCTCCCATTTAAACATTAGTTGAGCAATTTAACCACATTTAGGAAAAAAAATATTTATTGTAGACAAGTAATTAGATTTTAGAATTTGTTGATGCGGCTAGCTGTAATTTCATTGGCCATTGTTGGTGTCTAGAGTGAGCATTAATGAGATATTTGGAAACTGTACACTTGGTTTGGGATTTTGTACTGACGTGCTGTCCTTGGATCAGGGGCTTAGAGCAACATTAGGAGCTGGGAAATGGTTTGGTACATTGGAATGCTGAACTCGGAATACAGTACGTGTTTATCTGAACTAACTATAAACAAATAGAAGTGCTGGAAGGAATCCCAGACCAGTAGCCAACCTCGAAAAAGATTGCTATAACATGACGTCTTGTGAAATTCTCACTAATTGATCGAAGGACTGTATAAATGGCCCTGTACCTGCTTCCACCCACACCTCCCTTCCCTCTCCCAACCCAACTTCCTTCTGTGTCCATCCCTGGAAAAAAGACTACCAATTCACTTACAACTGCACTTTCAAAATCCTAACTGTCCAGCCTTTGGCCCTATATTCACCATGACATTTCTGCAGCTACCGATCTGCTCAACCACATCCTCACCACCACCTTTGATGTCCTCAACCCTATTAAAAACATTCCCCTCTCAGAGGGAGACAGAGGAAAGGGAAACAAGGATAAAAGCAAAAGATAGGAAGGAAAAAAACAAAAGTGGCAGTCAGAGAAATCAACGGTTCAAATCAAACATGGCCACAGTAAATAATAATTCTAATAGATCTAAGAGCGTTAAAAAAAGAAGCCTGAAGGCTTTGGCCTAGAAATTCAGTATAGCCACGTTTGGGGCGCTACAGCCGGGCGGCCGCTAAAGTTTGCGCCCGGCGCAACTTCGCGCCACCTTCGCCGATATTCAGTGGCATCGCCCCAAGAGGTTGCTGCTGCGCTAAAGCAGGTGATGCACGACTATCATTAGGCGCTAAGCCGGCGATCCAGGGCGCTAACACCAAGGACGGGCGCAGCGCAGGTGCGGCGCGTTGCGGCGTGTTGCTCAATGAAGGCAGACACGCTGGCACCGGTCAGCTCTTAAAGGGGAAGGGTCGACTTGTTTGGTTGCCATGCCCTGCACACTGCAGCCCTGAGGCAAGGCCTGACCATTGCTGGTTCATCAGTTCTACGCCCTCAACCATGGGGAAGCCCGCTAATCTTCCAAAGCCGATTGCACGCTCTTGCTGCTTGTCCAGGGTCATGGGGAAGGAGATGTACTGACGTCTCCTTCTGAAAAGGGCATTGTTCACCTGGCGGATGCAGCAATGTACCGCGAACTGGGAGATGTTGGCAATGTCCCCAGTAGCGGATTGGAAGGAGCCAGTGGCATCGAAGTTGAGAGCCACCTTCACTGCCACTGACAGAGACGTCCTGCTCCTCAGCTGTGGCTGCAGATCTCTGCGAAGCAGGTGGCAGATCTCAGTGACCACCTCCCTTCTGAATCGCATCCTCCGAACACACTGCTCCTCAGACATGTTCAGATATGAGAACTGCTGGCGGTATACCCTGGGTGGGTAAGGCCTCCTTTGCCGACGCCTGTTGGCCAATCTCCGTCTGGCCATGACTGGCACTCTCTCACGGCGTCTCTGATCCCTTTGAATGCAATGCAGAAAGCCAACGTTTCCACCCATTGCAGCCCCCATTATATGTGGCGACTCAAGGCTATGGCACTGAAAGTGAAATCCAAGTGCAAAGCTCTGGCCTGAAGCCACAAGTACCTGTGCAAGCGCTGAGTCAAAGCAGAAAGCTCTTTGCCTTTGTCACTCTCCAAATATCCGTCTCTCACACAGAGGGATTGGCACAAAATGGCTGCCACTTATACTGCAGGAGGAGTCCCCTTTAAACAGCGCCCCCCGCGGCGACTGGGAACCGTTCCCCTCTACCAGTTGCTGGGGGCGCCAGGCGCAAAGAAGGGCGGCGCCACTGAATTTCCGGTTCGGGACGCACAAAGGGCGTTGCACGATGAAATGACGTCAGGATCTGCGCGCGCAGCTGAGCGCGCGCAAAGGCTTTGCGCCGCCGCTAAATCTTTACTGAAGTTGGGGAGAGGCGCAGATCGCGCTGCGCCCAGCCGCCTAGCGCCCCACATCTCCTCCTCCTAAGGCGCTAGCGGCTGGCGCAAACAACTGAATTTCTAGGCCTTTGTGTCTTAATGCGAGGAGCATTTGTAATAAGGTGGATGAATTGGCTGCGCAAATAGAGGTAAACAAATATGATTTGGTTGGGATTACGGAAACGTGGCTCAAGGATGGCCAAGACTGGGAACTCAACATTAGGAATATTCAGGAAAGATAGGCAAAAAGGAAAGGGAGGTGGGGTAGCATTACTGGTTAAAGAAGGGATTAACACAATTGTAATGAAGGATATTAGCTCTGATGATGTGGAATCTGTATGGGTAGAATTGAGAAATACGAAGGGGAAAAAAACGTTAGTGGGAGTGGTATATAGACCTCCAAACAGTAAGGCGGAGGTTGGGGATGGCATTAACAGGGAAATTAAAGAAGCATGCAACAAGGGCACAGCAGTCATCATGGGTGACTTTAATCTACATATAGATTGGGCTAACCAAATTGGTAACAATACTGTGGAGGAGGAATTCCTGGAGTGTTTACGGGATGGTTTCCTGGACCAATATGTCGAGGAACCAACCAGAGATCAGGCCATCTTAGACTGGGTATTATGTAACGAGAAAGGATTAATTAGCAATCTTGTACGAGGCCCCTTGGGTCGGAGCGATCATAATATGATCGAATTCTTCATTAAGATGGAGAATGAAGTAGTTGACTCAGAGACTAGGGTCCTCAATTTAAATAAAGGAAACTACGATGGTCTGAGGAGCGAGTTGGGTAGGATTGATTGGGGAATGGCACTCAAAGGGTTGACGGTGGATAGGCAATGGCAAGCATTCAAAGACCGAATGGATGACCTACAGAAGTTGTTCATCCCAGTTTGGCATAAAAATAAAACAAAAAAGGTGACTCAACCGTGGGTAACAAGGGAAATTAGGGATAGCATAAGATCCAAGGAAAGGACATACAAATTGGCCAGAAAAAGCAATAATCCTGAGGATTGGGAGCAGTTCAGGATTCAACAAAGGAGGACAAAGGGATTAATTAAGAAAGGGAAAATAGAATATGAGAGTAAGCTTGCAGGGAACATAAAAACTGACTGTAAAAGCTTTTATAGACATGTGAAGAGAAAAAGATTGGTGAAGTCAAGCATAGGTCCCTTGCAGTCAGAATCAGGGGAATTTATAATGGGGAACAAAGAAATGGCAGACCAACTAAATACATATTTTGGTTCTGTCTTCACAAAGGAGGACACAAATAACCTCCCAGAAATACCAGGGAACATAGGGTCTGATGAAAGGGTGGAACTGAAAGAAATCAGTATTTGTAGGGAAATGGTGTTAGGAAAATTGATATGGGACTGAAGGCCGATAAATCCCCAGGGCCTGATAATCTACATCCCAGGGTACTTAAGGAAGTGGCCCTAGAAATAGTAGATGCATTGCTGGTCATCTTCCAGAACTCGATAGACTCTGGAACAGTTCCCATGGATTGGAGGGTAGCTAATGTTACCCCACTATTCAAAAAAGGTGGCAGAGAAAAAGCGGGGAATTATAGACCGGCAAGCCTGACATCGGTAGTGGGGGAAATGCTAGAGTCCATTATAAAAGATGTAACAGCAGAGCACTTGGAAAGCAGTGACAGGATCGGACAAAGTCAACATGGATTTACAAAAGGTAAATCATACTTGACTAATCTACTGGAATTTTTTGAGGATGTAACTGGTAAAATAGATAAGGGAGAACCAGTGGATGTGGTGTATTTGGACTTTCAGAAGGCTTTCGATAAGGTCCCGCATAAGAGATTAGCGTGCAAAATTAAGGCACATGGGATTGGGGGCAAGGTATTGACTTGGATAGAGAACTGGTTGGCAGACAGAAAGCACAGAGTTGGAAGAAACGGGTCATTTTCCAAGTGGCAGGCAGTGACTAGTGGGGTACCGCAAGGATCGGTCCTAGGACCCCAGCTGTTCACAATATATATTAATGATCTGGACGAGGGAATTGGATGTAATATCTCCAAATTTGCAGACGACACAAAGCTGGGTGGGAGGGTATGCTGCGAGGAGGATGTCATGAAACTCCAGTATGATTTGGACAGGTTAGGTGATTGGGCAGAAACATGGCAAATGCACTATAATGTGGATAAATGTGAGGTTATCCACTTTGGTGGCAAAAACAGGAAGGCACATTATTATTTGAATGGCAATAGATTGGGAGAAGGGGAAGTGCAGAGAGACCTGGGTGTTCTTGTGCACCAGTCGCTGAAGGTAAGCATGCAGGTGCAGCAGGCGGTTAAGAAGGCATTTGGTATGTTGGCCTTCGTAGCAAGAGGGTTCGAGTACAGGAACAAGGATGTCTTGCTACAGTTGTACAGGGCCTTGGTGAGACCGCACCTTGAGTACTGTGTGCAGCTTTGGTCGCCTTATCTGAGGAAGGACGTTCTTGCCATGGAAGGAGTGCAGCGAAGATTCACCAGGCTGATACCTGGGATGGCAGGAATGACTTATGAGGAGAGATTGTGTCGATTGGCCTTATACTCACTGGAGTTTAGAAGATTGAGAGGGGATCTCATCGAAACCTATAAAATTCTGTCAGGCCTGGACAGACTAGATGCTGGAAGGATGTTCCTGATGGTCGGGGAGTCCAGAACCAAGGGTCATAGCCTAAGGATAAGGGGTAGGACATTTAGGACTGAAAGGAGGAATTTCTTCACCCAGAGAGTGGTGAACCTGTGGAACTCTCTGCCACAGAGGGCGGTGGAGGCCAGTTCATTCTTGAATATATTTAAAGAGTTGGATATATTTCTTGAGGCTAAAGGGATCAAGGGATATGGGGAGAAGGCAGGGACAGGGTACTGAATTTGAATGATCAGCCATGATCTCATTGAATGGCGGAGCAGGCTCGAAGGGCCGAATGGACTACTCCTGCTCCTATCTTCTATGTTTCTATGTTTCATCCTGGTACGGCTCTCATTCCCGCTCCCTTAGTCCAAGGGATGCAGACTTGAACGGATATGGCGGACAACTGGTTTAGCCATTCACCGCCAGATCTGGCTGGATCACATAAAGCATTATTGGGCCCTGCTCTTGTCTGCCAAAACTGCTCACTATTCCAGGATCATGCTGGAATGCAAAGATTACCCCCGGCTTCTTTTCTCTACTGCAGACTGTGGTCTTAAACCCCTCTCCCCTGTCTCCTCCACCCTCACTTCCAACAAGTGCGAGGAGCTCATGGACTTCTTTGTCACTAAGATTCAGACCATCCGATCAGCTGCCTCTGCCACTTGCCTTCCTTCCTCTAGCCCACTGGGCTAAACTTCCTCTAAGGTTCCCCCCTGCCCTAGCCCTGAACTCACATCTTTCTCCAGTTTCTCTCAGATCTCCCCTCATGCCCCTTCTGAGCTCATCTTCTCCATGTGACCCCACTTCCTGCTCCCTCGACCCTATTCCCACTGTAGTGCTGACCACCCAACTTCCTTTTCTGGCTCCCATGTTATCGTTAACGGTTCCCTCTCCTTCAAATCTGCCATCATCACCCCTCTCAAAAAAAAAAAAAAAACCACCCCTTGATCCCCCCCCCGTCCTTGCAAACTACTGCCCCATATCCAACTTCCCTTTCCTCTCCACAGCCCTTGAACATGTTGTCGTCTCCCAAATTCGTGCCCATCTCTCCCGGAACTCCATGTTTGAATCCCTCCAGTCAGGTTTCTGCCCCTGCCACAGTACCGAAATGGCTCTGTGACAAAGGTAAACAATCCCTCCTCATCCTTCTCAACCTGTCTGCAGCCTTTGACACGGTTGACTACATCATTCTCCTCCCACACGTCCACCGACGTCCAGCTGGGTGGAACTGCACTCACCTGGTTCCATTCTTAACTAATTGTAACAGAGAATCACCTGCGATGGCTGCTCTTCCCGCTCCTGCATCATTCTCTCTGGTGTCCCCCAAAGATCTATCCTTGGCCCCCTCCTATTTCTCATCTATATGCTGCCTCTTGGCGACATCATAGAAACATAGAAGATAGGAACAGGAGTACGCCATTCGACCTCTCGAGCCTGCTCCGCCATTTAATGAGATCATGGCTGATCATCCAAATTCAGTACCCTGTCCCTGCTTTCTCCCCATATCCCTTGATCCCTTTAACCTTAAGAAATATATCTAACTCCTTCTTGAATATATTTAATAAGTTGGCCTCAACTGCCTTCTGTGGTAGAGAATTCCACAGGTTCACCACTCTCTGGGTGAAGAAATTCCTCCTCATCTCTGTTCAAAATGGCTTACCCCTTATCTTTAGACTGTGACCCCTGGTTCTGGACTCCCCTGCCATCGGGAACATCCTTCCTGCATCTAGTCTGTCTAGTCCTGTTAGAATGTTATAAGTTTCAATGAGATCCCCTCTCATTCTTCTAAACTCCAGCGAATATAAGCCCAATCGACCCAATCTCTCCTCATACGTTATTCCTGCCATCCCAGGTATCAGTCTGGTGAATCTTCGCTGCACTCCCTCCATGGCAAGAACATCCTTTCTCAGATAAGGCGACCAAAACTGCACACAATACTCAAGGTCTCACCAAGGCCCTGTACAACTGCAGCAAGACATCCTTGCTCCTGTACTCGAATCCTCTCGCTACGAAGGCCAACATACCATTTGCCTTCTTAACCACCTGCTGCACCTGCGTGCTTACCTTCAGCAACTGGTGCACAAGGACACCCAGGTCTCGTTGCACTTCCCCTTCTCCCAATCTATTGCCGTTCAGATAATAAGCTGCCTTCCTGTTTTTGCCACCAAAGTGGATAACCTTGCATTTATCCACATTATACTGCATCTGCCCAATCACCCAACCTGTCCAAATCACACTGGAGTTTCTCTGCATCCTCCTCACAGCACACACGCCCACCCAGCTTTGTGTCGTCTGCAAACTTGGAGATATTACATCTAATCCCCTCGTCTAGATCATTAATATATATTGTGAATAGCTAGGGTCCTAGCACCGATCCCTGCGGTACCACACTAGTCACTGCCTGCCACTCGGAAAAAGAGCCGTTTATTCCAACTCTTTGCTTCCTGTCTGCCAACCAGTTCTCTATCCAAGTCAGTACCTTACCCCCAATCCCATGTGCTTTAACTTTACACGCTAATCTCTTAGGCGGGACCTTATCGAAAGCCTTCTGAAAGTCCAAATACACCACATCCGCTGGTTCTCCCTTATCTATTTTACCAGTTACATCCTCAAAAAATTCCAGTAGATTAATCAAGCACGATTTACCTTTTGTAAATCCATGTTGACTTTGTCCGATCCTGTCACTATTTTCCAAGCGCTCTGCTATTACATCTTTTATAATGGACTCTAGCATTTTCCCCACTACCGATGTCGGGCTTACCGATCTATAATTCCCCATTTTTTCTCTACCACCTTTTTTCAATAGTGGGGTTATATTAGCTACCCTCCAATCCATGGGAACTGTTCCAGAGTCTATAGAATTTTGGAAGATGACCAGCAATGCATCTACTATTTCTAGGGCCACTTCCTTAAGCACCCTAGGATGTAGATTATCAGGCCCTGGGGATTTATCGGCCTTCAATCCTGTTAATTTCCCTAACACCATTTCCCTACAAATACTGAATTCTTTCAGTTCCTCCCTTTCATCAGACCCTATGTTCCCCGACATCTCTGGGAGGTTATTTGTGTCCTCCTTTGCGAAGACAGAACCAAAGTATGGATTTAATTGGTCTGCCATTTCTTTGTTCCCCATTATAAATTCCCCTGATTCTGACTGCAAGGGACCTACGCTTGACTTCACCAATCTTTTTCTCTTCACATATCTATAGAAGCTTTTACAATCAGTTTTTATGTCCCCTGCAAGCTTACTCTCATACTCTATTTTCCCCCTCTTAATTAATCCCTTTGTCCTCCTTTGCTGAATCCTAAACTGCTCCCAAGCCTCAGGTTTGCTGCTTTTTCTGGCCAATTTATATGTCCTCTCCTTGGATCTTATGCTATCCCTAATTTTCCTTGTTAGCCATGGTTGAGTCACCTTTTTTGTTTTATTTTTATGCCAAACTGGGATGAACAAATTCTGTAGTTCATCCATGCGATCTTTAAATGTTTGCCATTGCCTATCCACCGTCAACCCTTTAAGTAACGTTCCCCAATCCATCCTAGCCAACTCGCGCCTCATACCATCGTAGTTTCCTTTATTTAAATTCAGGACCCTAGTCTCTGAGTCAACTACTTCACTCTCCATCTTAATGAAGAATTCGATCATATTATGATCGCTCCGCCCCAAGGGACCTCGCACAACAAGATTGCTAATTAATCCTTTCTCATTACCTAATACCCAGTCTAAGATGGCCTGATCTCTAGTTGGTTCCTCAACATATTGGTCCAGGAAACCATCCCGTATACACTCCAGGAATTCCTCCTTCACAGTATTGTCACTAATTTGGTTAGCCCAATCTATATGTAGATTAAAGTCACCCATGATAACTGCTGTGCCCTTACTGCACGCGTCTCTAATTTCCCGTTTAATGCCATCCCCAACCTCAGCATTACTGTTTGGGGGTCTGTATACAACTCCCACTAACGTTTTCTGCCCCTTGGTATTTCTCAGCTCTACCCATACAGATTCCACATCATCAGAGCTAATATCCTTCCTTACTATTGTGTTAATTGCCTCTTTAACCCGCAATGCTACCCCACCTCCTTTTCCTTTTTGCCTATCTTTCCTGAATATTGAATGCCCCTGTATGTTGAATTCCCAGCCTTGGTCACCCTGGAGTCATGTCTCCATAATCCCAATTATATCATATCCGTTTACATCTATTTGTGCAGCAAATTCATCCTCCTTATTACGAATGCTCCTCGCATTAAGACACAAAGCCTTCAGGCTTGTTTTTTTAACACTCTTAGACCTTTTAGAATTATTATTTACTGTGGCCATGTTTGATTTAAATCCTTGATTTCTCTGACTACCACGTTTGCTTTTCTCCCTCCTGTCTTTTGCTTCTATCCTTACTTCCCTTTCCTCTGTCTCCCTGCACAGGTTCCCAAACCCCTGCCATTTTAGTTTAAACCCTCCCCAACAGCACTAGCAAACACTCCCCCTAGGACATCGGTCCCAGTCCTGCCCAGGTGCAAACCGTCCATTTTGTACTGGTCCCACCTCCCCCAGAACTGGTTCCAATGTCCCAGGAATTTGAATCCCTCCCCCTTGTACCATTCCTCTAGCCATGTATTCATCTGAAATATCCTTCTATTTCTACTCTGACTAGCACGTGGCACTGGTAGCAATCCTAAGATTACTACCTTTGAGGTCCTATTTTTTAATTTACTTCCTAACTCCCTATATTCAGCTTTTACCTATATCGTTGGTACCTATATGCACCACGACAACTGGCTGTTCCCCCTCCCCCTCCAGAATGCCCTGCAACCGCTCCGTGACATCCTTGACCCTTGCACCAGGGAGGCAACATACCATCCTGGAGTCTCGTGTGCGGCCGCAGAAACGCCTATCTATTCCCCTTACAACAGAATCCCCTATCACTATAGCTCTCCTGCTCTTTTTCCTCCAGTCCTGTGCAGCAGAACCACCCATGGTGCCAGGAAGTTGGCTGGAGTTTAGAAGATTGAGAGGGGATCTCATCGAAACCTGTAAAATTCTGTCAGGTCTGGACAGACTAGATGCAGGAAGGATGTTTCTGATGGCCGGGGAGTCCAGAACCAGGGGTTATAGTCCAAGGATAAGGGGTAAGCCATTTAGGACTGAAATGAGGAGGAACTTCTTCACCCAGAGAGTGGTGAACCTGTGGAATTCTCTACCACAGAGGGCGGTGGAGGCCAGTACATTAAATATATTCAAGAAAGAGTTGGATATATTTCTTGAGGCTAAAGGGATATGGGGAGAAGGCAGGGACAGGGTACTGAATTTGGATGATCAGCCATGATCTCATTGAATGGCGGAGCAGGCTCGAAGGGCCGAATGGCCTACTCGTGCTCCTATCTTCTATGTTTCTATTTGTTTCCCCTGAAAGCCATCTCCCTGAACAATACCCAAATTGGTATATCTGTTTGAGAGGGGGATGGCCACAGGGGACTCCTGCACTATCTGCCTGTGCCTACTACTCTGCCTGGCGGTCACCCATTCCCTTCCTACCTGTGCAGCCTTTACCTGCGGTGTGACCAACTCCCTAAACGTGCTATCCACGATGTCCTCAGCATCGCGAATGCTCCAGTATGTATCCATTCGCAGCTCCAGCGCCGCAATGCGGTCTGTTAGTAGCTGCAGCTGGATACACTTCCCGCACACATGGTCGTCAGAGACACCCCACATGGCGCAGGAGGAGCATGCCACGGGGCCAAGATGTCCTGCCATGAATTACCCTTTAATTAATTTAAATTAAATTAAATCAAATCAATACTACTAATTACACTACAATTAAATTATATACTCAAGGGCCCTTGGTTACTTGCACTCCCCGATATACAACAGAGACCTTAGAAACTATAACCACAAAAATTAAGACCGTCTAAACTTTATAAACTATTAACCTTAACTGTCAAAAAACGAAAACACAGCATCAGTTTCCCCATGTACGCTGATGACACCCAGCTCTACCTCATCACCATTTCTCTCGACCCCTCCACTGTCTCTAAATTGTCAGGCTGCTTGTCCGACATCCAATACTGGATGAGCAGAAATTTTCTCCATTGGCAAGACTGAAGCCATTGGCTTCGGTCCCTCTCTCAAATGCCACTCCCTACCCACCGACTCCATCCCTCTCCGTTGCATCTGTCTGAGGCTGAACCAGATTGTTCGCAAACTTGGTGTCATATTTGACCCTGAAGTGAGCTTCCGACCACATAGCCGCGCCAATTTCCACCTATTGCCACCTCCATAACATCGCCTGACTCCACCCCTGCCTCTGCTCATCTGCTGCTGAAACCCTCATCCATGCCTTTGCTACTTCTAGACTTGACTATTCCAACACACTCCTGGCTGGCCTCCCACGTTCTACCCTCCGTAAACTTGAGGTGATCCAAAACTCTGCTGCCCATGTCCTAATTCGCACCCAGTCCCGTTCACCTATTGCCGCTGTGCTCACTGACCTACATTGGCTCTTGGTTAAGCAATACCTTCGATTTCAAAATTCTCATCCTTGTCGCCCCTCCCTATCTCTGTAATCTCCTCCAGCACCACAACCCTCCGAGATATCTGCGCTCCTCAAATTCTGGCCTCATGAGCATCCCTGATTTTAATCGCTCAACCATTGGCGGCCGTGCCTTCAGCTGCCGGGGCCCTAAGCTCTGGAATTCCCTCCCTAAACCTCTGCATCTCTACCTCGCTTTACTCCTTTAAGACGCTCCTTAAAACCTACCTCACATTTGCGCTAATGTCACCTTGAGTGGCTTAGTGTCAAATTTTGTTTTATAATGCTCTTGTGAAGCGCCTTGGGATGTTTTACTAGGTTAAAGACACTCTATAAATACAGTGCTGGTCTATATCCAGCTGCTCTGAGGAATGAAAGAGCAGGTTCTCTGTCCCTCCGGAGAGCTCATCCCTCCCTGTGCCCTGCCTCCAGCTGAAACCCCTCCACGGTACATTAATTGAATTGGGTACTTGTTACGTGGGGACTGACGGGTGACCATGTTTCACATCTATTGTCCTACCATGTACATTGGGCTTAGGCCCATCTTCAAACCAGATTAGCAAAACTTTTTTTCATTGGCTTTACTGGAGAGCCATGTGATCTTCCTCCTCCCACCTTACTGTACAGCCTCAAACTGACTTACAATTCTCTCCTGCCAATGATGTACATCTCCAGTAAGAAATGTTCTCCAGCATTTTCTGCTTTGAAATGGATCTTTAACTGAATCTAATCTCATTTTTAAATGATTGGCACTATCTTCTTTCTCGCATGACAATGTTTTACTGTGTTTTCACCCAGAAAAAGAGTGTGTTTTAAACAACACATCATGCGACTCATGCTTACTTGCAGTTACTTTATTGCAGCCCATTGAGGCTCAGCTTTGAGTAGTTCAGAGAGCAGGTTGAAGCTGGCAAGTATTCCTTGAACACACAGCAGCTTTGTGCAACACAACACTGCTCACGTCCTGGGATCTAGATAGCTCCACAGGTAGCGGAGACATGCCTGTCTGAGCCACGTTGAATAGGAAGGGCCGAGGTTCGTGCAGCGGTCTGTGCAAAGCTAGCTGTGGACAATACCTAGGCATTCAGCATCCTCGGGGACAGCGGGCCATCTAGCATCCTGCCATGCGTATGGGTTCTGGATCAGGATTGGGTCTGACTGTGACGCCTTTTCCCCCCCCCCCCCCCCCCCCCACCCCCAGCCAATGGTCGAATAGTCCACTGGCACTCACTGTCCTGGTTCACATTTGAAGAATGCAGACGCATAAAACTGCGAGTGTCTACAGAACTGCACCCCAGCAGGAATGAGTTACATTTATATCGGGAAGGGGAGGTGAGGCTGAATATATTTTAGGTATAACCTCTCTTCGGTGTCAGCCATGGCTCAGTGGGAGCACTCTCACCTCTGAGTCAGAAGGTTGTGGGTTCAGGTCCCACTCCAGAGACCTGAGCACATCATCTACACTGACACTCCAGTGCAGTGCTGAGGGAGCGCTGCACTGTCAGAGGTGCTGTCTTTCAGATGAGACGTTAAACCGAGGCACCGTCTGCCCTCAGGTAGACGTAAAAAGTCCCATGACACTATTGGCAGAAGAGCATGGAAGTTCTCCCCAGTGTCCTGTATTTATCCCTCAACCAACATCATTAAAACAGATACAAAAGCAATATACTGTGGATGCTGGAAATCTGAAATAAAAACATAAAATTCTGCAAATACTCAGCAGCTCGGGCAGGATCTGTGGAGAGAGAAACAGAGTTAACGTTTCAGGTCTGTGACTTTTATTTCATTAAAACAGATTATCTGGTCATTATCACGTTTGTGGGACCTTGCTGCTTCCACATTACAACAATGGTGACACTTCAAAAGTACTTCAGTGGCTGTAAAGCACTCGGGGACGTGCTGAGGTCGTAAACGGTGCTATATAAATGCAAGCCTTTCTTTTCTGCTTTAAACACCGGCACTGTACAGAGGATCTTTTTTTAACCAATCTAAACATTGGAGGGAGCAGCCAGTTAGTGCTGGGACCCACTGTGACACTGAGCAGTGGGATACAGGAACACTGGTGCAATTCCTACAGGACACATCCTCATTTTCAGTGGGGCTGCTGTGAGGGGGAAGGAAGGGAGCCCAGGGCTCTGGGTGAATTGTCTTTTACTGTCTAATAACGTGTAGTAATGGGAGCACGGTGCAGCAGTTCATTCTCTGGTTATCCGTCAGAGGCCCGCCAGGGTTTGTAAGAGCTTTATATGGGCAGTTGTTTATTCTGTATAAACAGTCTATTGCAGTAGAAAACTACTGCATTTCAGCACATCTCAGTTATACATTGTATGAACTGCGATGATTTTGAACCCCTGGCAACATAACCTTTGCAATAACTTGGAGACTAATCGGTTAGCTTCCTTCCCCTCCCCTCCTCTCCTTGAGGTGTGGACTGTTGCTGGGTATGGTTCCTTGACTGGTGACAGCTCTCCAATATATTGTATCAATGGCCGTCCTTCATGCATCAGCTGAGGCAGTGCTTTACAGTGGGCTATTCGACTGTGATGGGCATCACAATGGAGCTCAATCCTAATGTCACATTTCAGCAACTGGCAGTGGGATCCTTGGCTCATTTTGTAGGACGGTGACCATGTTTCACCAATTCTAAGAGCATTCCATCAGTTCAATGAGATTAATGTTGCCCTTAGTAATGGAGAACTAATAGTAAGACTTTCCACTGAGGGGACCATTACTGTGAAGTACTTTCAGTGCAAGGTACTCTTCGCTGTCCTTAAAGCCAGGGCTTCTAAAAATATCTCCTATCTGGGAAGAGATATATTTTCACTCGGTTCCTCCCCCTCCCTGCTGTGCAGTCCCACAGTACACGCGGCAGATACTGGGTTTTTCCAGCTCGGTGCCTCTCCGACCAGCAGCAGGTTCCCACTTTAAATGATGACTTTTCCAGAAGAGCTGCTGCTCCCAGCAGAGCAGCTCCCAGCCTGGTGTGAGAGGAGCAGAGTAAAGATATAACGTCGGGAGTGGAGCAAAGTAAAATAACGAGCTGGGAGGGAGAGAGATGTAAAATTACGAGGTGGGAGGGAGAGAGATGTAAAATTACGAGCTGGGAGGGAGAGGGATGTAAAATTACGAGGTGGGAGGGAGAGGGATGTAAAATTACGAGCTGGGAGGGAGAGGGATGTAAAATTACGAGCTGGGAGGGAGAGGGATGTAAAATTACGAGCTGGGAGGGAGAGTGATGTAAAATTACGAGCTGGGAGGGAGAGGGATGTAAAATTACGAGCTGGGAGGGAGAGAGGTGTAAAATTACGAGCTGGGAGGGAGAGGGATGTAAAATTACGAGCTGGGAGGGAGAGAGGTGTAAAATTACGAGCTGGGAGGGAGAGGGATGTAAAATTACGAGCTGGGAGGGAGAGGGATGTAAAATTACGAGCTGGGAGGGAGAGGGATGTAAAATTACGAGCTGGGAGGGAGAGAGGTGTAAAATTGCGAGCTGGGAGGGAGAGGGATGTAAAATTACGAGCTGGGAGGGAGAGGGATGTAAAATTACGAGCTGGGAGGGAGAGAGATGTAAAATTACGAGCTGGGAGGGAGAGGGATGTAAAATTACGAGCTGGGAGGGAGAGAGGTGTAAAATTACGAGCTGGGAGGGAGAGAGATGTAAAATTACGAGGTGGGAGGGAGAGAGATGTAAAATTACGAGCTGGGAGGGAGAGGGATGTAAAATTACGAGCTGGGAGGGAGAGGGATGTAAAATTACGAGCTGGGAGGGAGAGGGATGTAAAATTACGAGCTGGGAGGGAGAGGGATGTAAAATTACGAGCTGGGAGGGAGAGAGATGTAAAATTGCGAGGTGGGAGGGAGAGGGATGTAAAATTGCGAGCTGGGAGGGAGAGGGATGTAAAATTGCAAGGTGGGAGGGAGAGAGATGTAAAATTGCGAGGTGGGAGGGAGAGAGATGTAAAATTGCGAGCTGGGAGGGAGAGGGATGTAAAATTACGAGCTGGGAGGGAGAGGGATGTAAAATTACGAGCTGGGAGGGAGAGAGATGTAAAATTACGAGCTGGGAGGGAGAGGGATGTAAAATTACGAGCTGGGAGGGAGAGAGATGTAAAATTACGAGCTGGGAGGGAGAGGGATGTAAAATTGCGAGCTGGGAGGGAGAGGGATGTAAAATTACGAGCTGGGAGGGAGAGGGATGTAAAATTGCGAGCTGGGAGGGAGAGGGATGTAAAATTACGAGCTGGGAGGGAGAGAGATGTAAAATTACGAGGTGGGAGGGGGAGAGATGTAAAATTACGAGGTGGGAGGGGGAGAGATGTAAAATTACGAGCTGGGAGGGAGAGGGATGTAAAATTGCGAGCTGGGAGGGAGAGGGATGTAAAATTACGAGCTGGGAGGGAGAGAGATGTAAAATTACGAGGTGGGAGGGGGAGAGATGTAAAATTACGAGGTGGGAGGGAGAGGGATGTAAAATTACGAGCTGGGAGGGAGAGAGATGTAAAATTACGAGGTGGGAGGGGGAGAGATGTAAAATTACGAGGTGGGAGGGAGAGAGATGTAAAATTACGAGGTGGGAGGGGGAGAGATGTAAAATTACGAGGTGGGAGGGAGAGGGATGTAAAATTACGAGGTGGGAGGGAGAGAGATGTAAAATTACGAGGTGGGAGGGGGAGAGATGTAAAATTACGAGCTGGGAGGGAGAGAGATGTAAAATTACGAGGTGGGAGGGTGTGTTTATTGGGGAGGAGAGCCCTCCTCACTACTTAAAGATAAATCGCCAACAAAAAAAGAGAAAGATACTGACAGGAAAAAAAACAATGCTTTGTCAATGTTTGATTTATGAAAAGAGTCAGTCTTGGGAGATCAGGTAGTGCAGCGACTGCCCTTGCGCACCTGCGACCTGGGTTCAGTGATGTCAGCGACAGTCACATGACGGCACAAGCTCCGGTGTATATGCAAAGAGATCAAAATCGAGACAAATGGCAGGACTTGGACTCTGTTGTGTTGCAATTTCTTTCAAATCCTTTTTCGCTATCTTGGGGGTAAGTTTTCACGTTACAGCCCCAGCATTGCAGCCAATTTTCACCAAATTCAATGGCGGTTTCTATAACGGGCGGCCAATCCGCATCATCGGTTTTATGCCCAGCGACCGGTTGAAAATAGATTTCAAGAAGCTTTCCTATCACCTCACTGTGCTCAAGCTGCGGTCTGTCGCATTCCCCTTAAATGTATTGGTCTTCCTTATCGTTGTAACGTGCTGTGAATGGCTAACTATTGTAACAGTAGAATGTCCTTTAAAAATGTTGCTGACCACTTAGGCAGCTAAAACTCAGCACAAGAATCATTTTATTTTTTAACAGCACATTTCTGTGGCCGGGTCGATGAGTTGGCAGCAAAGCAGCAGTGTAAGCAAGGGGTGAAAGCCACTGACGGGTGGTCTTGGCCGACGCCTCCAGCAGCAGGACAGTTGTAGGTGGCCATGTCTTTGCCTGCACACAGTCACCCGACAAAGAGGGCAGCGACTGCGCACACCAACGTGGACCAACCCGAGTAGGGTTTTCCACCTCTGGTTGGACGTATTCCTGGTGGTTTCAACACGTGACGACCCACATCCAACCGTCGCACAGTGCCCAGGAGATTAATCTTTAATTCCTGGAGACTCCAGGACAATCCTGGAGGGTTGGCAACCCTAATCCCGAGCTGTTGACAAAGGTGGGGCAGGGGGTGGGCGCGATCGAGCAGCTACCTGTCCAGCTTCGAACCAGTTTCGACCATAGAATGGTTGCAGCACAGAAGGAGGCCATTCGGCCCGTGCCAGCTCTGCAAGAGCATTTAAGCTAGTCCCTTTCCCCGTAGCCCTGCGATTTTTTTTCTTTCAGATACTTATCCAACTCCCTTTTGAAAGCCACGATTGAATCTGCCTCCACCACCATTTCAGGCAGTGCTTTCCAGACCCTAAGCACTCGCTGCGTAAAAAAGTTTTTTCTTACGTCGCCTTTTGTCCTTTTGCCAATCACCTTAAATCTGTGTCCTCTGGTTCTCAACCCTTCTGCCAATGGGAACAGTTTCTCTCTACCTACTCTCTCCAGACCCCTCATAATTTTGAACACCTCTATCAAATCGCCTCTCAATCTTCTCTGCTCCAAGGAGAACAACCCCAGCTTCTCCAGTCTATCAACGTAACTGAAGTCCCTCATCCCTGGAATCACTCTCGTAAATCTTTTCTGTACCCTCTCTAAGACCTTCACATCTTTCCTAAAGTGTGGTACCCAGAATTGGACACAATACTCCAGTTGGGGCCGAACCAGTGTTTTATGCAGGTTCATCATAATTTCCACACTTTTGTACTCTGTACCTCTATTTCTGAAGCCCAGGATCCCGTAAGCTTTTTTAACCGTTTTCTCAACCTGCCCTGCCACCTTCAACGATTTGTGCACACATACTCCCAGGTGTCTCTGTTCGTGCACCCCCTTCAGGCTTGTACCCTTTAGTTTATATTTCCTCTCTTCATTCTTTCTACCAAAACATATCACTTCACACTTTTCTGCGTTAAATTTCATCTGCCACGCGTCCGCCCATTTCACCAGCCTGTCTGTGTCCTCTTGAAGTCTATCACTATCTTCCTCACTGTTCACTATACTTCCAAGTTTTGTGTCATCTGCAAATTTTGAAATTATGCCCTGTACACCTATGTCCAAGTCATTAATATCTATCAAGAAAAGCAGTGGTCCTAGAACCAACCCCTAGAACATAAGAACATAAGAAGTAGGAGCAGGAGTAGGCCATACGGCCCCTCGGGCCTGCTCCGCCATTCAATAGGATCATGGCTGATTCGAACCTAGACTCACGTCCACTTCCCTGCCCGCTCCCCGTAACCCCTAATTCCCTTATCAGCTAGGAAACTGTCTATCTCCGTTTTAAATTTATTTAATGTCGCAGCTTCCACAGCTCTCTGAGGTAGCAAATTCCATAGATTTACTACCCTCTGAGTGAAGAAGTTTCTCCTCATCTCAGTTTTGAAAGGGCAGCCCCTTATTCTAAGATTATGCCCCCTAGTTCTAGTCTCACCCATCAGTGGAAACATCCTCACTGCATCCACCCGATCAAGCCCCCTCACAATCTTATATGTTTCGATAAGATCGCCTCTCATTCTTCTGAATTCCAATGAGTAGAGGCCCAACCTACTCAACCTTTCCTCATAAGTCAACCCCCTCATCTCCGGAATCAACCGAGTGAACCTTCTCTGAACTGCCTCGAGAGCAAGTATATCTTTTCTTAAATATGGAAACCAAAACTGTACGCAGTATTCCAGGTGTGGCCTCACCAGTACCCTGTATAACTGAAGCAAGACTTCCCTGCTTTTATACTCCATCCCCCTTGCAATAAAAGCCAAGATTCCATTGGCCTTCCTGATCACCTGCTGTACCTGCATACTAACCTTCTGTGTTTCATGCACCAGGACCCCCAGATCCCTTTGTACTGTAGCACTTTGCAGTTTCTCTCCATTTAGATAATAACTTGCTCTTTGATTTTTTTCTGCCAAAGTGCATAACCTCACACTTTCCAACATTATATTCCATCTGCCAAATTTCTGCCCACTCACTTAGCCTGTCTATGTCCTTTTGCAGGTTTCTTATGTCCTCCTCACTCACTGCTTTCCCTCCCATCTTTGTATCATCAGCAAACTTGGATACGTTGCACTTGGTCCCTTCCTCCAAATCGTTAATATAGATTGTAAAGAGTTGGGGGTCCCAGCACTGACCCCTGTGGAACACCACTAGTCACTGATTGCCAACCCAAGAATGAACCATTCATCCCAACTCTCTGTTTTCTGTTAGATAGCCGATCTTCCACCCATGCCAGTATATTACCCCCAATCCTGTGATTTTTTATCTTGTGGAATAACCTTTTGTGTGGCACCTTGTCAAATGCCTTTTGGAAGTCCAAATACACCACATCCACTGGTTCCCCTTTATCCACCCTGTTTGTTACGTCCTCAAAGAATTCGAGCAAATTTGTCAAACATGACTTCCCCTTCGTAAAACCATGCTGACTCTGTCCGATTAAATTATGCTTATCCAAATGTCCTGTTACTACTTCCTTAATAATGGACTCCAACATTTTACCAACCACAGATGTTAGGCTAACTGGTCTATAGTTTCCAGCCTTTTGTCTACTTCCCTTTTTAAATAAGGGCGTTACATTAGCAGTTTTCCAATCTGCTGGGACCTTTCCTGAATCCAGGGAGTTTTGGAAAACTACCACCAATGCATCCACAATCCTTACCGCTACTTCTCTCAAGACCCTAGGATGTAAGCCATCAGGTCCAGGGGATTTATCCGCCTTTGGTCCCATTATCTTACCGAGTACCACCTCCTTAGTGATTTTAATCGTGTTTAGCTCCTCCCCCCCTATAGCCCCCTGTTTGTCCAGTGTTGGGATATTTTTAGTGTGCTCTACTGTAAAAACTGATACAAAATATTTGTTCAGCGTTTCTGCCATCTCCATGTTCCCCACCACTAATTTCCCGGTCTCATCCTCTAAGGGACCAACATTCACTTTAGCCACCCTTTTTCTTTTTATATAACTGTAGAAACTCTTGCTATCTGTTTTTGTATTTTTTGCTAGTTTACTTTCATAATCTATCTTCCCTTTCTTAATTAATCTTTTAGTTATTCTTTGCTGGCTTTTAAATGCTTCCCAATCTTCTATCCTCCCACTAGATTTGGCTACTTTATATGCCCTTGTTTTCAGTCGGATACTATCCTTTATTACACCACTTTAGGGAACTCTGTGGCGACACGCCACCACTGGACACAATCCGCTCACGGCAGTACGGACAGTTTAAGCAGACGCCCCCAACCGGGGGCCCTTTCCTCCAGCAACTTGTTTCCCACAGGGACAGGCTGCCGGGAGCACTTCCTGTCTGGGGAGTATTTAAGTCAGGCGCGGGCTCTACAGTTCCTGTTTTGCCATGAGGCTGAAATAAAAAGCTGTTCTGTTTACTAGCTCTGGTCTCGACTCCCACGTTTGCCGCGGTATCTCAACACTGGTGACCCCGACGCTCAGGACGAATCCTAAGCTAGCATGGCGGATACAAACGCAGTCACGGTTAAATTACCAGACTTTTGGGAAAACTTGGCCGAAGCCTGGTTCGTTCAAGCCGAGTCCAGATTCCGGCTGAAAGGCATCACAGGCGACACCACGAAGTACGACTACCTCGTCTCCTCGCTCACATACGCTACCGTCCCCAGAGTTTGGGCAGCGCTGCAGGACCCACCACAGACTGGCAAGTACGAACATCTGAAGGCTGCGCTCCTTAAAAAATTTCAAACGTCCTCTTACCAGCGCCACTGCCAACTCCTTGACCTCCCCGGTCTCGGTGACACTTCACCATCAGACCTGCTTTCCCACATGCTGTCCCTCGCGGACGACAAGCCCCCCGGCGCCCTCTTTCGCACGCTTTTCATTGGGCAGCTTCCCGCCAGCATCCGCCCGCTCATTGTGGAGTCCGGCTCCACGGACCTGAATGACAAAGCAGGAAAGGCCGACCGGCTGCTGTCTGCACAGTCCGCGCGCGACGTCACGCCCGACCTCGCGGCAACGACCACGCAGTCTCCCCGGCCCACCAGGCCCGCCCGCCCTACCACTCCGGGCCACTGTTACAACCACACCCGTTTTGGCACTAAGGCCCAACGCTGCACGCCACCGTGTACCTTCAATTACCCCCCCGCACCGGCCCCCGCGATGGCCGTGGGGCAAAAGGGGCCTCTACTGTACGTCACTGACGACAGAACCAACCGCTGATTTCTGTGCGACACAGGGGCCCAGCACAGCATCACCCCCGCCTCCGCCCTCGAAATCCAACGCGGCACACGAGGTATCACGCTGGCCGCCGCCAATGGCTCGGACATCCGCACATATGGCACCCGCATGGTCACGCTCGACCTTGCGGGCCGCTGCTACCGCTGGCAGTTCCTCACCGCCGAGGTCCTCTGCCCACTCATCGGCGCCGACTTCCTACGCGCCCACGGCCTCCTTGTCGACATTCCGAGGCACCGCCTCGTCGACGCCAACACTATGGCCACCATCCCCGGCGCCTTTACCCCGGACCGTTCGGCCGGCCTGACGACCTGCTGCCTCGCCAGGGCCGTGGACGACTACTCGGCACTCCTAGCCGAGTTTCCCGCCCTCACCAACCCGACCTTTTCGGCCAAAGCCGCCAAACACGGGGTGGAGCACTATATCCCCACCACCGGCCCTCCAGTTTCTGCCCACGCCCGCAGGCTCAACCCGGCCAAGCTGGAAATCGCGCGGGCCGAGTTCACCACCATGGAACAACTCGGCATCATCCGCCGCTCCAGCAGCCCCTGGGCCTCGCCCCTCCACATCGCCCCTAAGCCCGGCGGAGGCTGGCGCCCTTGTGGGGACTACCGCCGCCTTAACGGCGCCACCACCCCCGACCGATACCCGGTGCCTCACATCCAGGACTTCTCGGCCCGACTGGCCGGACGAACCGTCTTTTCCAAAGTCGACCTGGTGCGCGGTTACCACCAAGTCCCCGTACACCCCGCGGACATCCCCAAAACGGCCGTTATCACCCCATTCGGCCTGTTCGAGTTCCTGAGGATGCCCTTCGGCCTCAAGAATGCAGCCCAGGCTTTCCAGCGCCTTATGGACTCGGTCCTGCGGGACCTGAACTTCCTATTCGTCTATCTAGACGACATTCTCGTGGCCAGCTCCTCCAAACAGGAACACCTCGAACACCTTCGCGTCCTGTTCGGGCGCCTAGCCCAACACGGGCTCATCCTCAGCCCGGCGCAGTGCCAATTCGGCCTAACCGAGATCGATTTTCTCTGTCACCACATCACCCCTGCTGGGGCCGTCCCCCTGCCCAACAAGGTGCAGGCCGTCCAGCAGTTCCCCCGCCCCACAACCATCAAGGGCCTCCAGGAGTTCCTCGGGATGGTGAACTTCTACAACAGGTTCATCCCCAGAGCTGCAGCCCTCATGAAGCCCCTATACGACTCCCTCTGAGGTAAATCCGGCAAGATGGCCGTAGCCTGGACCACTGACACGTCAGCCGCCTTCGATGCCACCAAAAACGCGCTCGCCGACGCCACTCTGCTCGCGCACCCGAGGGCCGACGCCCGGGTCGCGCTCACCACCGACGCCTCCGACCACGCGGTCGGGGCCGTGTTCAAGCAGTGGGTTAATGGCGCGTGGCAGCCACTTGCCTTCTACAGCCGCCAACTGCGCACCCCGGAGGTCAAATACTCCACTTTCGACCGCGAGCTTCTCGCGCTCCACCTGTCAGTCCGCCATTTCAGGTTCCTCCTGGAAGGCCGCCCCTTCACCGCGTACGTGGACCACAAGCCACTCACATACGCGATGACCAAGCACACCGAACCCTGGTCCGCTCGGCAGCAACGCCAGCACGCGGCCGTGTCCGAGTTTACCACGGACATCCAGCACGTCTCCGGTAGAGACAACGTTGTCGCCGACTGCCTTTCCCGTCCCGCCATCTGTGCGAATCACCTCGCGGTCGACTACGTGCAACTAGCAGCGGCCCAGCTCACGGACCCAGACCTCCTCTCGGCGGCTACCAGCCTGCCAGGGCTACGCCTAGCCAATGTCGCGCACGGGCCCGAAGCCACGGCAGTTACTTGCGACATCACACTCAGCCAACCCAGGCCGGTCGTCCCTGAAACCTGGCGCCGCCGCGTCTTCGATGCGCTCCACGGGCTCTCCCACCCGGGTTCCCGCGCGTCCGTCAAACTCCTCTCCCAGCGTTTCGTCTGGCGCGGCCTCAGCAGAGATGTTTGGACTTGGGCCACCTCCTGCCTCGCCTGCCAACGGGCTAAGGTACAACGGCATACAAAAGCACCCCTGGGAGACTTCGAGGTACCCAGCCGCCGCTTCGACCACGTCGACATCGTCGGGCCCCTGCCGCCATCGCAAGGCCAGACTTATCTCCTCACGATGGTCGACCGCTACACATGCTGGCCTGGGGCAGTGCCGCTGACCTCCACCACCACAGCCGACATCACCAGGGCGTTCGTTAACACCTGGGTAGCGAGGTTCGGCGTACCGGCCGACATAACCTCCGACAGAGGCGCCCAGTTCACCTCCGAACTCTGGACGGCCACAGCACGCAACCTCGGTGTGATGCTCCACCGAACCACGGCGTACCACCCGCAGGCCAACGGGCTTTGTGAACGCTTCCACCGGTCACTCAAGGCCTCACTCCGCGCCGGCCTGCAGGACAGTACCTGGACTGACCACCTACCGTGGGTACTACTAGGCCTACGCACCGCGGTCAAAGAAGACCTCCAGTCCTCGGCAGCGGAGTTAGTCTACGGACAACCGCTGCGCGTCCCAGGCGAATTCCTTCCGGAGGCTACCACGCCTTGGTCGGCCGACCAGCAGCGGCTCAACTTTTTCTCTTCCGCTCAGCAGTTCACCCCACTTCCGGTCAACCGACACGGCGAACTCGCACCTCACGTTCCGCCAAATTTACAGCAGGCGCACTTCGTCTTCGTGCGACACGACGCGCACCGCGGACCCCTGCGACCCCCGTACGACGGACCGTACGAGGTACTACAAACCGGGGACAAGGTCTTCAAGCTGCGACTCGGCGACAGGGTCGAGACAGTCTCCATCGACCGGCTCAAACCAGCACACACAGAACCAGGGGAACAGGTCCCCATGGCCCGGCCTCCAACTAGAGGCCGTCCCGCCAGCAAGCCAGCACAGCCGGCGGCGAACCGCCAGGCCCCGCCAACTAGACCGGCGATCACGCAGAGCCGCTGCGGCAGAACCATCAGACCACCGTCACGACTCGTCCACTCCTCCTAAGCGGATTCTGGGGGGAGCTCTGTGGCGACACGCCACCACTGGACACAATCCGCTCACGGCGGTACGGACAGTTTAAGCAGACGCCCCCAACCGGGGGCCCTTTCCTCCAGCAACTTGTTTCCCACAGGGACAGGCTGCCGGGAGCACTTCCTGTCTGGGGAGTATTTAAGTCAGGCGCGGGCTCTTCCAGTTCCTGTTTTGCCATGAGGCTGAAATAAAAAGCTGTTCTGTTTACTAGCTCTGGTCTCGACTCCCACGTTTGCCGCGGTATCTCAACAACACCACTGTATTCCTTCCTGGAATGTTGGCCTTTGTTTCAAGGGGGTTGGAGTATAAAAGCAGGGAAGTCCTTCTACAACTGTACAGGGTATTGGTGAGACCACACCTAGAGTACTGTGTACAGTTTTGGTCTCCTTATTTAAGGAAGGATATACTTGCATTGGAGGCAGTTCAGAGACGATTCACTAGGTTAATTCCAGAGATGAGGGGGTTGACTTATGAGGAAAGGTTGAGCAGGCTGGGCCTATACTCATTGGAATTTAGAAGAATGAGAGGTGATCTTATTGAAACATATAAGATACTGAGGGGGCTCGACAAGGTAGATGCAGAGAGGATGTTTCCCCTCATGGGGAAATCTAGAACTCGGCACAGTTTTAGAATATAGGGTCGCCCTTTTAGAACTGAGATGAGGAGGAATTTCTTCTCTCAAGAGGGTCGTAAATCTGTGGAATTCTCTGCCCCAAAGAGCTGTGGAGGCTGGGTCATTAAATACATTTAAGGTGGAGAGACATATTTTTGCAAGGTAAGGGAGTGAAGGGTTATGGGGAGCGGGCGGGGAAGTGGCTTTGAGCCCAAGATCAGCCATGATCTTATTGAATGGCAGAGCAGGCTTGAGGGGCCAAGTGGCCTATTCCTGCTCCTATTTCTTATGTTCTTATGTTCCTCCAGTCCGAAAAACAACCGTTCACCACTACTCTCTGTTTCCTGTCACTTAGCCAATTTCGTATCCATGCTGCCACTGTCCCTTTTATTCCATGGGCTTCAACTTTGCTGGCAAGCCTATTATGTGGCACTTTGTCGAACGTCTTTTGGAAATCCATGTACGCTACGTCAACTGCATTGCCCTCATTAACCCTCTCTGTTACCTCATCAAAGAACTCAATCAAGTTAGTTAAACACAATTTGCCTTTAACAAATCCGTGCTGGCTTTCCTTAATTAATCCACACTTGTCCAAGTTTCGACTATGGCTGCCCAGTAATTTACACTGCGTGAAAGCAGAGTCCCACGGTTCAACAATAGAACTCTCTACACATGATAAAGTGGGTTTGTGAAGAGCCCCCTCACCCTGTAGCCATTGCAAGAACCAAAGGACGACATCCCCACAAGCAGTCTGCAGCTGTAGTGGCAGTGTGCAGTTGCGCTAATGTGGGTTGGGTGGTTGCCACAGCAACAGGAGCTCCAGCTGATGGTGTGATATAACTGCAGCAGTAAATATTCAGTCTCCTGAGTGTTTTCCTTTTGTCAAATCACCTGTTACTCAATGCGGTGTAAAATCTAATTCTACCACAATTTTCCCTCGCCACCCCCTGAATGGTCACTTCTATTCTCTGAACTTCATCCACCAACTTTAGAACCAAACACTTTTTAAGGAGAGCAGGTTCGGTGAATTCCAAGCACGTTCGACCCTCCCCCCTCAGCCCCCTCACACTGTGTCCTGGGACGCTGATTTGGAGATGGTCTTGCAGAACAGTTTGAGTTTTTGTTTCCCCCACCTACAGGTTGGTAGCTCCCCTAATGGCCTGCCGCGGAGAGGCAGTGGTGTGGAGCTACGGTCGTGCCAGGAGTGTCCAGCTACAATTCCCGGTCTTAACTGAGTGAAGCTGATCTCAGCCAGGGCGGTAGTTGGAGAACTCCAATGGGCCTCAGTGTCCCTGGCCCTGGGAGAGAAAAAGGCAGCCTGTCGCTGTATAATAGCCCCTGGTGTCGGATAAGAATGAAATCAAGATCAGCTGTGATGTCAAATATCCTGTTCACAGTCACTGACCAGGCTTCCTCATGAAATATGCCCACTTGAGTCAGTTGCAGCACCCATGGAACTGTATCCCAACAAGAGCTGGGGCCACAGGAGGGGGCAAATTGAATGGGAGAGGGAAAGTGAAAGCTTTTCAAATTATTTAGAGCTGTACAGACACTGGGGAATACGGCTCATTAAATCACTAAAGTTTGAGCTGTTTTTAGCATGCAGCTGGTTTTGCCATTAATTTTGAATGCTGTGTCTTCTCATTTTTTCTTTCCATGTATTGCACTCTACCGCTCGTATTGTTTTACTCAGTCTGTGCATTTTACCTGTCAGCCAACATATGTACCAGGTCGTAAAATGGAAAATTGGACGTGCACAGCAGGTCAGTGGGCATCTGTGGAGAGAAGAGACGGGCTGGTGTTCTCCGCCTCTGTCAGAACCACTCTGATGGGTTACACCCGAACCGCTAACCCATCTTCTCTCTCTGACCTGCTGTATGTTTCCTACCAACTTCTGCTTTTTGTTTTAAGGCCACTTCATTCACCCATCACAGTGTGATTCTCATCGTGTTAAACAACTGCAAATTGGGGAAGGGAGAGAGGAATCTGGAGCCACCGACAATGTTTGTGTGAAGTCATTGGATGTGCCCTGGGGACCAATCAGGCTGCTGATTGATAGCAGCGACGCCGGAGTTCACTGTTAACGCTGACTTCGATTCATGTCCTGGGCCCATTCCTGCTGGCTGCTTGGAAGCACTGCTGCACAGGAGGTTATTGACTTCAGTGAGCGGTCGCAAGATCACCGTCCCACAGAATTGGCTGCTGCTCCTCAGCAGGAACTGCTTGCGTGACATCTACCGGACTGTGTGGAACTCTGGCGTTTCACCCCCGGTGAAACAGTCAGCAGAATCTGAGCTTACCTTTGCCCTTTTAGTAGCCATTTCTGTCCAGCCGTGGCTCAGTGGTTAGCACTCACCTCGGGAGTCAGAAGGTTGTGGGTTCAAGCCCCACTTTAGCACAAAAGTGCTGAACACTCCAGTGCAGTATTGAGGGAGTGCTGTACTGTTTCAGGTGTCATCTTTCGAGTGAAACGTTAAATTGAGGCCCGGTCTGTCCCCTCGGGGATGTAAAAGATCCCATGTCACTATTCCGAAGGCCAGCAGGTGAGTTCTCCCCAGTGTCCTGGCCAATATTTATCGCTCAACCAACATCACTAAAACAGATTATCTGGCCATTGTCAAATTTCTGTTTGTGGGAGCTTGCTGTGCGCAAATTGGTTGCTGCGTTTCCTACATTACAACAGTGACTACACTTCAAAAGTACTTAATTGGCTGTAAAGTGCTTTGAGACCACCTGAGGTTATGAAAGGCGCTATATAAATGCAAGTTCTTCTTTTTCTTTAATACTTCAGACTGCTTGGCTTGGTCCTGTCCGATGTTCAAAGCTGCACCTGGTCACAGTATACTGGAACTGAGCTCTTCCTTTAGTCTGTGTCCCTCCCCATTCCACAGTGCAGTTCAAAATACAGGTTTAGTTCTGCTATTAACAAGTATTGCTGCGCAGCACCACAACTCAAGGACGGGGAAGGCCACTCCGTCCCCTCTCGTATTTGAACACTCCCATTATATCTACCCATTAGATATCAAATGTTTCTGTTCCCATGGCCCTTGATGACAGATTATGCCAAACAGAAGAAGTTTGCTTAAATGATTTCTTTTCTAGTTACTTGTCACTAATTTGAATTGGTGTTCCAAACTTGTTAATCTGGGTTTGCCCTATCTGCCTATACCGTTTAATGTGTTATATTCTCAGTGAGCTGGGAGCACTGCAGCTGGAGTCTACAGTGGCGGTCACTTCCGATTGTATGGCGCACACTTGCGAACTTCAATTATAACTCTAAATCACATCTTTCATTGCGCCGTATGACAAAAATGCGCTGATTCCTGAAGGCCCTCTTTGCAGACCGCCCGACCACGAGGGTCTATTCAGCATCAAAAGTACTCACATTTACAAAACCAAACTAACCATTGTGTATTGCACAAAATAACCAGAGTCTGACAGTGTCACAGGCTGGAACATTGTGAGGGCGCACAACGTTGCTCATCATTGTCTTCCGAAGTCCTTTCAATGATGTCCCCACCTTTTAACCTCTCGAGCCTGTCATCCCATTCTCTGGCTCAATCTGAGACCCATTATGTGTTGCACACACAATTCCTCCTAACTTTTTCACGTATTTAAATCACGTTCTGATGCCAATCTCCTAAAAGCAGTCTGAGCATCTTTTATATGAGTTGACTCGCACTGCTCAATATCTACTTGTATAATAGGGTAACCCAGGGATGAAACAATAGCGTTCCTTTGTCTTCTGGACTAGATATTTGTGTCTTTCGCCGGTAATCTTCAATCTCTGGGAAGGTGGACTGAACAAACACTTGGTGACACGAAGCTTGATGCGAATCGTTAAGCTGCTTCATTTCACAGCATGTGAATGAACAAAGCAACAGTTATGATCAGGTTCACGTATTTCTATCAGTACAAGTTGTCTTCATTGTAATAATACAAAACAATGAAGGTGCTACATTTACCCACATCAGTGGGTTGTATGTTTTCAATACAATCTCCGTATCCCGTAGGGGAATATGTGGGAATAACCTTTTGTAATCTTTCTTATTCATGACCGTCAATGCCGATCCAGTGTCCAATTCCATCTTCACTTGGACTCCTGCTATCTGAAGTGTGACCCAAATTGTTTGGAGGTCTGCTTCCTTACCAACATTGTGTACTCTTAGACTACCCAGTTCATTACTGCTGGAGTCTGAATCTGACTTCTGTTCGTTCGAACTGTTCTCTGTCACCTTGTGTACCTTTCTGTACTTTTCCTGCGGTGACTTTTTGTTGCTGGTCTTCTTTCCTGACCGGCATACTTTAGCTATGTGACCAAGCCTGCCACATTTTCTGCATTCCTGATTTTTGAACCAGCACTGGTTCTGATCGTGCGTTGTCTTTCCACAACGATAACATTTTACTGTACCCAAGACCATTTGATTGGTGCTGAGTTCCGGTGACCGTAGCTGCATTTCCGCAGTGCCTCTCGCTGCGGCTTCGTGCGATGCTGCAATAGTGACAGCTTTATCAAGCGTAAGCTCATTCTCCTCAAGCAGTCGCTTTTGTGTTCCTTCTTTTAACAATCCACACACAAATTTATCTCTCAGCGCATCTGCTTGTCCTGTTCCAAACTGACAGTACTTTGCTAGCTTACGCAGTTCAATTAAAAATTCAGCGTTGCTTTCGTCTTTCAGCTGCGTTTTTCTGTAAAATTTAAATCGTTCCGCTATCATCAGCGGTGTGGGGTTTAAATGATCTTTCAGGACAGTAACAATATTCGTGAAAGTCTGATCCACCGGTTTATTTGGTGATAGAAGGTGCTTCAATAGCCCGTATGTTTTCGCACCCATTGAGCTTAATAAGGTTAGTGCTTTCTCATCATTTGGTACCTTATTTGCTTTACAATACACTTCCATGCGTTCTACATACGTGGTCCAATCTTCGATATCGCTATCAAAGGTATTAATGCTCCCATGTTTAGGCATCCTTGCAATTTTTTTTTAAAATTTTTCTTTTTCTCAAAATGGCGGCTTCCCGCACTTGTCTTCTTCCCCCGCCTACTAAAATGGCGGCTTCCCGCGCTTGGCGGTCTTTTCCGCGCTCGTCTTCTTCCCCCCGCCGACTACAATGGCGGATTCCCGCGTTTGCCGCCTTCCCCCGCTGGCTGCAATGGCGATTGCCTTGCTGCTGCCGTTCTCGCCTCCCCAGCGGTTCTCACTCCCCGACGCTGCTTTGCCTCGCAGCCCCGCTTGCAGCCCGGTCCTTTACACCGGCTGCGTTTGAATTCTCCGCGGCTCTCGTGCCTTAAGCTACTCAACTCCCCGACGCTGCTTTGCCTCGCAGCCCCGCTTGCAGCCCGGTCCTGTACACCGGCTGCATTTGAGTTCTCCGCGGCTCTCGAGCCTTAAGCTGCCCCAGTCGCTGCGCCTCTCGGCCTCGATTGCAGCCCGGCCCTTTCTACCGGCCGTGGTCAAGCTCTCCGCCCTTATTCCTCCGTTTTCACTCCCCTACTCCACAGCCAACGCGGCCAACTTTCTGCTCGTGTCGCTGATCGGCTTACCCACCACCGTGGTAGAAGGGATGATCACTGCCTGTCGCTGATGGAGGGCTTCGTGGTCAGAATTCTTTTTCTTTTTAACCCGGGTTCTCGATGCCTCCCGTGCGATGGTGCTCAGCAGGATGATGAGGGCGGATGCCTCTTCTCAACGCCCGTTCTGAGGACAAAGCTGCCTTGGATGTAAAACTGCCGCAGGGTAAGATCGGACTCATCGCCACTGTTGAGTCTGTGTGTCCCAGTTATGTTTAGGATCAATCACTGACACAGACAACAAGAATAACTTTTAACAGGTCTTTACTATTCGGAGGTCAGGGCTGAACTGCCCAGCAAATCCTTACACAACACTTATATACCGGTGTGGTCACCACCGGTATTACAGTATACAGCAGCCAAGAGAAAGTAGTACATCTCTTAAAGTAGTTCTCTTAAGGTGGAACAGGTTACATACACCACAGGCAAGGTCTTGACTTGGATAGAGAACTGGTTGGCGGACAGAAAGCAAAGAGTTGGAATAAACGGGTCGTTTTCCGAGTAGCAGGCAGTGACTAGTGGGGTACCGCAAGGATCAGTCCTAGGACCCCAGCTGTTCACAATATATATTAATGATCTGGACGAGGGAATTGGATGTAATATCTCCAAATTTGCAGACGACACAAAGCTGGGTGGGAGGGTAAGCTATGAGGAGGATGTCGTGAAACTCCAGTACGATTTGGACAGTTTGGGTGGTTGGGCAGAAACATGGCAAATGCACTATAATGTGGATAAATGTGAGGTTATCCACTTTGGTGGCAAAAACAGGAAGGCAGATTATTATTTGGAATGGCAATAGATTGGGAGAAGGGGAAGTGCAGAGAGACCTGGGTGTTATTGTGCACCAGTCGCTGAAGGTAAGCATGCAGGTGCAGCAGGCAGTTAAGAAGGCAAATGGTATGCTGGCCTTCGTAGCAAGAGGGTTCGAGTACAAGAACAAGGATGTCTTGCTGCAGTTGTACAGGGCCTTGGTGAGACCACACCTTGAGTATTGTGTGCAGTTTTGGTCACCTTACCTGAGGAAGGACGTTCTTGCCATGGAGGGAGTGCAGCGAAGATTCACCAGGCTGATACCTGGGATGGCAGGAATGACGTACGAGGAGAGATTGTGTCGATTGGGCTTATACTCACTGGAGTTTAGAAGATTGAGAGGGGATCTCATCGAAACCTATAAAATTCTGTCAGGTGTGGACAGACTAGATGCAGAAAGGATGTTTCTGATGGCCGGGGAGTCCAGAACCAGGGGTCATAGTCTAAGGATAAGGGGTAAGCCATTTAGGACAGAAATTAGGAAAATTTCTTCACCCAGAGAGTGGTGAACCTGTGGAATTCTCTGCCACAGAGGGCGGTGGAGGCCAGTTCATTAAATATATTCAAGAAAGAGTTGGATATGTTTCTTGAGGCTAAAGGGATCAAGGGATATGGGGAGAAGGCAGGGACAGGGTACTGAATTTGGATGATCAGCCATGATCTCATTGAATGGCGGAGCAGGCTCGAAGGGCCGAATGGCCTACTCCTGCTCCTATCTTCTATGTTTCTATGTTTCTATGTCTTACTTGGCTTTAACAGAATTAGTGCTCTGTATTCTGACCTTCAGCCTAGGGCATAAACTAGCTAACCCTGCCGTCTCCTCCCGATATATCAGTTAACCTGGCTTCAGTGTCAGCTTTTTGTCAAAAATAACTCTTGACCCAACCAGGAGTATAAGGCTAACCTTATGGTGTCTGGGTGGCCCAGTGGTGGTGTCGGGGTGGCCCAGTATTAAGTTCAGATCATGTTAAATAGTTCCATGTCTGCAGTATAAGTAGAGACTAGTGTCCGATATTAGTCAGGCACCACAGTCGCATCTTGGGAATGCTGCACACATCACCATGGTGTGATAGGACACAGGCTCTGCCTATGATTTCCCCACACAGTGAGCTCCTGATTCAATCATGTTGCTGTGGGCTGTTGCCAAGGCACTTCCCCACAGGAAAAGAAAGGGAAATAAATCTGCAGGGCCTATAACTGTATGAAATAGTTCTATTTTAATACGGTTCTTTGACAAGATGGATGGCAACCGGGGTTGCCCTGTCCCCAAATAACATCCCATTGTCGTCCTTTGTTGCAGGAGGGAAATGAACGGGAACAGCACTGAATCCTAACTCAGCCAGGCAGGCCATGGAGGCCTGGTGTTAAATGGAGCAGTAGGTCTGTTTAAGGTCACCGGTAAAGTGGGGGGGGGGGGCAACCTCAAATGGGCCCCGGGGTGTATTATGAGTGCCACTGATATGGGACAAGCTGTCGGTTTGCAGAGAGGCGCTGATTAACATCGGTGGGTTTAGCCTGCTTTTAACCCTGCTGGTGTGTGTTTGCCCAGTACTCTGGGGGTTACTGGGTAGTGATTAAGTGGGGACAGGCTACGTGTGGAGTTTTCCGATAAAGCTGTTTGTGGAGAAAATGCTAACAGCAGCAAAACTCCTGCAGCTGACCTTGAGTGTGTGTCGCTGCCAATGATTGGAGTGGGCAGGGCACTGATCTCTCGGCCATCTCCATACATGACTGATACCGTGTGCTCTGACCCAGGGAGTCTAAACAAAAAGAGAAACTAACAGGAAGTGCAGCCCACCAGAGTCTGCCAGAGCATCTGACCCTTCCAAAGAGGCTTCAGGGGGGATATAGACAAGCTAAGTGAGTGGGCAAGAACATGGCAAATGGAATATAATGTTGAGAAATGTGAAGTTATCCACTTTGGTAGGAAAAATAGAAAAGTAGAGTATTTTTTAAATGGTGAGAGATTGGGAAATGTTGGTGTCCTTGTACACGAATCACTGAAAGTTAACATGCAGGTAAAGCAAGCAATTAGGAAAGCAGATCAGCCATGATCTTATTGAATGGCAGAGTAGGCTCGAGGGGCTGACTGGCCTACTCCAGCTCCTATTTCTTATGTTCCCAGTGACCTGACGTTAACCCTCTAAATGCTGGCAATGATTTAGTTCCCCATGTCGCTGGTGTTTTGATGTGTTTAGTGACTCCGGTTTTATGCTGGGGTGGGGGGTGGTTACTCATGTTTGTGATACTGCTGCAGTTACTTGGAAATGGTTGCATGCATTCTCTACTCCACTCTCCGCCCCACATTGTATTTTATTTCAGAGCTGCATTTGTAAAGTGGGGTCAGTATTACTCTCCAGTCTCACCGCTTCTTAAAGTCTTTAGCTCCAAAAGAAACGACTCGTCCTAATCAACCTAGACAAATGGTTGGGGGCAGGAGGAAAATCCACCCCCACAGTGTCCAATCCCTTTACAGTTCCACTTGGGCTCTGCATGTACTTTAATGTGGAATTTTCCCTATGTTGCAATACAGAGCCAGCAACCTACTTTATCCTTCCAACTACCCAAAATAACTGAGGTTAATGTGGCTGTTTTGCTTGGTATGTGCAGCAGAGAATTCCTGCGCTGCTCGCTTCTGGCAGGTCCCTACACATAATACCCACTAGGCAACCTCACTCCGTGATAGCAGTAGGTGAGAACAGTAGACCTGGGTTCTGTAGGGGGTGGTGTGTGGCACATGCGCCCAGTCAGCTTCGTCTCTGACTGTCCCTTGAGCGGTTCAAATCGCTCCCACACCCCTGGGTTCTGGACACCGGACTTAGGTACAGGCAGCGATGCAGAAAATCGAGTAGACAAGTGGTTTGGTGTAAGAAAACCAAGATTTTATTAAAACGGAATAAAACAGTCTTATGAGAAGTTACTGGCAGAAAATACAGGCATAAACAATAATTATACTTATATGGGAATGGGAAACACACGGCACATCGAGGGAAAAACAACTACATTAACAATCCCCTTATCCTTATCCCACCCCCTATACCTAACTAGATTAAGCTATGAGGGGCCAGAAATTCATGCTCACCAATCCAAAACCTGTTGCTTTAACTTTGAGGTTTGGTCTTTTGTCCTTTGGGGTACTCCGTCGCCACGTGGTCTCAGGGCGCGGTGCTGGAGCTGTTGCTGCGACACACCTTCCCTCTCCTCAGCTACCGTCGTCGTCTCGTCGCGATGGGTTCTCCTCTTCTTCTCCCTTGGGCGGTCGTCGGCAGTAACGTTGCGGTTGGCGGTCTTTACTGCTTATGCGACTTTACTACCCATTCTTTGAACGCTGGTATATTCGTTGCGGGCGTGGACACCCGCGTCTAATGCCAGCTTATTCGCAGTGTTCAATAGCCAACTTATTCTCACTGTCCATACATATATACACTGCTAAATTCTTCCCCAAACGCCAGCTTATAACTAGGCATTTGGTTTTTACCAATGCATCTTTTGCTGCCCTTCTCTGCTCTTGTCGGTTTTTACCACCACCTTCATCTCGCCTTGTCTCGTCTCGTTTCGTGGCCTGTGTGTCCTGTATGACTTTGAACTCGGGTCTCGTTGTTCTCCTGCATTTGGTATGGATGTCCTTGGTTGTCTAAACGGTGCGGGGAGCGAGAAGAGAACCCGCCACGAGGCCAGGGCACGAGTACGAGCGGCAGCAGCCCAAGACCAAACGAGGTCAGAGTCAAGAGAGCGATTGCTACTGGTGGGCCTCCAATTATACCCGTTTCTTCCACTCCTTATCTGCGCGCCAAATCAGGTCAGTCCATTGTTTCACTTTTGGCGGGCTGTTTTAAATGATTACAACCATTTACTTTACCTACTTTAGGAGTGGGTATCTCCGGGTCTAATGGCCCTGATGTCCTGGTTGCTTTGTCATGGATAAGGCTTGATTGTCCTCATCCTACCTTGATGGCTACTGTGAGCTGTTATCGATTAAACATGCAGAGAGCTAATGGCCACAATTATAGACCCATCTAGCTTGATTTGATTTGATTCAAATAAATGTGTATTCTGTGTTTACTTTGTCTGGCTGGGCTCCAAAGAGTCTCTGATCACAGATTCCTGCATTTTAATGTTTCGTCTGCAGGCCTGCTTGCTGGCAGAGCCTTGCTTTTAAAAATCCTGTCAAATGTTGATCACAAGCTTTGCAGAAGCCATTTTGGGTGCCCTGTGTTTAATAACTTGTCCGAAAACAGGGTCCCTTGATCCATAACTTGGGGAGTGCGGGAATTTTGAGAACCCTGCACTTACAGTTCCTTATCACGTCTCTCAGACAATGACTTTGAAGCACAGTGACTTGTGCAGTTGAGTTAGCGCACAGCGAGATCCCAGAATACGCAGAGAGAGATGATTGTTGACCAGTCGGTCTGTTTTTCATCATGTCTCTCAGGATGCTCTGCTCTTTGACCTCCAGTTGAACTAGGTGTTTTTTTTAATATTGCATGCTGAAAGCAACAGATGCTGGCCAAGCCTGGGCGATAAAAGGAGTTTGATTTCACCTTTCACCTTGGATCGGTATTCAAGTCCAGCGCAGTCATTTCCTCTAACTGTAGAGCACCTAGATAGAATGAATCTGGGCGCTCGCAACCCAATTACTAACTCAGTAGGGTGCACAGGACAACTTAATCAGACAATCTCGCTCAAATAAGGATGCGTGCTGCAGTAGACGAGCGATGTTTGTCTGGGTTCAGGTTTAAAGCACATTGTTGGGGCAGACGAGAGGAAGTTTACCCTACACCAAGCCCACTTTGAGACTAGGTGAGAAATATGGAAGCAGTGTCTACTCAGCGCTGTCGCCTCTCTCTATTGATGAGAGCAAATCCCTCTCTGACCTGTGGCATAGCTATCTCGATCTCAGTCCTGAGGAGTGGAAGGACCCCACCTATTACAGATGTGAAGAAGCGCCCAGCCCCGAGCTATCTGGCAGGCTTCCTATCATTGGCAGTGTTGATCCCCGATGTATAGTTCCTATGAAATGCTCATCAACCTTTAGCCCCTGCCTGTGTCTGACTCATGCTAACACTTGGATATCACCCGTGCAGTAATTAAACAGTCCAGAGTGCACCCTTGGGTCATCAGGGGTGAGAGGGTGACTCACCTGAAAGCATTTTATTGATGACTTAATGCATTTATCACCTATTCTCTGAAGCCATAAAACGTCTTGAGGCTGAACCTCTTACACCAGCTCTTGACACCTGCTGTTTCATGCTTTGAATTCAGAAGTCTGGATTAGCGTTTTAAATTGTTGGTGACCTGTGAGCCTTTCTGAGGTGTTACAGTGAACATAGGTAAGCAATCTCTCTCAATGAGTCTACAACAGACCCAGACACGAGGCGAGGAAAACCCCATTGGTGGAGAGCTTTGGGAAGCATAGGTCCAAAGTCACCTGTTCCTCCCGAGCCTACTACACTGACCACACATCATGTCTCAATTTACACATACACTGTATCCCACAATGTTATTTTCTGAAAGAAATCTATCATAAGTGCTGTCTTCATTCTCACTTCACTACCTTTTCTTTTACCAACTTTTTCCCCTTCCATTCCCAAAGGCACTAACTGTGATACCTCATCTGAGTGACGAGTCTTTACATGTGAGCTTAGATGGAGAAATGTTGGGCAGGATATTCTACCATAAAAGGCATCAGAGCTGCGTTGAATCCTGTCTTTCCCCCCAGTGTCGAGCAGGGTCCCGTCTAGCAGTCAGAAGTGGGAAACCCAGCTGATATTTTTATTCCCTCTTTAGCCCAGAGACAGTGAACCTGATAGTTCCACCCTCACCCACCAACCCTCCCAGCTCAATTCGGCTAAATCAGCACAGCCTGGGGCTCAAACCTGGGATCTTCCTTGTCTGTACACCTCAGTACTATAACGGGCAAATTTACCCACTAGGCTATACTTTTTACTAAAACATAAATATGCATCCAAATCTGGAGGGTTTTTTTGGTTGTAATTTGCTGAAGATATGTATTTTCTATTTCTTTGCCTTTAATATGTTGAGTTTGGACTGGCAAGGTGAGAGGGGACTGTGCTGAGAAGCAGAGCTGCTGATTCCTCCTCTGCACCCTCAGTCACTCAAGAGGCTTGTTGCAAGAATTAAGGCACATGGGATTAAAGAGAATCTAGTCCTTTGAGTTGAGGTACGTCTGGGAGATGGAAAGCAAAGAAGAGCAGGGGTTAAGACACTTTTGGGATTGGTGGGATGTGGGTAGTGAGGAACCACAGAGATCTGTGCTGTTTTGACTTCTATTTAGGCAAGTAGTTGGGACACAGGCACAAGAGGAATGATATCCAAGTTTACTGATGATACCCAACTGTAATGGGGAGGGATCGTAAACTGTGAAGAAGCATGCAGGAGATTGCAGGGGGCTGTTGGGTGGCGGATGCAGTTCAATGTAGAGAAACATGTTGAAGGAAGAAGAAATTGAGCAGTAAGATGTTTAAGAGTGAAGGAACTGTGAGATCTAAGGTGCAAATACATAGATCTTTACAAGTAGTAAAGATCAAATTAAAAGGCAAATGGCGTTATACAGAGTGGCATCCAATATACGAAAATTACGGGCAGGAAATCACTAGCTAGTCCATCAAGCCTGCCCCACATTCATGATGCCGGGAGCCTCATGACTAGACACTTCCTACTCATCAGCCATGTAATCTCCTGGGAGAGGCAAAAAACCCAGGGCCAAAAAGGGGGAAAATCTGGAAACTTTCTCTCCGACCCCCTCAAGCGATCGAAACAAGTCCTGAAGACCACATGGTCAACGCTTATTAACTGTTAAATCGCTTACCTATTCTAAGTCTTCACTAGGGAAGAGGGTGCTGCCAATGTGGCAGAAAAGGAGGAGGCAGTAGCAATATTGAATAGGATAAAAATAGGTAAAGAGGAGGTACTTAAAAAGTTGGCAGTCCTCGAAGTACAAAAGTCACCCAGTCCAGATGCGATGCATCCAAGGTTACTGAGGGAAGTAAGGGTGGAAATTGCAGAGGCACTGGCCACAATCTTCCAATCCTCCTTGGATATTGGAGTGATGCCAGAGGGCTGGAGGACTGCAAATGTTACACCCCTGTTTAAAAAAAGGGGAGAGGGATAAACCCGGCAACTACAGGCCAGTCAGCCTAACGTCAGTGGTGGGGAAACTTATAGAGAAAATAAACTGGGATAAAATTAATTGGTATTTAGAAAATAATGGGCTAATAAATGAGAGTCTGCATGGACTTGTTAAAGGCAAATCATGTTTGACTAACATTATCGAGTTCTTTGAAGTAATGTTGAGGATGATGAGGGCAGTGCGGTTGGTGCTGGGTATATGGGCTTTCAAAAGGCGTTTGACAAAGTACCACATAATAGGCTTGTTAGCAAAATAAAAGCCCATGGGTTTAAAGGGACAGTGGCAGCATGGATACAAAATTGGCTAAGGGACAGAAAGCAGAGAGTAGTGGTGAACAGTCGTTCAGACTGAAGGGAGATATACACTGGTGGTCCCCAGGGGACAGTATTAGGACCACTGCGCTTTTTGATATATATTAATGATCTGGACTTTGGTATGCAGGGCATAATTTCAAAGTTTGCAGATGGTACAAAACTCAGAAATGTAGTAAACAATGGGGCAGATAGTAACAGACTTAAAAAGGCATATGGGATCCTTGGCTTTATTAATAGAGGAATAGAGTGCAAAAGCAAAGAAGTTATGCTAGACCTTTATAAAACACTGGTTCGGCCTCGGTTAGAGTATTGTGTACAATTCTGGGCACCACACTTTAGGAAGGATGTCAAGGCCTTGGAGAGTCATAGGGCTAGAAATTCGGTGGGCTGCGCCACCAGTTAGCGCCTAAAGAGGGCACTCAGTGGCTTTAGCGCCACTGGCCACGCCTCCCGCGATATTTAGCTGGGGCGCTAATGGCGGCGTTAACCTGTTGCGCTGCGCCGCCTCCGATGACGTCATCGGTGTGCGCAGCGCCCCGCTACCGCCCCGATCTCGATATTTGGCAGCGACCGCCTCTGTAGCGCCGTTCGCAAATGGCGCCCGGTTCACGGGGCCTACCTGTGGTGGCAGTGGCGCAAATTAAGGTGGCGGTGCGGGGCAGCCGGTTTTTTCAGCGGCCGCCTGCCAGCACCTCCGTCCCGGCCTCCTGATCGCCTCCCACGGCATTGCCGGCTGTTTTCCGAGAGCCCGGTGTAGTGTCCGCGTATCAATAACACACGGACTGCAGGAGAACGGTAATAACAGGTGTTTACTGAACAGAGGGTATGCTGGAAACTGAAAGTACAGAAGCCTGCTACGGCTTTATATACAGGTGTGGTCACTGCCGGTACTACAGTATAAAAGCAGGTCTCTCTTAAAGGTACATACACAACAATTCCTCCCCTTTTAGATAAACAGTACATAACATTCATTTAACAATTAAAGAATAACTAATTACAATTACAATTTTCTCTGTACTATATACATCAGCTGAAGTAATCATTTATAAATTCAGTCTTTGAGGAGGCTTCCTGATCCTGTCTGGATAGCGTCTTTCTCGAGTATCCTGTTCTTGCGGCGGAGTCGATTCTGGCTCTTTGTCATTGGTTGGTTCGTCAGCTTCCAATACCACTGATTATGAGGTAGACGCAATCTGTACTTCGGGTTCATCACCAGGTGCGCATGCTCGTGGTATGGGTTTGACTTGTTCCTGTGACTCTAGAATCTGGTCAGCATGGCGTCTCACGATGCTCTCTCCAACGCCCACTGTGTACATTAGTGGTCCCTGCTGTGTGCATATCGTTCCTGGCTGCCATTTTTCTGTTTGGTAGTCGCGGGCCAAGACTGGTTGCCCTATCTTGAAGCTCCTGGTTGGCTTCTCATTTATGTGCTGGAATTGCTTATCCTCAACATCTCGTCTTATGTTTGGTTTGAGCAAATCCAGGCGACATCTTAACCTTCGGTTAAAGAACATTATGGCTGGAGCTTGGTTGGTGACTGCATGTGTCGCATTCCGGTAAGCAAACAAGAAATTATCCACCTTGTGTTGTAGTGGTATGTTGCCCTTATAGATCGCCTTTATTGCTTTTTTAAAGGTCTGAACAAACCTCTCAGCCAATCCATTTGTGGCTGGATGATATGGGGCAGATGTGTAATGCTTTACCCCATTATTCCTCAAAAACCTCCGGAAATCCTCGGACACAAACTGTGGTCCATTGTCGGAGCAAATCTGTTCTGGCAAGCCATTCCTGGCGAAGATGGTCCGTAGGACTGCAATAGTTTTCTCCGTGGTGGTGGAGGACATTTTGATGACCTCTGGCCATTTCGAATGTGCATCCACGGCGATTAAAAACATTGAGTCCATAAATGGACCAGCAAAATCAATGTGTACCCGTTGCCATGGAGATGAGGGCCACTCCCATGGGTGTAGTGGGGCCTGTGGTGGAGCGTTTTGGACTTTCTGGCATCCTGTGCATCTCTTGGTCATTTCCTCGATTTCTTTATCGATTCCCGGCCACCACACAAACACCCTGGCTAGGCTCTTCATTTTTACCCCTCCCAGATGAAGCTCATTGAGCACTCTATCTCTCAACTTGGATGGAATTACCACTCGGGATCCACACATCAAGGTCCCCCGGCACACTGACAGCTGTTCTCTCCTTGGCGAGAATGCTGGCAACAGTGAGTCGCCATGTGCTGGCCATCCCTTCACCGTCAAATCATAGACCCGAGAGAGTGTCGGGTCATTTCGGGTTTCCTTCTCTATACTTGAGTTTGTAACAGGTAGACATTCGACTATGGTCGAATGGAATATCTCAACAGGGTCCACTGCAGGTGCTTCCTCCACCGTAGGCAACGGCAGGCGTGACAGCCCATCAGCGTTTCCATGCTGTTTCGTACTCTTGTACTCTATGTCGTATTGATGTGCCCCTAGAAAAAGTGACCATCTTTGCAGCCGTTGCGCCGTCATCACCGGAACGCCCTTCTTTGGATTAAAAATGGAGACAAGAGGCTGGTGATCAGTCAGTAGGGTGAATTTCTGCCCGTGCAGATAGTGATTGAACTTCTTCACCCCCCACACCAGGCTGAGGGCCTCCCTGTCAATCTGGGCGTAGTTACGCTCGGCTGAGGTTAACGAGCGTGACGCAAAGGCTATTGGCCTCTCTGAACCGTCAAGGAATTTGTGTGACAGCACCGCTCCAATGCCGGAGGGAGACGCATCACATGCCAACCGAATCGGTAGTGTTGGATTGTAGTGGGCCAATACTTCTTTTGAAGTGATTAGGCATTTACATTTCTAAAAGGCACGCTTACACTCATCACTCCATTTCCATGCTACTCCAGTTTACAGCAGGGCGTTCAGTGGGTGCAGAATTGTAGATAAATTTGGCAAGAACTTATGGTAGTAGTTCACCAACCCGAGGAACGACCTCAGTTGCGACACATTTTCCGGTGCTGGAGCCTTGACTACTGCCTCAATCTTGTCTGGGGACTTATGTAACCCCTCTTCATCAATCACGTGGCCACAATACGAGATTTGTTTCCTGAAGAACTCACATTTGGGGCGGTTGGCTCGTAGCCCATATTCTTGTAATCTAGTGAGCACCTGCTCCAGGTTGGCAAGGTGTTCACTGTCATTTTCGCCCGTAACCAGGATGTCATCCAAATAACACTGGGTCCCCGGGATCCCTTGCAGGACTTGTTCCATCGCCCTCTGCCAAATAGCCGGAGCTGATGCTACCCCAAATACCAGTCGGTTGTACTGGTAAAGACCTTTGTGAGTGTTTATCGTGAGGTATTTTCTAGATGCTTCTTCTACCTCCATTTATAGATACGCTTGGGCCAGATCAATCTTCGTAAAGCGTTTCCCTCCAGATAGTGAGGCGAAAATATCTTCTATCCGCGGAAGTGGATATTGTACTGTGTGCAGGACTGGGTTCACAGTTACCTTAAAGTCCCCACAGATGCGAACCTTCGGCTCCCCAGGCGTGCTGCTCAATGATTTCTTCATTACAGGAATGATGGGTGTGGCCCACTCGCTCCAGTCCACCTTGGACAGCACACCTGAACGCTCCAGACTCTCCAGCTCTGCTTCAACGGCTGGGCGGATCGCATACGGTACCGGTCTGGCCTTAAAAAAATTTTGGGTTTGCGTTATCTTCAACTTTTATCGTTGCCGTTACGCCTTTTAGAGTCCCAAGTCCTTGCTGGAACACCTCTTTCGCGTCAGTTAGAATTTTTGACAGTCGTCCAGGTGTGACGTCGTCATCCTTTTTGTCAGCCACAGTTAGCGCCTGAATGGAATGCCAATCCAATTGTATTTTTCGGATCCATTCCCGTCCCAATAATAGTGGTCCTCCATCTTGTAGTATATATAGATACAGTTTCTGTGTTTCCTTGCCATTGTATTTAACGGGCACCCTTATTTTTCCTCTGGGATAGACTTTTTGCCCCGTACATGTCTTCAATACAATGGACGTGTCCTTCAAGGGTATGTGTGAGAATAGCCGCTCATAGTCTCGTTGATTCATGACTGTTAGGGCTGATCCTGTGTCCAATTCCATCTTTACTTGGGACCCTGCTATCATGAGGGTGACCCAAATGGTTCGGTGATCCTCCTTTGCGATCACGTTGTGTAACTTTAGACAATTTAGTCTCCTGCTCCCGGAGTCATTATCACTCTTCTGAACTACTGTCTGTCATTTTTTGTACTTTCTTGTACTTTTCCTTAGTAGTTCTTTTAGTGTTGGTTTTCTTTCCTGACCTGCAGACTCGTGCTATGTGTCCCACTTTTCCACATTGCCTGCATACTTTGTCCTTAAACCAGCAATCCTTCTGGTCATGGGTTGTCCTGCCGCAGCGATAGCACTTTTCTGCTCCATATGCCATTTCGTTGGTGCTATATTCTTGCGGTTTCTGTTGTATTTCCGCAGCTCCCCGTGCTGCTGCTTCGTAGGATACTGCCACGCTGAAAGCCTTTTCTAGCGTAAGGTCCTTTTCCGAAAGTAGTCGTTTCTGGGTTCCTTCACTCTGGAGCCCGCAGACAAACTTATCCCTTAAGGTATCTGCCAGTCCTGCTCCGAACTGGCAGTGCTTCGATAACTTGCGTTGTTCCGTAAGATAGTCAGCATTACTCTCATCTTTGTGCTGGTTTCTTTTATGGAACTTGAATCTTTCTGCTATCAGCAGCGGTGTAGGGTTTAGATGTTCCTGTAAGATATTGACAATCTCTTCAAAGCTTTTTTCCATTGGTTTAGCTGGAGTAATTAAATTCCGCAATAGGCCGTACGTTCTCGCGCCCATCAAATTTAATAATACCGACGCCTTCTTTTCATCGGCCACCTCATTTGCCTTGCAGTACACTTCAATTCTTTCCACATACGTGGTCCAGTCTTCTATTGCGTTGTCGAAAGCAGTGATACTGCCACTCTTCGGCATCTTGGGTGGTTTAAAATGGCGCCTCCCGCGCTTTTCCTCCTTCCCCAATGGATTAAAATGGCGCCTCCCGCGCTTTTCCTTCTTCCCCTTGCTGCCAATGCTGCTCCTAGCGTTCTAGATAGTAATGGCGGCGCCCTGCGGCTTCAGCGCGTCTCTCTTTTGTTAATTAATTTCCTTCGTTTTATTTTTCATCGACGCTGTCCACTGCGCGTCTCTTTTCCTTCCCCTCTTTTTATTTTCTTTAACGCTGCCTGGCTCTTGAGCACCGACCGCGCCCTGTGCGCTCCACCCTCTCTCTCTCTTTTTTCCTTCCCGACGACGCTGCACGGCCCCCTTGCAGAGCCGCTCGATCGAGCTCAAGCCCGCCGCAGTCCGGAAAGGTCAGCGCACTACCTGCTACCAGCACCATTTGCTGGAACACCTTGACTGTGGAGCCAAGCCCAGCTCTCCACAGTTTCCCCTGCGATTCACTGGGCGGTTGCCCACGGTCGACGCCCGTTGCTCTGGCTTCGACCTCCAAGAAGCTTCTTTTCAGGGATGGATCCCCGTGAGGTGATGCAGTACTGCAGGTGAGTTCGAACCTGCTTGTCGCCACTGTAGTGTCCGCGTATCAATAACACACGGACTGCAGGAGAACGGTAATAACAGGTGTTTACTGAACAGAAGGTATGCTGGAAACTGAAAGTACAGAAGCCTGCTACGGCTTTATATACAGGTGTGGTCACTGCCGGTACTACAGTATAAAAGCAGTTCTCTCTTAAAGGTACATACACAACACCCAGCACTTCTCCTCGGTGCCGGGCTCTTTTGCCGACACTCGCGATCAGAGATCGCGCTGGTGCAGGCCCCTCCCCCTTAAGAATGGGAGGAAGGCCTGCAGTACCGCAGCGTGTGGCGCTGCGGCACGTTGCGCTGTGATATTCAGTTTCAGCGCCCTAAGAGGGACATGGTGCGCCTCGAGCCTCGCCCCGTGTCCCTCTTGGGGCACTCAACCTGAATTTCCGGCGGTCGCAGCTGCTCCGAACGCTGCGCTAAATCCGGTGCCCAGGCGAGCTTGGCGCCCCGTTTGCGGCTCCACCCAATTTCTCCCCCATAGATGTGCGGGTTAGGTTGATTGGCTATGATAAATTGACCCTTAGTGTTAGGGGGATTAAATACGTGGGGTTACAAGGATAGGGTGGGATATGTGTTGGTGTAGGGGTTACGGGGATCGGGTGGGATGTGTGTCGGTGCAGGCTCGATGGGCCGAGGTGGCCTCTATCTGCACTGTTGTGATTCTGTGATAACGGCACAGAAGGAGGCCATTCGGCCCATCGAGTCCGTGCCAGCTCTCTGCAGCAATCCAGACGGTCCCATTCCCCCGCTCTATCCCCGTAGCCCTGCAAGTTTATTTTCCTCAAGTGCCTATCCAGTCTCCCCATGAAAACATTGAGTGTTTCCGCTTTCACCACTTCCGTTGGCAGCGAGTTCCAGGTCCTCGCCACTTGCTGCGTAAAAAAAGTTTTTCCTCACTTTCCTCCTGCATCTCTTGCCCAAAACATTAAATCTGTGTCCCCTAGTCCTTGTACCATCACCTAGTGGGAACAGCCTTTCCCCGTCTAGCCTATCCAAACCCATCATAATCTTGTACACCTCCATCAAATCACCCCTCAACCTCCTTTGCTTTAATGAAAACAAATCCAGCTTCTCCAACCTGTACTTGTAGCTAAGATCCCCCATCCCTGGAACCATTCTGGTAAATCTCCTCTGCACCCTCTCAAGGGCCTTCACATCCTCCCTAAAGTGTGGTGACCAGAACTGGACGCAATACTCCAGTTGTGCCCTAACCAGCGCATTTATAATACCTCTATTTATGAAGCCCAAGATCCCATATGCTTTGTTAACCACTCTCTCAATATGTCCTCCCATATTCAGGGACCTATGCACATCAACTCCCAGGTCCCTCTCTCCAAAACTGTGCCATGAAGTGTACATTGCCTCTCCCTATTCCTTCTGCCAAAATGTATCACCTCACGCTTCTCTGTATTAAATTCCATCTGCCACGTGTCTGCCCATTTTGCTAGCCTTTCTATGTCCTGCTGCAGTCGATTGCTATCATCCTCACTGTTTGCCACACCCCAAGTTTGGTGTCATCGACAAATTTAGAAATTCTACTCTGTATTCTAATATCCAGGTAATTTATATATAAAAAAAAAAGCAGTGGCCCCAGCGCTGACCTTTGTGGAACACCACTGTCTACCATCCTCCAGTCTGAAAAATAGCCATTTACCACTGTTTTCTATCCTTAAGCCAATTCCCTATCCAAGCTGCCACTGACCCACCTCTTCCATGAGCCTCAATTTTGTTAACCAGCCTTCTATGTGGTACTTTGTCAAACGCCTTCCTAAAATCCATGTAGACAACATCCATTGCATTCCCTTCATCAATCCTCCCTGTTACTTCGTCAAAAAATTCCATTAGATTAGTCAAACATGATCTGCCTTTTACAAATCCGTGTTGGCTCCCCTTAATTTAGCTTAAACCTTTCCAAGTGCCTGCTAATTTTTTCCTTGATTATTTTTTCTAAAACTTTACCCACCACTGATGTTGAACTGACCAGCCTGTAGTTGCTAGGATTGTCCTTAAACCCTTTCTTGAACAATGGTGTCACATTTGCCACTTTCCAATCCTCAGGCACCTCCCCCTTAGAGAAGATTGGAAAATTATGGCAAGTGCTTCTGCTATCTCTTCCCCCAATTCCCTTAACAACCTGGGATGCAAGCCATCTGGACCAGGCGATGTATCCACTCTAAGCATACCCAGCCTTTCTAGTACATCCTGTCCATCAATTCTCACCTCCTTCCATTGCTTCTACCTTTTCCACTTCTACCGATATTATGTCAGCATCCACCTCCTTAGTAAAGGGTGCAGAAGAGATTTACTAGAATGGTACCAGGGATGAGGGACTTCAGTTATGTGGAGAGACTGAAGAAGCTGGGATTGTTCTCCTTAGAGCAGAGAAGGCTAAGAGGAGATTTGATAGAGGTGTTCAAAATCATGAAGAATTTTGATAGAGTAAATGAGGAGAAACTGTTTCCAGTGGCAGAAGGAATGGTAACCAGAGGACACAGATCTAAGGTGATTAGCAAAAGAACCAGAGGCGACGTGAGGAAACATTTTTTTACACAGCAAGTTGTTGGGATCGGGAATGCACTGCCTGAAAGCAGATTCAGTAGTAACATTCAAAAGAGAATTGGATAAATACTTAAAGGGAAAAAAATTATAGTGCTATGAGGGAAGAGAAAAGAGGAGTTGGATTAATTGGATATCTCTACCAAAGAGCTGGCACAGGCACAATGGGCTGAATGGCCTCCTTCTGTGTTGTATCATTCTTGTGATTCTGAGATGCTGCAGCCAAGAACCGGTCCAGCTCCCTTTTGAAGGCACAAGCTGGCAACGTGTTCCAGTGGCTCACTGCTCTCTGGGAAAAGAAGAACCGCCTGACATCTGGCCTTTTCCTACTCTTGTGTAATTTATATATAAAAACAAGCAAATGATGTTGAATTTGTACAGGACAATGGTTAGCCCACTGTAGGAGTATTCTGTGGTAGTTTGGGTGGCCTGTTATAGGAAGGAAAGGGTATAGCAAAGAGTTACTAGAATTATACCAATAAGGAGAGGTGACGATTATGAAGAAGGGCTCAAAACTTTGGGGCTTTTTTCTCTAGAGTAGGATAAGAGGGAATTTAATAGAGGTTTTCAAAATTCTGAAAAGTTTTGAATGAGTAAATAATGAAAGATTGTTTCCACGAGTTGGTAACAAGAGGACACAGACTGAGGATGGCCACTAGAAGAACAAACAAGGAGGAAGTCAAACCCTTTTTCGCACACAGCATGGAATGTTTTACCACACTTTTTTATTCATTCACTGGATGTGGGCGTCACCGGCAAGGCCAGCATATGTTGCCCATCCCGAATTGTCCTTGAGAAGGTGGTGGTGAGCCACCACCTTGACTTGCTGGGCCATTTCAGAGGGCAGTTAAGAGTCAACCACATTGCTGTGGGTCTGGAGTCACATATAGGCCAGACCAGGTAAGGACGGCAGATTTCCTTCATTAAGGACATTAGCGAACCAGATGGGTTTTTACAACAATCCAGTAGTTTCATGGTCACCATTACTGATACTAGCTTTATTTAATTGAATTTAGCTGCCCTGGTGGGATTTGAACTCGTGTCTCCTTCCGTGCTGCATCCTTTTGACTCTGTAAATAGTATCTCAGATCTGGTACAGCAGGAGTTACCGACCTTTCATATCCCTATGTTACCCTTGTTGTATACCTTACCTCCCAGTAGATCTCTGTCTAAACAAAATGCTCAAATTAGAATTGAGGTGAGGGTACTAGGTTTCTTCACACCATCAGAGAGAGAGACTTGCAACTGCCAGAGCTGTGACTATAACCAGCTCCCAGAGCTAGCTTAAAGAAAGCTGTTCACATCCCACCCAATGTCCGAACCTATCCCCAGTAGCCCTCATTTTTGCCAGAAAATTGGGTTTTCTTTTTATAGTCATTCTCGGGACACAGGTGTTGCTGACAAGGCCAGCCTTTATTGCCCATCCTTGTAGACCTTGAGAAGGTGGTGGTCCATGTGGTGAAGGTGCTGTTAGGTAGGGAGTTCCAGGATTTTAACCCAGCAATAATGTCCATGTCCATTTACTATCCATTTAATCTTCCTTCTATTTGTCTTGCGTTAACTGAAATTGTTTTGATTTCCAGGCCCAGTGAGAAGCCCGCGACCTCCAACAGGCAAGTCCCTTCAGAAATCGACTATAGCGAACTGCTACAGCACTTTGAGAAGGTACAAAACAAGCACCTGGAAATCAGGCACCAGCGGGCAGGCCGCAACGATCAGCTGGAGAGGAAACTCCCCCAGTGACACAGAGGCAACCCATTGCGTTTGATGGGCACCAGTCAAAGGACAATGCATACTCAACTGTAAGATTGCCAGTTGCGGGACTGCCTGAATCATGGAGCTGTTTTTGTTGGGCTGCTCTACTGCCTTTGCAATGCACAGTCCTTTACCACTACTGATATTCACTATGTGGCCTGGGCAATATTCCTGTGTTAATTGTGTAGAATTTATAAGCCTGTGTGAACCTCAAAGTGGAGAAGTGACCATTGTTTCGCAATGCTCCCCCCTCAGTGCCCTCACATGGTAGTCTTTGCACTGACCAATGTTCCCCAATGCTCACCCCGCCTCAGTGCTCCCACATGGTAGAGTCTTTGCACTGACCAATGTTCCCCAATGCTCAACCCGCCTCAGTGCTCCCACACGGTAGAGTCTTTGCACTGACCATTGTTCCCCTGTGTCCTCACATGGTAGAGTCTTTGCACTGACCATTGTTCCCCTGTGTCCTCACATGGTAGAGTCTTTGCACTGACCATTGTTCCCCTGTGTCCTCACATGGTAGAGTCTTTGCACTGACCATTGTTCCCCTGTGTCCTCACATGGTAGAGTCTTTGCACTGACCATTGTTCCCCTGTGCCCTCACATGGTAGAGTCTTTGCACTGACCATTGTTCCCCTGTGCCCTCACATGGTAGAGTCTTTGCACTGACCATTGTTCCCCTGTGCCCTCACATGGTAGAGTCTTTGCACTGACCATTGTTCCCCTGTGCCCTCACATGGTAGAGTCTTTGCACTGACAAGATCCCCTGTGCCCTCACATGGAGAGTATTTGCACTATTACTGCTTACCCAGCTGGCGAGCCACGTACAATAGCTTCTCTGGTCTAGAGAGTGTTTTATTTTTCACTTGTGTACCAATCCTTCCACTAATTTCCACAACTATACCCCTCCTCCCCCTTTCCTCCACAATTGTGATCAAATTCCATCTTTGTCTAAAACCATTCCTCATTTCACAGGAACGCAGAATATCCCAGTCAGGACCAATTTGGGAATTTCTCTTGTGACCATAACTTACTATTTTGTTAATTGAACTCCGTAAGTGTGAGCAGGCTCTTTGTCTCCTCTTTAATCGTACTGCCATACGGCACTTTAAAAGCCTAGTCAACAGCATCATGGGCAGAGAGTCAATCTGCACTGATCTCTTGTCAATTGACGTTCTTGAGTTGTTGACTGGTGTGGGCAATGGGAAAATGTATCACTGCTTCAGTAAGGGGTGCTCTTCTTTGGTTAAGGCTGAGGCACATTGTTGGGAAGAGTAGAGGGAGCTTTACTCTGCATCTCGCAGTGCTATACCTGACCTAGTGGTGCTTGATGCTGATGCTTGGAATGGGCAACATTAGCATCCTGCACCCCGATAAGCACAAGACCACACTGGTGCATCTTCACAGGAAGTGATGGGGCAGATTATTGTAAATAGAATTTAAATCAGACAAATCTTATGAAACAAAGGTGAAAGCTGTTCTCTGATCACAGCTGACCTTGGTTGAAGGTTGTTCACTGATGTCCTAAGAGTGTCACGTGATTGAATTGAAGTAGGCCACAGGCAGTGGAGAGGCTGTATAAATGGTGAAGTATTTGCTGAAAATGTACTATAAAATCAAGTGCACGAATTGTTATTTTGGTACACGCCAGTGCGATTTGTGGGGTTGCGCCCCAATTTGAAGGACATGTAGGAAACTGTGACCTGTACACCAGATCAGGCAATATCAAAAAAAAAACTGAATCCTAAAAATCTTCAGAGTGCAATCAAATAATGTAACACAAACCTTCCCGAACACGGAGCTGGTGGATGGGCTGCACATCTTGCCTCACCATTAAAGCTCCTGTCTGACCCTTGGTGACCTGTTTTCCCGAACAACTTAAATGCATCAAGCTCTTTGTTTTAAGCTATCATTGCTCGGGAGTGGGAGTGGGGGTGCGGGGTAGAGGAATGTTGGGGATTGAAATTTTTGCACTATTTTATAACTCATGTCGGCTCTGCTACTGATTTCTTGGGCTTCGTTGTTTTACACAGGCTTTCAATGGCCTCTCGTTTTTGCTGTCCCTTGTTTGACCTATCGTTAGTCTGTATTTGTGTCAACCTGGGGTCAGAGGACAAATGTCAGATGGTCAGTCAGTAACTGGAGTAGGTACCCACAACCAATGTTCCCTCTTATTTGTTTTTGGGTGCACGGCCTATTCACATTTTCGCGATGCCCGAAACTTAGCATTGAGAAAGCCAGTCCCAGACTGCGCTGAGACTGGCAGAGAGCTGCGCAGCCGCACAGCTTATAAGGAATGTTGCCCACAACTCCGAAAATCTTGTTTTCTGTCTGCTTTCAAAGAATTTTTTAACCGAGCGAATGCTGCTGTGTCAGCCAATGGGTTGGAGGTGGGACTTGTGGTTTTAATTTACTCATAAACTGCAGCAAACAGTCTCTCAACTTGTGACCAAAACTGCAGCAAACAGAGTCTATTTACTAATAAACAACAGCAGAGTCTCTAGTACAGCAGGATTATTTCTCCAGCAGAATGCAGTGAGTGGAGGATAGTTGCATAATGCAGATTATGTGCATAAAATCAATCCTAGTGCGTAAAATCAACAGCAGTGCAGTGTCCAGGCGTGATTGACCAGGAAATTTACCCAATCATCTCCATTCTGGCCAGGACTCGTGTCGCCATATGCAGCTTTTTTAAAATTTAAAATAGCAAGCGGGAACAAACCTCATCAAACTTGTAGCAGGAGGAACTTGCTCCTCAACCTGACTGCATTGAAGGAGCCACAGTACCAGTAACTCCTTCAAGCCTGATCAGCACTTGCTGTTTAATTAGAAATATTCAAAATGCAAACACGGTAAAGTTGATTCTTTGCAAGTCGTTTCTCTTTTAAAGAGGATGTCGTTATTAAGACTTCCTCCTTTTAAACTCTGCCGTTTCCAGTTTAGTGACCCACTTAAAAGTAGGTGCCTCCCCGACACACAGAAATATTGAAAACCATTTAACCCTCCCCCCATGAAATGAATAAAGTTGAAATCCACCAGCGATGGCCAGTCTTGTACAAGGTATTTTAAACTCAACAAGATGAGATCCCTTTTCCTTCAGCAGAATCGAGTTTGGCTGTAATTTTAAAGTCCTGGTTGATCTGTAAGGTGCTGGATACTGGACACGGGGTCTGCTGTTCAATGCAGCCAGTACTTTCCTCAGATACCTGCACCCACTGAAGTCTCCCACCGATATCTCCATTATTTCTTCAAATGTGTGTTTAAAAGCTGAATAATTACACAATTCACTTTTGTTAAAATTAATAGAACTCACTAAAATTGGTTGCCCCAGCAACATCCTTCTCCTTGCTCCTCCTCCTCTTTCCCCCCTCCTGCCACCGCCTCCTCCCTCCTCCTCATCTCCCTTCTCCCCACCCCAAAAAAATCATGGCTCACGTAACTTCTGTTTTGGGGTTAAGGGGCAAGTTTGCCGAGCTGAAGTTAAGCAACTTTATCTGTGTCCAGGGCCCACTCAGTTCATGGCATTGATCAGGACCCTGAACCTTTTTTTGCGGGGGGAAAGAAAACAGAAATTAGAATTAACCTTTTATATCTGAGATAATATAATTAAGTCTGATTTTAAACATTATACATTTTGTTTTTTGGTGCCCTTTTTGTCCAACACTAGGACATCAGAGTTTACATTGAGGAAACACAACAGTGGTTTAATTCAGTGTATTGGTGGCAATACATTATGGTAAAAATTGCACTTAATACACTTTAATGTTGTGTGATACTCAGTTCATATCAAATCTCACTGCTCCCACCCCCATGGACAGACCTGTACCCAGCATTACTTCACCTCAGTTTTATACAGTTACCCACCAGTACTGTACCCCAGTGTTATACAGTGACAGAAACAATCTGATTGTACTGCTGGGTGTTTTTCACAGCTCGAGTGTGAACGTTGCACAAACTACCTGTTACACTTTACCAAAATCCTAGTGACAACATTACTTATAATTTGAAAGGTGTTTCATGTCTTTTTTAAATTTAGATTTCAATTTTATTCATCCTTTTTCTCACTGTCCCATTATTTTAGATCATTAGCAACATTATGGATTTATTCAGCGTTCATTTTTTATATATATATATACGACATCTAATAAGTTTATCCTGTGTCTCTGGGAATGAGCAGAGTGTCCACATTGTGTTCTGTATGATGATGCTGAGCGTTCTGGCTGCTTAATGCTGAGCTCTTCGTTCCCCTGGGGCAGCCTTTACCTTCAACAATCTTTGGTCAACTAGTATTATTTTGTTCTGATTTGCGTTTTTCTTTTCTGGAATCCAATCCTGATCAAAGATCCCAGTGATTTCGCTGTGTGAGGGGGGTTAACTGGATATTGTTTACTCCAATGTATGGGTCAAGAAATAAAGGTCTTCTGCAGTACGTTTTTGGAACACTTGTGGCTGAGCTCATTTTTTGAGGGATGTTTTATCACCTCACCCCACCCGTCCCTATCTGAGCAGTTGTATCCTAGACCAGTGCCATTAGTCATTTGTCCCTGAACCCCCCCCCACCATTGGGAAGTGGTTCGCCGCTCTGGAAATCATAGGCACCACTGTGGTCCACCTCTACCTACCATTACCTTGCTCTGCCATTCCCTGTGCGTGAAGAGTTTTAACGACAAACCACCCGGCTCGGGTACGCAGATAGGGGTTTAAAATGTGTTCCAGCTGCTGAGAATCCAGCAAATTGCAACCTCTGTTTTTTCTGGTTCCCCTCTGTTGTGGGATCAAGTTGTGGCATCACTCTTACCTGACCTTTTTTTTAGGGGACTTTCAAACATAACGCTGCATCAAAAATGACATCTTTAAAAGCTGGTGGGTGTTTGTTCTGCAGGGACATGCTGGTGACATTGGGGAAGTCTGTAATGGAAGTGAAAAATGCTTATGTTCATTTGTCTCAAGTGAAGTCACTCTCCAAGCTCTTGGAAAATTCGGACACCAAAGTCTCTGATTTTTAATTGGACGGCACGGAATGTAAACTTCCTAAGATCTTCTAAGCACCTAAGAGCTCGGCCCACCAGGAGTGTCCATCAAACATTCGGACACTAGCTGACCATGATTTGCTGCCCCTTGTTTTGGTGGATGGCACATTTTGGGCAGTTAATGTCCAGATTTCCAATCAGTGTGCTCTTTACACAACTTTTATGCCCAAAACCAACATCTAGGTCAGAATATCTAAATGATGAATTTTTGCAAAATGAATTAGTCCTCCAGTGATGGACTGTCCACCTTAGTGTGGACAGTACCTCCCAAATTCAAATCAATACTGATGCAATTGAGAGTGGGGTAACAGTAAGCATACATCATGTATAGATGGCTCTACGGGTAAATGTACCACCTGCCTTGGTACTGAGCAATTAAGACTAGGAAGGTCCCAGACTTGATCACCCGCTCAGGTAGCTGATTTCAGCGAGGGCTGCAGTTGGACTGGGGGAGGGGAAGGAAATCAGCAAGACCCTCACTGGGAAATATGTGTGCGAGAGTGTGTGTTTGTGCATGTGTGTGCGTGCGCGTGCGTGTTGGGCTGGCTGTGATGCCTCCACAGTTGAATAACCTGCCAGTGCTCACTGTTGAGGCTCACACATGGGAATGACTCGTGCCCATTGGAATTGGACCCCAGTTGAAGCCTGTGCTGTCAGGACAGGTGGGGGCTGTGAGGGAAATGCAAGGTACATATTCAGCTCATTGTGGGTTTTCAGGAGCTCACTTGTTGCAGTAAAGTGGGTGACAGCATTCGCTACTCATCAGGTACCCCAAACACTCACTGATGACATCAAAGAGCAAATGAACAAAAGCAGTTGCAGACTGGTGCCCAGCACCATCTTTTATTCATGTTTTCCTTTAAATTATTGTTATCCTAACAGACTTTTCTTTTGTAAGATTTTCAAAATGAAGAGGCTCATTATGAACAATGTTATTACATTCACTTACTGGATGAAACATTCTTAACGTGTAGATTTATTTGTGTAACAATCTCCGTGCGTATGTGTCCCGCCCCAGAATCCTTCCGAGTGAGGTGGTGCTGGGTGTCCAAAGCAGAACCCATTGTGTTGAATAAAATGTGAATGTACTTCAATCATTGTTATCCTCTCTTACTGGGGATCCAATTATCTATAAGGCAAGTGATTTGCCAGGGAACAACATCCTGTGAATTTGCCACCCATAGTGATACTTTCCTGAAAAAAGGGGATAATGCAGATGGCAGTCCCGTGGTTAGTGAACACCGGTTTCTGGGCTGAGTGGACAGAAACAGGGGGGCAAGGGCTGGGACAGCGATCAAATGGCACAACTGAATGTCGGACAGATGCCACAACTATCCGTCCTTGTCATCATTTTCTGGCCACAACAAATCACTTGCCTTAATTATGTTTAAGATGAAATATGAATTTGTAGTAAATCTGTTTAGAGTTCTAAGAGCAAGAGCTAATCATGCCCTCAGATTGTAAATAAAGACAGCACATCCAGTGCAGGTAAATTAATATTAACCAATCCTGTTTACAAAGGGACTTGTCCTTTGAATTTAATATTTAAATAAACTTTTGCTGTACATAGCTGTGTAAAAGAAATGATATACCTTTTAACCCTGTTTACAGGGCAGCTGTTTGTATTTAAAGAAGCTTTGTGCTAACTGGGCACTTTCTTTGTAAGCTTATCCCATGACGCCCAGATTCTGTGGTGTATTTTGTTTCCATGATATTTCTGGTCTGGGATTTAAAGATTTTTACTTCTCTACCAAATTACAGGAGAAGGGGTGGGCCTGAGTTCTCAGCTTAGTTCTCGAGACAAAATGGGGAGCATCTTGGAATGGAGAGAAGACTAAACCCTGGAAGGACCAGTTCTCAATGGTATCATCTCCAAACAATTTTTAGGTATTGAAGCTCAAATAATTCTAGAAATAAACCAAGAATAATGTCAGAAGGAAAGTGAGCAATATAACACAATAAAAGGCCTGAACTCAGTTGGGTTTTGTTCCCTCTAACAATGTGTAAATGTTTCCTTTGCAGTAGAATAATATGCTCCCATAACAAAACTGTTAGTCTCCATTGAAGGGATATTATTTAGAATCTGTGATTAAATAAAGGTGCACTGTCTCTCTTTGAAGTTCTGTCATTTTTGATGTTTTCAAAAGGTGTTTGACAAAATATATACTCAGCAAAGACCAGTAGGTTACTTGAGTCCTGATTTTTTTTGTAAGTAATAAACTACATCCCTGGACAGTATGGTGGTCGGTGCTACCTTAGGCTAACCCTACGTCATTCTGAGCATGCAAGTGCAGCCAAGATATCTCTTGCTCCTTCACCTAGCATTTACTTCTTATCTCATCCGACACGACAAAGCTATTGTCAATTGAAGTGGTGTCTAGCTTTACAAAAGTGAGAGATTGTCATAACTCATGCTGGGGGTCAGTGGTTATTGTTGCTCAAATGGGGTCCTACTATTCACCATCTTCATGAATTATCTATAGGATATGTATGAGCAGTATCATCAGTACCGAGGATGATCAATATTAGAGTGTCGCGCTGAGCTGAGCAACTGGGCCAGTGACTGGTGAATGCCATTTAATATACACAATGTACAGGCACAAATAACTGTAGACAGTCACATATTGGGAATTGGATAGAAAGTGAGAGTGGTAATTGACCGGTCTATGAGCATCTAAAGCCTGAAGTTGATCAATAAATATTGGGACATATCAACTGACCCACTAATCACACATCAATAAATTCTATAACTGTACTACTCTTTGGGGAGACTACCCTTTGAGTATCGTATCCTATTTTGGTCACACTACCTTGAAAACCACATTAATGCAGTGAAGAGCCTCAAGCAAGACGACTAACAGACCTGTGGTTTTGTGGGACAGCGTCCCAGTAAAGGCAATTAAATTTACATAAATTGACATCTTCAAAACAAGGAGCTGGCTTAATATGGATTAGGATTGTAGATTTCAGGGATAATTAATGGATTGAGAACATCAAATAAAAGCCCTTTGCATGCAGTAGGAGGCTAAGCTGTACAAATCAAAAGTCTAAGGTTAATCCCTGGTCTTTATTGAGTTATCTTATCAACTAGGAGGGGGAAATCAGCCAGAGGCCCTGCTCCTGATAACTGGAAGTGTGTGAACAGGTTCAGCCTCAGCCGTGATTCCACCAGTGGTTGAAAGGTTGCTAACACTCCAAGCATCACGTGTGGGAATAAAGCCCCAATGAGAGGAGGAGATAATGGGGGGAGAGATAAAGAATTAATTGAATACTCCATGGAACACCGCTGAGACCACAGACATGGGAGGGCGGAGCGGAAGCAGCCATTGGGTGGTGGAATTGGTGGATGGTCTGGAGTTTGTCAGTTGCCTTTAGGGATGAAGCAATTCGGTGGAGCTTTTCTTCCGGTGATTGGGAAGGAGAGCATGGTGCGGTGGGTTGTGTGGTTTGCGGATATAATACGGAGTTGGTGGGCTGAGAGGCCTCTTCTAGTCCCCAACTCTCATACTCCTGAATAAGATGCAAATGAAGGCAACAAGCACGATTCCTGGGAAAAGTCATGTACTGGAGGAATGAAGACTGGGTGAGAATTACATGATTCACGTCACTGTGTTATTGAAGAGAGTTAATGTAGAGTGGAGGAATCTTTGAGTCAAACTTTAGAAAGTGAATTCTATAGGCCACGAGTTGGAACCCACCATCTGAATTTGTGGCATTGCTGACTATGGGTAGAGTAACCTGGCCAGTGTGAGTGAGGAGCCAGCCCCCAGATTATAACAAGAATACGGTATTAGCATCCCCTGCTTGTCTCAGAAACCACAGCAGTGTGGGGGAATAACCCACCACACTTATCCTGTGAGGCTCAATCAGACCACTGTTCTGGGCAAGCTTGAAAGAAGCCAGTCAAAATCACCATACTTCAAACACTTATTGTCGATCATCAATGTGGGACCACCCTCTGAGCAGCTCCAGGCCATTACAGTGGACATCTTGCAGCATAATGCATAAATTAAAGGCAGATAAACAGGATGTGTGGGAGGACAGGATCTCAGTCACTCAGTGATGAGTTTGTCAGAAAGCCTCCTCGTCAATTGACCCGTGAGCCTGGATTTACTGCACAGTTGCACCATTGCACACAGTACTGTTTGTTGATGAGGCAGACAAATGTACTGCCAAAGGCTAAATACTGCCAAAAAACGACTGACATAAAAACAGCCCCTGTACAAATAACAACCTTTACAAACACATCAGATTGCTTTTGCTCTGAATGTTTCAACTCCTCCACTTCCACGTGGCACTTTATTTTGAGTGACGATTGTGCTTATAGTGATGGATGTTACTGCCAAGGAATGGAACACTTTCTACTATAGGCACTAAACACTTCCAAAGCAGGTACAGCACGGGTTAGATACAGAGTAAAGCTCACTCTACACTGTCCCATCGAACACTCCCATGGCAGATACAGCAAGGTTTAGATACAGTTTCTCAACAAACATGCCAGAGCAGGTCCAGCACGGGTTAGAGACTGAATAAAGTTCCCTCTACACTGCCCCATCAAACACTTCCAGGGTAGGTACAGCACGGGTTAGATACAGAGTAAAGCTCCCCCTACACTGTTCCATCAAACACTCACGGGGCAGGTACAGCACAGGTTAGAGACTGAGTAAAGCTCTCTCTACAATGTCCCATCAAACACTCCCATGGCAGGTACAGCATGGGTTTGATACAGAGTAAAACTTCTGCCACACTGTCCCATCAAACACTCCTAGGACAGGTACAGCATAGGTTAGATACAGAGTAAAGATCCCTCTACACTGTCCCATCAAATACTCCCAGGGCAGGTACAGCACAGGTTAGAGATTGAGTAAAGCTCCCTTTACATGTCCCATCGAACACTACCAGGGCAGGTACAGCATAGGTTAGATACAGAGTAAAGCTCCCTCTACACTGTCCCAACAAACACTCCTGGGGCAGGTACAGCACGGGTTAGAGACTGAGTAAAACTCCCTCTACACTGTCCCATCGAACACTCCCAGGGCAGATACAGCAAGGTTTAGATACAGTGTCTCAACAAATATCCCAGAGCAGGCCCAGCACGGGTTAGATAGAGTAAAGCTCTATCTACACGGTCCATTCAAACACTCCCAGGGCAGGTACAGCACGGGTTAGATACAGTGTCTCAACAAACATCACAGAGCAGGTCCAGCACGGGTTACATAGAGTAAAATTCCATCTACAGGAAACTTTCGATTTACCGGCACCTAAATAACCGGAAATCTCGGTTAACCAGCAAAATTCAGGAGTAGGTTCAGGTAACTTTTATTACTTGCCTTCCTCCATTTGTTGCTGTGCAAGTGTATGGCTGCAGCTGTTGCTAAGCTACAGAGACGCTTGTAACGTGTGGCCATTGTTCTAAAGCTGTTGCTAAGCAACAGGGTTTGTTGCTTTATACGGAGCTCTCAGCTCCGTATCTTTTACTATAGCTTTCAGTTATCTGGAATTTTTGATGAACCGGCACCACGTCGGTCCCGTCTGTGCCGGATAAAAAAAAGTTTCCTGTACGCTGTCCCATCAAACACTCCCAGGCAGGTACAGCACGGGCTCGATACAGAGTAAAGCTCCCTCTACACTGTCCTGTCAAACACTCCCAGGGCAGGTACAGCACGGATTAGATACAGAGTAAAGCTCCTTCTACACTGTCCCATCAAACACTCCCAGGGCAGGTACAGCATGGGCTAGATATAGAGTAAAGCTCCCTCTACACTTTCCCATCAAACACTCCCAGGGCAGGTACAGCATGGATTAGATACAGAGTAAAGCTCCCTCGACACTGTCCCATCAAACACTCCCAGGGCAGGTACAGCACGGGTTAGAGACTGAGTAAAGCTCGATCTACACTGTCCCATCAAGCACTCGCAGCACGGGTTAGATACAGAGTAAAGCTCTCTCTACACTGTTCCATCAAACACTCCCAGGACAGGTACAGCACGGGCTAGAGACTGAGTAAAGCTCCCTCGACACTGTTCCATCAAACACTCCCGGGGCAGGTACAGCATAGGTTAGATAGAGTAAAGCACTATCTACACTGTCCCATCAAACAGTCCCAGGGCAGGTGCAGCACGGGCTAGATACAGAGTAAAGCTCCCTCTACACTGTCCCATCAAACACTCCCGGGGCAGGTACAGCATAGGTTAGAGACTGAGTAAAACTCCCTCTACATGTCCCATCGAACACTCCCAGGGCAGGTACAGCATGGGTTAGAGACTGAGTAAAGCTCCCTCTACACTGTCCCGTCAAACACTCCCAGGGCAGGTGCAGCACCAGTTAGATACAGGGTAAAGCTCCCTCTACACTGTCCCATCAAACACTCCTGGGGCAGGTACAGCACGGGTTAGAGACTGAGTAAAACTCCCTCTACACTGTCCCATTGAACACTCCCAGGGCAGATATAGCAAGGTTTAGATACAGTGTCTCAACAAACATCCCAGAGCAGGTCCAGCAAGGATTAGATAGAGTAAAGCTCCATCTACAATGTCCATTCAAACACTCCCAGGGCAGGTACAGCACGAGTTAGATACAGTGTCTCAACAAACATCCCAGAGCAGGTCCAGCACGGCTTAGGTAGAGTAAAGCTCCCTCTACACTGTTCCATCAAACACTCCCAGGACAGGTACAGCACGGGCTAGATACAGAGTAAAGCTCCCTCTACACTGTCACATCAAGCACGCCCAGGGCAGGTACAGCACGGATTAGATAGAGTAAATCTTCCTCTACACTGTCCTATCAAACACTCCCAGGGGAGGTACAGCACGGGTTAGTGACTGAGTAAAGTTCCCTCTGCACTGTCCCATTTAACCTATACCCCGTACAGCACCAGTGTGAGATTTCCATGTCCACGCCAGCTGTCCTGTGCTCTTTCCAAGTCAGATTGTTAAAATATTGCCACTTGGTGCCCAGTTAGGAGCAGGTGTATTGTATGGGACCACGTACACTAGGAACTGGACTGAGAGTGCCCAAACGTATTTCCCATAGGCCCCTTCCAATCAGCAGAGAGAAACCGTCATCAGATCAGTTTGGGCGGTGTCTAAATCCATGTTCCAGAGGTGACAGGTCAGAATCTCACCCACTGCACCACCTAGCCTCACCTTAGGCAAAAAGGAACATGGTACAGAACAACAATTTGAACCCTGATTGGGTTGGTAAATATACTCAAGATATAGGGACTCATGATTGCAAATTAAACTGTGATTCAGTTGGAATTAGCAGGAGACACGATTGCTTTGTAAAACTTGGCAGATGGAAAAGAACAGACGTTCACAATTCAGTCAAGGTCAGGCATTCAGCTGATCTTCAACTTGATGGATCCATCTTTTTCAGGAATGTAGAAAGGAGCATTTTGCTGACTTTAAATAACTACTCTTGCTGCAGTCATTGACGGGCTGGCCAAAATGAGAGATACCCTGAGCCAATCTCAGCAACAACCGGAACAGAAACCTGCTTCACTGACTGGGCGAGATCCTGAGACAACTCATTTTCAGCTCTAAAATATGTCAGGGTGGCTCTGATGCCGGCAGTCTCTGGACTGTCTTCATGTCCCTGAAGAGCTGCCTGACAGATTACTGATGGGATCAAAATACACACTCTGGATTACTCAATTCCTGCTCTGTGTGCTTATTGTCAACATTTTGGGATTATTAGCTTTGGCTCAGTGCTAGCACTCTTACCTCTGAGTCCAAAGGTTGTGGGTTCAAGTCTCACTCCAGCAGATAACAAGCACATAATATTGAACATACAGACAGGAACAAGACCCTCTGGTCCATCCAGCCTGTCCCACACAGTTGTGATACCTTGGACCTTGAGCTTCATAAATAGAGGTATTAAGTACAAAAGCAGAGAAGTTATGCTGAACCTTTATAAAGTGCTGGTTAGGCCACAACTGGAGTATTGCATCCAGTTCTGGTCACCACAATTTAGGAAGGATGTGAAGGCCCTTGAGAGGGTGCAGAGGAGATTTACCAGAATGGTTCCAGGGATGGGGGATCTTAGCTACAAGGACAGGTTGGAGAAACTGGATTTGTTTTCATTAGAGCAAAGGAGGTTGAGGGGTGATTTGATAGAGGTGTACAAGATTATGACGGGTTTGGATAGGCTAGACGGGGAAAGGCTGTTCCCACTAGTTGATGGTACAAGGACTAGGGGACACAGATTTAAGGTTTTGGGCAAAAGATACAGGGAGGATGTGAGGAAAAACTTTTTTACACAGCGAGTGGTGATGACCTGGAACTCGCTGCCGACAGAAGTGGTGGAAGCGGAGACACTCGATGTTTTCAAGGGGAGACTGGATAGGCACTTAAGGGAAATAAACTTGCAGGGCTACGGGGATAGAGCGGAGGAATGGGACTGACTGGATCGCTCCACAGAGAGCTGGCACAGACTCGATGGGCCGAATGGCCTCCTTCTGTGCCATTATGATTCTATGACTCTATATCCACTCCCCACCCCACCCAAAATCATGTGATCTCCTGGGAGAGGTGAAAAACCAGATAAAACCCATGCCAATTAGGGGAAAGAAATCTGGGAAATTCCTTTCTGACCCTCCTAGGCAATCAAACCTAGTGCAGTACTGAGGGAGTGCTGCACTTTTGGAGGTGTCGTCTTTTGATGAGGCTTTAAACCAAGTCTGCCCTCTCAGGTGGATGTAAAAGATCCCACAGCACTATTTTGAAGATGAGCAGGGGAGTTCTTTCAGTTTCCTGGGTAACATTTATCCCTCAACCAACACCTAGAACAGATTATCTGACCATTTATCTCATTGCTGTTTGTGGGAGCTTGTTGTGTGCAAATTGGCTATCGCTATTCCTAAATTACAACAGTGACTACACTTCAAAAGTACTTAATTGGCTGTAAAGTGCTTTGGGATGTCCAGAAGTCATGAAAGGTGCTAGAAAAATACAAGTCTTTCTTATTTCTTTCCAGGTCAGGTATACCACAGATTAGGTGTAGTTTCTGCCCTTTGTCCCCCAACATTGTGCCTTAACTCCAATCTCAGAAGAGCACCCAATGTGCATCACACATTCCCCAAACCATTCTCTTTGACTGAGACTGTTGCATTCAGTGTTAATTAATGCCAAATTTCTACCAGTGCTGTGCTGTGGACTGTCCAATTGGACATAATTTACTGTTGGAATCTTAGAATTGGCAGAGGAGAGGAAAGTGGTCTCAGAGATGATAGGGAGTGTGCTAACTCACTGCGTCTTCTTTTGATAGAGGTATGTTAATCTATGGTACATGTGATACGCTTATCAATTACTTCATAAAAGGTGATGAGTCGAAGAAGAGATGATGAGTCGAAAGAAGAGATGAATAAGGCTTTTATTAGCTAAGAAGAGACCATGCTTCTTCGTGAGTGACTGAACAAGTCTGAACGAAACCCACACAGTGGTGGGTGGAGTCAGCTGAGGCATGCCTCCATACACAGCGCCACCCAGAGGTGGCAATATACAATACAGTGGTTTACCACATTCACCCCTTGTTTAATGTGAAGTCCGGCGGGGTGAAGGGTACTACAAGTTAAGTCTATCAGGAGGCCTTGTCTGACGTCCTGATCGTCGTGGTGGCGGCGGTGGTGTTGCAGCATCCGACGTCGGGTCTGGTGTCTGGGTGGTTGGCGAAGATTCCTGGGGCTTTGGCATGCCGTCTGCAGGGGTTGGGTTGGGAGGGGTGGTGGGGGATAACAGTGGTAAGGGGGATAACGGTGGTAAGGGGGATAACGGTGGTAATTCAGGGGTACCCGAGGGTGCGAGATCTCGTATGGAGACCGTGTCCTCCCGCCCGTCTGGGTATGTCACCCAGGCATACTGGGGGTTGGCGTGTAGGAGGTGCACCCGCTCGACCAGGGGGTCCGTTTTATGCGTCCTCACGTGCCTCCGCAGTAGGACGGGCCCAGGAGAAGTCAACCATGCCGGTAGCGAGGTTCCCGATGTAGACTTCCGGGGGAAAACGAACATTTTCTCATGAGGGGTCGCATTAGTGGCAGTACAAAGCAGTGACTGAATGGAGTGAAGCGCTGCAGGGAGGACCTCCTGCCAGCGGGAGGTCGGAAGGCCCTTAGATTTTAGTGCTAAGAGGACTGCCTTCCAAACCGTCGCGTTCTCCCTTTCCACCTGGCCGTTCCCCCGGGGGTTGTAACTGGTGGTCCTGCTCGTGGCGATACCTCTTGTTAGCAGGTACTGCCGAAGTTCGTCGCTCATGAACGATGAGCCCCTGTCGCTATGTATATAGCTGGGGAACCCGAACAGAGCGAAGATGTCATTCAGACACTTGATGACCATGGTACTGGTCATGTCTGGGCAAGGGATGGCAAAGGGGAAACGGGAGTACTCATCAACTATGTTGAGGAAGTACACATTGCGGTCAGCGGAGGGGAGGGGCCCTTTAAAATCGACGCTCAGGCGTTCGAAGGGGCGGGTGGCCTTGATCAGGCTTGCTCTGTCCGGCCTATAGAAGTGCGGTTTGCACTCGGCGCAGATTTGGCAGCTCTTGGTCATGGTCCTGACCTCCTCGATGGAGTAGGGCAGGTTACGGGATTTGATAAAATGGAAAAACCTGGTGACCCCCGGGTGGCAGAGGTCATTGTGGAGGGACTGCAGCCTATCACTCTGCGCGTTGGCGCATGTACCACGTGATAGGGCATCTGGGGGCTCATTGAGTTTCCCTGGCCGATACAAGATATCATAATTGTAGGTGGAGAGTTCGATTCTCCACCTCAAGATCTTGTCGTTCTTGATTTTACCCCTCTGCTTATTATTAAACATAAAAGCTACTGAACGCTGGTCAGTGAGCAGGGTAAATCGTTTCCCGGCCAGGTAATGCCTCCAGTGACGCACCGCTTCTACAATAGCCTGGGCCTCCTTTTCGACGGAGGAGTGTCTCGTCTCGGGGCCCTGGAGGGTCCTTGAGAAAAAGGCCACGGGTCTGCCCGCCTGGTTAAGGGTCGCGGCTAGGGCGAAGTCGGAGGCATCGCTCTCCACTTGGAAGGGGATGGACTCATCCACCGCGTGCATTGCGGCCTTCGCGATATCGTTCTTGATAAGAGTGAAGGCTGCACACGCCTCTGGTGTCAGGGGGAAGGAGGTGGCTTTGATGAGGGGCCTGGCTTTGTCTGCATAGAGGGGCACCCACTGGGCGTAGTAGGAGAAAAACCCCAGGCATCTCTTCAGTGCTTTTTGGCAGTGGGGAAGGGGTAGCTCCATTAGGGGGCGCATTCTGTCGGGGTCGGGCCCGATGACTCCGTTCTCCACCACGCAGCCGAGGATGGCCAGGCGCTTGGTGTGAAACATACATTTTTCCTTATTGTACGTTAGGTTCAGCCGTTGGGCCGTACGGAGGAAATTTGCTAGATTAACGTCGTGGTCCTGCTGGTCGTGGCCGCAGATGGTGACGTTATCCAAATAGGGGAAGGTTGCCCGCAGCGCGTTCTGGTCAACCATTCGGTCCATCTCCCTTTGGAAGACCGAAACCCCATTGGTGACGCCGAAGGGGACCCTAAGGAAGTGGTAGAGGCGGCCGTTTGCCTCGAAGGCAGTATACTGGCGGTCCTCATGGCGGATGGGCAGCTGGTGGTACGCTGACTTAAGGTCGATGGTGGAGAATACTTTGTATTGCGCAATCTGATTGACCATATCAGATATGCGAGGGAGGGGGTACGCGTCCAGCTGGGTGTACCGGTTTATGGTTTGGCTGTAGTCGATTACCATGCGGCGTTTTGCAGTGGTTTTAACGACTACAACCTGGGCTCGCCAGGGGCTAGTGCTACCTTCGATAATGCCCTCCTTCAAGAGCCGCTCCACCTCAGAGCTGATAAAAGCTCTGTCCCCGGCACTGTACCGCCTGCTTTTGGTAGCGATGGGTTTACAGTCGCGGGTGAGGTTAGCGAACAGGGGAGGGGGTGGGACTTTTAATGTGGAAAGGCTGCAGGTGGTTTGCAGCGGGCGATTTAAAAGTTGTTGGTTGCAGACTGTGAGTGGGGGGAGGGGTCCACCGTATGCTAGTGTGACACTCTTAAGGTGGCACTGAAAATCCAACCCTAGCAGGACGGCAGCGCAAAGACGGGGCAGGACTAGCAGTTTAAATTTTTGATATTCAGTGCCCCCTACTGACAGGGTCACCACACAGTAGCCGCTGATGTCCATTGACTGGGACTTGGACGCCATAGAAATGCGATGGTGCGTTGGCAGAATCGTGAGGGAGTGGCTACGTACCGTGTCGGGGTGGACGAAACTCTCTGTGCTCCCGCTGTCGATCAGGCAACTGGTGGCGCGGCCGTTTACCGCGATATCCATCATGGAGCTGGATAGATGGTGAGGGTGGCCTTGATCCAGCGTCACGGAGGCCAGTATGTGGCTTAGTGAGTCACTATAGTCATCCGCCGAGACGGTGGTCGGTTCCGGTGACGAAATGGCGGTTGAGTGCGTTGGATACGATGGCGGCGGATGCCATGCGGCCGGGGGTACACAAAATGGCGGATAAGATGGCTGCTCCCACGGCCCGCACGCTGCGCTGCTGGCTGGCTTCCCCTTGCAGGCGTTAGCGTAATGGCCTTTCTTCCCGCAGCCCGAGCAGGTAGCTGTCTTAGCTGGGCAGTGCGCTCTGGGATGTTTTAACTGGCCACAGAAATAGCATTTTTGGGCCTGGTTACTGGGCATCGAAGCAGTTCTTACCGGAGGCTGCTGTCTCGGTTGGGTCGCTGCAGCGGTTGGTGCCGGGGGCGGCGGTCCCGTGTCCCACGGTTTCGATTGCCATGTCTCGGCGCCGTTACGGGGGTATGCCTCGAGGTTTCGGTGGGCCTCCTCTAACGAGAGCGCAAGGGCAATGGCCGTCTTCAGGTCGGGTTCCTTGCTTTCTAGCAGTCTCTGCCGGGTGTGGTCTGACTGGAGGCCCCTGACGAAGGCATCACAGGCGAGTCCCTGCGCGTGCTCCACAGCCGTTACCGCTTTACAATCGCAGTCTCTGCAGAGTGCCAGTAGCGCCCGTGCAAATGCCCCTACCGATTCTCCCGGTTGCTGCCTGCGGGATCCCAAGAGGTGTCGGGCGTAAATTGTGTTCACTGGGCGCGTATATTGCCCTTTTAGTAGCTCGAGGGCCGCCACGTACGTATTAGAGTCCCGGATTAGCATATATACTTGATGGCTCACCTGGGCGGTCAAAATTTTCAGTTTGTGATCCTCCTCTGTAACCTGTGAGATTGCGAGGAAGGATTCAAAGCAGCTCAGCCAGTGTTCAAACTTGGCTGATGCACCCACATCTTGAGGGTCGAGGTCCAGGCGTGGTGGTCTGAGGGCTCTCAGCAATGTCTGCTGTATCCGTTGCTGTTGTTGCTCCTCAGGTGTCGCCATTTAACTTTTAGCTAATAAAATTGATACGCTTATCAATTACTTCATAAAAGGTGATGAGTCGAAGAAGAGATGATGAGTCGAAAGAAGAGATGAATAAGGCTTTTATTAGCTAAGAAGAGACCATGCTTCTTCGTGAGTGACTGAACAAGTCTGAACGAAACCCACACAGTGGTGGGTGGAGTCAGCTGAGGCATGCCTCCATACACAGCGCCACCCAGAGGTGGCAATATACAATACAGTGGTTTACCACAACATGTAAGGCACCTTATGACATCAAAAGGCCTCAAAGCACTTAACGTGATTACTTTTAGAGTGCAGAAAGTGTTGTTGTATAAGCAAATGCAGCTGCCATTCTGTACACAGAAGGATCCCACAAATAGAAGTGAGATGAACAGACAGTTAACCTAATTTTTGTTGGTATTGGTTGAGAGAGGATTTCTGGCCAGAGCCCTGGAACAGAAGATTGTCAGTTCAAGCCTCACTCCAGGATATTGGTACAGTACTGAGTGAGTCATTTGGATGTGATGTTAAACAGAGTCTGCCTGCTCAGGGCAATGTTAAAGATCCTATGGCCACATCTGAAGAGGAACAGGAAGTTTTACTGGTGTACTGGTCAACTTTCCTCCCTCAACCCAGGAGAACATCAACTGATCATTCATCTCATTGTCATTTATGGGATTGTGCTATGTGCAAAATGGCTGCCACGTTTATCTACATAACAGTCACTGCGCTTCAAAGCAATTAGAACACACTTTGAGCCGTTTCTGAGAGATGTGATACGATGCTATATAAATGCAAGTCTTCCTTTTATGGGAACCAAGTAAACATTCCTAAATGTTTAGTGTTTCTTTCAATCAGCGAGTTCAAGATTTGTTTTGGAACTATATCTGTTTGTGGTTTGAAGCCTCTGACCGTAGATTGGAATGCTGGTTTTTAAAGAAACATCTGGCAGATAGGACACATTGCACAATAATCATAGCAAGAAAGTGGCATCACTGTCAGAGGGGTGCAGTACCCATTTTGTACACAGCAAGATCCCACAGCCAATGAACTTGGTTTTTGGTGGTATTGATTGAGGAAGGATTACTGGCCAGACCCCTGCGTCAGAAGGTTGTCAATTCAAAACACACTCTAGACTAGATGTGGACATTACAATCAGTTTCCCAATGTACTGAGGGAGTACTGCACTATCGGAGGTGCCGTCTTTCAGATGCGATGTCAAATCGAGGTCCTGTCTGCCCTTTCAGATGGACATAAAATATCCCATGGCACTATTTTGAAGAAGAGTAGAGGAGTTCTCCGGCCAGGTGAGTTGTCCTGGTCAACGTTTATCCCTCAACCGAGATCACTAAAACAGGTGATCGGGTTAATTATTGAATTGCTGTTTGTGGGAGACGCAATGTAAATCCAAGTCTTTCTTTTTTTAATATATTCTGTTCGAGAGTTTCCACTAGTTTGCTCTGGTTTTGTCAGCGCAATCCGTCTGAAATCAGCCAAACCAGCGCAAAAGATCACAGAATTTTAAATGCAAGTTACGTCAAGCATAAATCGAGTTTCCACGTACTTTCACACAGGTTTAAGACACATTGCGCTGGAAGCAGCCCCGCCCACAGAACTGGCCACGCCCCCAGATTGAAATAATGAGCATGGCGAGTTTCTGTCGATTGAGGAGGGTCTTCAAATTAAGCTTGCTTTTATTTTAAAGGCGCACAGGCACTAGTAGGCACGTTTTAAAAGTTTTTACATGTTAAAAATATTACATTTTCTAAGAAACTGACTAGTGTACATCAGTGAAACTAATAAATGGTTCAGTATAGGTTTTAAAAAAAAGCCATTTTCAGTGATTTTAAATTAGGTTACTCACAGGTGGAGGACTGGACACTCTTAATAAATATGTTTATTTTTTGTGATAAACCCATTTTCAGCTGCATTAATAAAACTGCACAGTTTACCACTCTTATTGATGAATGCAAAGTAAAAAAATAAATAAACGATTACATTGTAGGAACAGAGGTTCCTATCAAAAAGACTGAGTTCGACTCAGGCAATTAAAACAATGAACTTTAATGGAACAAAACAGGCTTTAACTAGAAACTGCTGGAATACATCAACTACAGGTCTGCTCTCCTTGAGGGCTCCACGAGGACTGACGTCATGATGTCATCACGTTCTTCCCGCCATTGGGGCATCACGTGACTAACGGCATGATGTCATCACGTTAAAACCGCGCTGTAAAGGTAACTAGACATTGTACAGTCAAACAGTGTAATTAAAGGTACAGGCACAGACAGTAACTACATTGCTGTTAAAGGAATTATGTACAACTGCTCCTTTGGTGGCTCCGCCACATGCGCCCCCCCAGAATTGTCTTTAACAGAAAAAGTAAGATGAGGAGGAGGTCTGACAAGTCTGTCCAATCGACTTTGATACCCTGGTAGAGGAAGTTGATGACCGGTGGTTGAGTTGGCAGTCGGTTGTGGTTGAGCAGGCGCAGCGAACGCAGTCGAGTTGGCGGGCGGCTTTGGTTGATCTGGTGCGGCGGCTGCGGGCGGTCGGCCACGTTTGGGTGGTTGAGCGACTACGACAGGGTGGTCCAGGTCCAGGTGAGCTGGCTTCAATTGGTCCACCGAGATGTGAGCTGGCTTCAATTGGTCCACCGAGATGTGATCCGGCTTCCCTCCGACGTTGACCGAAAAGGATTTGTCTCCTGGTTCGATGATAAGGACCAGTGTAAGGGGGCTTGAGCGGATCCCGGTGAGCATTGTGGCGGATGAATACATACTCCGCATTCTTCAGTCCCGGTGGCACGTAGGAGTTCTGCAAACCGTGATTGGATGTAGGCACCGGAGCGAAGCATCTGGCTGCTTCCTGGTGGCGAACGAGTTGCTGGGAGGCGGACCATGGCTCTGTGGGAGAAGGGAGGAAACCCCCTGGTACTCGGAGCGGCTGGCCATAGACGAGTTCAGCTGAAGACGATTGCAGATCGTCTTTGGGCGCCATACGAAGACCCAAAAGGACCCATGGGAGTCTGTCCACCCATCCTGCACCTTGAAGACTGGCCTGAAGAGAGGCTTTAAGCAACCTGTGGAATCGCTCGCAAAGGCCGTTCGCCTGTGGATGATAGACGATGGTGCGATGAAGTTTGGTGCCGAACCCCTGAGCCACAGCGTTCCAAAGCTCCGAGGAAAATGGTGGCCCGTGGTCAGAAGAGATTTCCGCCGGTACCCCGAAACGGGCAACCCAACAGGAGATGAAAGCTCTAGTGACGTCTGCCAACATGGTGGAAACCAAAGGAATTGCCTTTGGCCACCTAGTGGTGCGGTCCACCACGGTGAGGAGATGAGTATAACCCTGAGAAGGCGGAAGCGGCCCCACAAGGTCCACATGCACGTGGTCGAAACGACGCTCCGGAACAGCGAACGCAGACACTGGAGCTTTAACATGACACTGGACTTTGGCCTTCTGGCAGACGACGCAGGTATTAGCCCAGTCACGGACATCGAGGTACATACCTTTCCAGACGAACTTCGCCGACATAAGCTGTTGTGAAGCCTTCATCCCAGGGTGCGACAACCCGTGTATGGCATCAAAAACCTTCCGGCGCCATGCGACTGGCACGATAGGTCGTGGAAAGCCCATGGAGACGTCGCAAAGGAGCGTGGTGCCTGCGGCTTGGAAAGTGATGTCGGTCGCTTGGAAGCTAGAGGGAGCGGTTCTATATGATTGGACCTCAGAGTCCGAGGCCTGATCTGCAGCCATGAGGGCGTAGTCGATCCCCAGGTGCACCACGTGGACCGTCGCACGGGAGAGGCAATCCGCCACCAGGTTGTTCTTACCAGACACATGTTGAATGTCCGTGGTAAATTCGGAAATGAACGTCAAGTGACGTTGTTGACGAGCGGACCACGGTTCGGCGGTCTTGGCCATGGCGAACGTAAGGGGTTTGTGGTCAACAAAAGCCGTGAAGGGACGCCCTTCCAATAAGAACCAGAAATGGCGAATGGCGAGGAAAAGGGCCAGTAGCTCCCGATCGAAGGTGCTGTACTTTTTTTCATTCTTCCGTAGTTGACGGCTGAAAAACGCCAGCGGTTGCCACGTGCCGTTGACCCACTGTTCTTGCACTGCACCGATGGCATAGTCTGACGCGTCGGTGGTAAGGGCGATGGTGGCACCTGGAAGTGGGTGCGCCAGCATGGTTGCGTTGGCCAAAGCGCTCTTGGTGTTGCCGAACGCCTGGACCATCTCGGCTGTCCAGCTGATTGGATCCTTACCGGACTTGCCCTTGAGGGCCCCGAACAAAGGTTGCATAAGTTGAGCCGCCTTGGGGACAAACCGATGGTAGAAGTTGACCATCCCCAGGAACTCCTGCAAGGCCTTGACTGTCGGCGGCCGCGGAAAAGAGGTAACCGCTTCCACCTTCGTCATTAAGGGGACGGCACCGTCCGATGTTATGCGATGTCCCAGGAAATCGATCTGTTGCAGGCCGAACTGGCACTTAGCCGGGTTGATGATTAAACCGTGTTGGCTGAGGTGCATAAAGAGGGAACGCAAATGGGAGATGTGCTCCTCCTTGCTGGCACTGGCGATGAGAACGTCATCAAGGTAGACGAAGATGAAGCGCTGGTCTCGAAGAACGGAGTCCATTAAACGCTGGAACGCCTGTGCTACGTTCTTTAAGCCAAACGGCATCCGCAGGAACTCAAAGAGGCCAAAAGGGGTGATGACTACGGTTTTTGTTGAGTCTGTGTGTTCCAGATATACTTATTTTAAATAACTGGACACAGACAACAGGAAAAACTTAAACAGGTCTTTACTACTTGAAGGTCAGGGCTGAACTGCTTTACAAATTACTACACAGAGCTTATATACCGGTGTGGTCACCACCGGTACTACAATATACAGTAGCAAGAGAAAGTAGTCCATCTTCTTAAGGTAGTTCTCTTAAGGTGGTACAGGTTACATACACCACAATTCCTCCCTTTTTAGCTTAACAGTGTACACCCCAATTTAAACATAACATGGATAACATATATACAACTTTCATGCAACTGTTCAAAGATTCAGTCTCTGAGGAGGCCTCCTGATCCGAGTTGGATAACGCCTTTCAGGGGTCTCTGATTCTGGTTGCTGGGGTGACTCCTCTAATTGATCTCTTATGGATTGAACATCCTCATGTACGTTCGCGTTTGAGGTAGATGCTACAGGTTCGATAATTTCTTCCACTGGTGTCTCTGCCGTAGCCATGGGTTCGACCCTTGTTCTCGATTCTACAAGTTGGTCAGCATGACGTCGTATTACGTTTTCACCAATCTCTACCGTGTACATCAGGGGTCCTTGTCTGGCACGAATTGTTCCAGATTGCCATTTCTCATTCTTATAGTCCCGGGCTAACACTGGTTGTCCTATTTCAAAACTCCGAGTGGTCTTGTTATTTACATGCTGGAACTGTTTGTTTTCGACTTCCCTACGCACATTTGGTTTTAACAAATCCAACCTGGACCGCAACCTCCTGTTATAAAACATCATGGCAGGACTTTGATTTGTCACTGCATGTGTGGCGTTTCGATATGCCATTAGGAAATTGTCCACCTTGTGTTGTAGTGGAATATGGTCTTCGCTCATGGCCTTTATCGCCTTTTTGAACGTTTGTACAAATCTCTCGGCCAACCCATTTGTAGCCGGATGATATGGGGCAGATGTATAGTGTTTCACCCCATTCTTCTTCATGAATCTCTGGAATTCTTCTGACACAAACTGCGGTCCGTTGTCTGAACATATCTGTTCTGGCAAGCCATTTCTTGCAAATATGGTTCTTAGAACTGCGATCGTCTTTTCTGAGGTAGTGGTCGCCATCTTAATCACTTCTGGCCATTTAGAATGTGCGTCTACCGCTATCAAAAACATGGAATCCATGAATGGACCTGCAAAGTCGATATGTACACGCTACCATGGGGTTGAAGGCCATTCCCATGGATGCAGCGGTGCAATTGGAGGTGCATTTTGAACTTTTTGGCACCCTGAGCAGCTTTTAGTCAGATCCTAGCAAGGCTTTTCATCTTGACTCCCCCCAGATGACCTTCATGCAGTTCCTTTAGAACTCTCTCCCTTAATTTAGGAGGAATAATCACCCTTGTTCCATACATCAATGTTCCTTGACAAACGGACAGCTGTTCTCGTCTGGCTGAGAATGCCGGTAACAGTGGTTCGCCATGTGCTGGCCATCCCTTCACTGTCAATTCGTAGACCCGGGACAGTGTCGGGTCATTCCTGGTCTCTCTCTCAATACTCGCATTGGTGACTGGCAAACATTCGATGATGGTCGAGTAAAATAACTCAACAGGGTCAACTGTCAGTGCCTCTTCCGCTGTAGGTAGTGGCAGGCGCGACAGCCCATCGGCATTACCATGTTGCTTTGTACCTTTGAATTCGATCTCATATTGATGTGCCCCTAGGAAAAGGGACCATCTCTGGAGCCTCTGCGCTGTCATCACCGAAACACCCTTCTTAGGGTTAAAAATGGAAACCAACGGCTGGTGGTCTGTCAGCAGCGTAAACTTTTGGCCTTGCAGGTAATGATTAAATTTTTTTACTCCCCACACGAGGCTGAGAGCCTCCCTATCTATCTGAGCATAGTTGCGCTCAGCGGAGGTCAATGATCTGGATGCGAACGCGACTGGTCTTTCCAAGCCATTTGGCAACTTATGTGATAGCACTGCCCCAATACCATATGGAGAAGCATCACAAGCTAAATGAATAGGCAGCGTTGGGTTAAAGTGAGCCAACACTTCCTTAGAGGTGATCAATGCCTTGCTTTTGTGAAAAGCCCGCTTACAGTCCTCGCTCCACTTCCATGGCACTCCCTTTTGTAAAAGAGCGTTCAGCGGGTGTAGCACCGTGGATAAATTTGGCAGAAACTTATGGTAATAGTTAATCAACCCTAGGAACGACCTCAACTGGGATACATTTTCCGGAGCGGGAGCCTTCACAACAGCTTCGATCTTGTCAGGTGACTTGTGAAGCCCCTCCTGGTCAATGACGTGACCACAGTATGAGATTCGCTTCTGAAAGAACTCACATTTCTGGCGATTAACTCGAAGTCCATACTCTTTCAATCTGGTGAGCACCTGTTCCAAATTAGCAAGGTGTTCCTCATCATCATCTCCTGTAATAAGAATGTCGTCCAGATAGCATTGTGTGCCAGGAATTCCCTGTAATACCTGCTCCATGGCCCTTTGCCAAATCGCTGGAGCCGATGCCACTCCAAAAACCAGTCTATTATACCGATATAAGCCCTTATGCGTGTTGATCGATACTGGCGTGACGCTTCATCAACTTCCATCTGTAAGTACGCCTGCGCCAGGTCTATCTTGGTGAAGTGCTTCCCGCCAGACAACGAAGCGAAGATATCCTCAATCCGCGGAAGCGGATATTGCACCGTGTGAAGAACCGGATTAACAGTGATCTTGAAATCGCCACAGATGCGAACCTTCCCCGGTTCCCCCGGCTTGTTGCTCAATGAACGCTTCATGACGGGAACAATGGGCGTGGCCCATTCGCTCCAGTCCACCTTTGACAGTATTCCTGAACGTTCTAGCCCTTCCAGCTCAGCTTCCACAGCAGGTCGTATCGCATAAGGTACCGGTCTGGCTTTGAAAAATTTCGGGTTTGCATGTTCTTCAACCTTGATGTTTGCCGTAATTCCTTTCAGTGTTCCCAGTCCCTGTTGGAACACCTCCTTAGCATCGTCCAATATTCTGGACAGTCGTTTAGGTTTGACATCGTCCTTTTTACCGGAATCTACAGTTAGTGCTTTTAAGGAATGCCAGTCCATATTTATTCTCCTGATCCATTCCCGTCCCAGTAGTGGTGGACCTCCCTCAGGTAACACATACAAGTCCATTCCTTTGCTTTCTTTACCCTTGTGGACCACCTTTACTTTTATCTTTCCGATGGGGTACACTCTTTGACCCGTGTATGTTTTTAATACAATCTCCGTATCCCTTAGGGGAATGTGTGAGAATAACCTTTTGTAATCTTGCTTATTTATGACTGTCAATGCCGATCCCGTGTCCAATTCCATCTTCACTTGGACTCCTGCTATCTGGAGTGTAACCCAAATAGTTTGGTGGTCTGCTGTGTTACCCACATTATGTATTCTTAGACAACCCAGTTCCTTACTGCTGGAGTCTGAATCCGTCTTCTGTTCATCCGAACTGTTCTCTGTCACCTTGTGTACTTTTTTGTACTTCTTCTGTGGTGACTTTTTGTTGCTGGTCTTCTTTCCTGACCGGCATACTTTCGCTATGTGACCGAGTCTGCCACATTTTCTGCATTCTTGATCTTTGAACCAGCACTGGTTCTGATCGTGCGTTGTCCTTCCGCAACGATAGCACTTTACTGCACCCAATGCCATTCGATTGGTGCTGAGTTCCGATGGCCTTAGCTGCATTTCCGCGGTGCCTCGTGCTGCCGCCTCATGCGATGCTGCAATGGTGACAGCTTTATCTAGCGTAAGGTCCTTTTCCTCTAGCAGTCGCTTCCGAGTTCCTTCTTTTAATAGTCCACGCACGAACTTATCTCTCAGAGCATCTGCTAGTCCTGTACCAAACTGACAGTACTTTGATAGCTTGCGCAGTTCAATTAAGAATTCAGCGTTGCTTTCCTCTTTCAGCTGCGTTCTTCTGTAAAATTTAAATCGTTCCGCTATCAGCAGCGGCGTGAGGTTTAAATGCTCTTGCAGGACAGTAACAATATTCGCGAAAGTCTTATCCGCCAGTTTATCTGGTGTTACAAGGTGCCTTAATAACCCGTACGTCTTCGCACCCATCGAGTTTAATAGGGTTAGTGCTTTCTTTTCAGCCGGTATCTCATTTGCTGTACAATAAACTTCAATACGCTCCACATAAGTGGCCCAATCTTCGACATCGCTATCAAAAGCAGTGATGTTACCGTTTTTAGGCATCCTTGTAAGTTTCTTTAAGTATTTTATTATTTTTTTTTTTTCTCAAAATGGCGGCTTCCCGCGCTTGGCGGCTTTTCCCGCGCTTGTCTTCTTCCTGCGCCGACTAAAATGGCGGCTTCCCGCGCTTGGCTTCTTCCCCCGCTGGCTACAATGGCGATTACCGCGCTGTTGCCGTTCTCACCTCCCAGCGGTCCTTAATTTCCCCCGACGCTGCTGCTTTTACTCCCCGCTGTCCTCGTGGGTATTAGCGCTTCCTTTCTTGCTGCGCGTCTATTCCGATTGCAGCCCGGCCCTTTACACCGGCTGCGGTCGAGTTCTCCGCCCTTTTTCCTCCGGTCTCGCCCCCCCTTCTCCACTGACAACGCGGCCGACTTTCTGCCCGTGTCGCTAGATCGGCTTACCCACCGCCATGGAAGAAGGATGATCACTGCCTGTCGCTGATGGTGGACTTCGTGGTCAGCAATTCCAACTCGGGTTCTCGATGCCTCCCGTGCGAATGCAATGCTCAGCAGGATGATGAGGGCGGATGCCTCTTCTCGACGCCCGTTCTGGGGACGAAGCTGCCTTGGATGCAATTGCCGCTGGGTAAGATCGACTCGTCGCCACTGTTGAGTCTGTGTGTTCCAGATATACTTATTTTAAATAACTGGACACAGACAACAGGAAAAACTTAAACAGGTCTTTACTACTTGAAGGTCAGGGCTGAACTGCTTTACAAATTACTACACAGAGCTTATATACCAGTGTGGTCACCACCGGTACTACAATATACAGTAGCAAGAGAAAGTAGTCCATCTTCTTAAGGTAGTTCTCTTAAGGTGGTACAGGTTACATACACCACAGTTTTCAGGATGTCTTGTGGGTGCACGGGAACCTGGTGATATCCATGGACGAGGTCGACTTTAGAGAAGATAGAATTTCCTGCCAAATGGGCTGAGAAATCCTGGATATGCGGAATCGGGTACCGATCCGGAGTGATGGCGTCGGTAGTCACCACATGGCCGCCAGCCGCCGCCTGGTTTTGGCACAATGTGGAGAGGCGAGGACCAGGGACTATTGGATCGCCGAATGATCCCGAGCCGCTCCATCGTGTCGAACTCCGCCTTTGCAGCCGCGAGCTTGCCGGGTTCGAGCCTTCTAGCCCGCGCATAAACCGGGGAGCCAGTAGTCGTGATATGATGTTCAACACCATGCTTCATTGCCGAAGAGGAGAAGGTGGGCCTTGTCAGCTCCGGAAACTCCCCGAGGAGCCGCGTGAAGTCATCCGGAGGAGGGAACGTGCAGGCAATAGAATGCGACACGGAGGTACCGTGATAGCACGGAATCGAGTGGAAGGTGGCCGCGTTGATCAGCCGGCGATGCCGGACATCGACGAGGAGGCTGTTGGCACACAGAAAATCTGCCCCTAGGATGACCTGTGAGACTGTGGCTGTGACGAATTCCCAAAAGAAGCGCTGACCGCCGAAACAGACTTCGACCCGCCGCTTTCAGAAAGTTCGAATTGCTGCGCCATGAGCCGCTACTAGGGAAAAACCGAGGTTCCCAGTCTGCATGTCGAGCTTCGACGCAGGTAGAATGCTACACTGCGCCCCGGTGTCACAAAGAAAACGGCGGCTTGATAGGGAATCGGTGATATAAAGGAGTTTCCCCGTAAATCCGACGGCCATCGCCACCGTGGAGCGCCCGTTAGACCTGGTCCTCCTTCACCAGGGACGCCGCCGGCACTTTGTTGTTTTTTCTTTGGGCGAAAAACTGCAGGGGGAACGGCAGCATCGTGCTTTCGCGCTGAAACGGGTGTGGTAGGAGCACCAGCCCGCTGTAGGAGGAGCTGGAACCGCGTCTGTGGGGGATGGGCGCCTCGTGGCCGTGCAGCACTGCTGGGTTACCGTGAAAATCTTATTGGCTTCGGCCGCAAGCTCGGCGCAGTCTGTAATGTCAGATCTGGCTAGGACAGCCTGAACCTGTTCAGGCATTTGATAGAGGAAAAGCTCCCGGAAGAGGAAGCATTCCGGTTCGGCACCCAAGAGCGTGAGCATTTGGCTCATGAGCTCGGACGGTTTGGAGTCCCCGAGGCCGGGCAGCGTGATGAGCCGGCGAGCGCGCTCCGACTTTGAGAGCCCGAAAACCTGAAGCAACCGCGCCCTAATCGCATCATACTTGCTGTCAGTAGGAGGACTACCAAGGAGGCTGATGATCCATGATGCAGTTGCACTGTCGAGGGCGGAGACCACGTAATAATAACAGGTCTGATCCGCGACGATGTTCCTAATGGCGAACTGGGCTTCAGCCTGGATAAACCAGGCGTCTGGTTGTTGCTCCCAGAACTGTGGCAGTTTCAGCGTGACCGCGTTCGTGTCCATGATGAATCTTCCACGAAAATTGTTCGTAGAATTCGGGGTCACCAATGTAGGAACGGAGGTTCCTATCAAAAAGACTGAGTTCGACTCAGGCAATTAAAATAATGAACTTTAATGGAACAAAACAGGTTTTAACTGGAAACTGCTGGAATACATCAACTACAGGTCTACTCTCCTTGAGGGCTCTATGAGGACTGATCCCCTGGTCCGAAGACTGACGTCATGACGTCATGACGTTCTTCCCACCATTGGGGCATCACGTGACTAACGGCATGACATCATCACGTTGAAACCGCGCTGTAAAGGTAACTAGACATAGTACAGTGAAACAGTGTAATTAAAAGTACAGGCACAGACAGTAACTACATTGCTGTTAAAGGAATTATGTACAACCGCTCTGGGTCCTTTGGTGGCTCCGCCACAACATCCTATTACGCTGACGGATTGCGCTGGTTCATGGAAGAGTTTGGGCAGAAACTTGAGCCATAACTTTATTTCAGAAAAATAACAACTTGCATTTATATAGCGCCTTTAATGTAGTAAAACATCCCAAGACGCTTCACAGGAGCGTAATCAAACAAAATTTGACACCAAGCCACATAAAGAGATATTAGGGCAGATGACCAAAAGCTTGGTCAAAGTTTTAACGAGCGACTTAAAGGAGGAAAGAAAGGTAGAGAGGCGGAAAGGTTTAGGGAGGGAATTCCAGAGTTTAGGGCCTAGGCAACTGAAGGCACGGCCACCAATGGTTGAGTGATTATAATCAGGGATGCTCAAGAGGCCAGAATTAGAGGAGCACAGGTATCTCGGGGGGTTCTAGGGCTGGAGGAGGCTACAGAGATAGGGGGGGGTGAGGCCATGGAGGGATTTGAAAACCAGGATGAGAATTTTGAAATCGAGGCATTGCTTTGTCGGGAGCCAGTGTAGGTCAGCGAGCACAGGGGTGATGGGTGAACGGGACTTGGTGAGCACTGTGAAGTGCGATTTGCACCCAGTTTTCCGATTGCGCTCAAAGCGGAAACTCTACTGCTCTGCCTTTAGCCAAAAACTGTCCAGGAAATGAAAATGCAAACCAAAATTCACCAAGGCCGCCAACCTTTGGTTTATTGGTGGTGTGGTCCGTTGGCTATTGGTCCTAATCATTTGCATAACATTAGCAGGCAACATTATATTGAACCCTGCAACATTTTATAAACATATAGGGGGAAAATTTCGGTTGCTTTGCGCCTCCCTAAGAGAGTGCTAATGGGGTGCAAAGCAACTAGCGCCCGGGCCGTTCGCAAAATTGACCAGGCATTTTGTGGCAGCGCTAAACACTACCGCCATGATCTCCTGCGCCCACAGATCATGACATCAGTCGAGCGTGCAACGCCCCGGTAGCGCCCAGGACCGGGTATTGAGTGGCACCCCCTGCCTTACCGCCTGTCGCTAGCAACGACAGGTTGAGGGGAACGTTTTGCAGTCGGGAAGGGACTGGGGGAGCGCTATTTAAAGGCGACGGCTTCCTGACTTTTTTTGTCAGCAACATTTTTGCACCACGCATTCTGAGAGAGAAACTTCTGGAGTGATTCAATGCTGTGTGAAGGAGTTTTGGGTACTGAGCTTCACTTTGCAGGTTCATTCTGATTTGACCTTCCCTGCATTTAGAAGAGACTATGGGGGCTGCACTCTGAGCTCTTTCCCTGGGCCTCTCCATTGTTCTTTCTGGCAGAATTAATGTACAGGTCTCTCCAGGCCGAGATTCAAGGCTGTAATGAGCAGGGTGTGGCTGGAGAGTAAGATCAACTCTCCCCTTTAAGAACTGGCCGGCGCCAGTGTGTCTGTGTTCCATTGCTGACTGACATCACCTGAGCTTCGCCAGCACTGTGAGTTAGCGCCTCGCTCCTTGGCGTTAGCGCCTTAAGACAGGTGTGTAGCACCTGATTTAGCGCTCCAATCACCTCCAGGGGCGATAGAAGGCAAGGTTGCAGTCGGATGCAATAATTAGTGCCAGGTGCTAAATTTTGCGCCCGGCCAATAATTGCGCCACAAACAGGGTGATACCGAATTTCTCCCCCATAAAGTGTAAGCGGTTAGCTAGGGAAAATGTTGGGTCTATTAAGGACCCAAAGGGAAATTTCATGTCGAGGCAGAGGACGTGGCTAATGTATTAAATTAATACTTTACATCTGTCTTCATAAAGGAAGTGGATGATGTGAAGATTACACTGAGAGAGGAGAGGGAAGTCATGGACAGGATAGTAATAGATAGAGACGGTGCACTAAAAAGATTAGCATTACTGAAAGCTGGTAAGTCACCTAGTCCAGATGGAATACATCCTAGGTTGCTGAAAGAAGCAAAGGTAGAAATAGTAGAAATAAATTGGTCACAATCTTTCAATCCTCATTAGATACAGGAGCAGTGCCGGAGGACTGGAGGGTTGCTAAAGTTATACCACAATTCAAGAAAAAGGAGAGGGATAAACCAGGAAACGATAGGCCAGTCAGCCTAACATTGGTAGTGGGGAAGTTATTGGAAACCATTATCAGGGACAAAATAAACTTTCATTTGGAAAGGCATGGGTTAATCAAGGAGCGCCAGCATGGATTTGTTAAAGGCAAATCGTGTCTGACTAACTTGATTGAATTCTTTGATGAGGTAACTGAGAAGGTTGATCAAGGCAGTGCAGTAGATGTTGTATACATGGACTTTTGGAAAGCATTTGACAAAGTGCCACACAGGAGGCTTATTAAGAAGATGGAAGCCCATGGAGTTAAGGGGAAAATGGTGGTATGGATATGGATTTGGCTCAGTGACAGGAAGCAAAGGGTGGTGGTGGATGGATGTTTTTCAGACTGGGAGGTGGTTTGCAGTGGTGTTCCCCAAGGGTCAGTTTAGAGTCCATTACTCGTTGCAATTTTTATAAACAACCTAGACTCGGGTGTAGGGAGCAGCATTACAAAGTTTGCAAATGATACAAAACTTGGCAAAGTAGTAGATCATGATGAGGATAGTTATAGGCTTCAGGATGACAAACAGGATGGTGAAATGGGCAGAAGCACAGCAGATGGAGTTCAATGCAGAGAAGTGTGAAGTGATGCACTTTGGGAGGACTAATATGGAAAGACAGTGAACTATAAATGGCACGATTTGAAAAGTGCAGATGAGCAGAGAGACCTTGGTGTCCATATAAACAAATCCTTAAAGGTGGCAGGGCAAGTTGATAAGGTGGTTAAAAAAGCGTATGGGTTACTTGGGTTTATAAATAGAGGCATAGAATATAAAAGCAAAGAGATCATGCTAGAACTTGATAAATCACTGGTGGGCAATTCTGGGCACCACACTTCAGGAAAGATGTACAGGCCACAGAAAGGGTACAGAGGAGGTTTACCAGGATGTTACCAGGGATGAGAGACTTCAGTTATGAGGAGAGGTTGGAAAAGTTAGGACTGTTCTCCTTGGAACAGAGAAGGTTAAGAGTTGACCTAATAGAGGTTTTCAAGATGTTGAGAGGTTTTGGTAGAGTAGATAGAGAAAGGCTGTTCCCTCTGGCGAGTGGGTCACTAACCAAAGGTCATAGATTTAAAATCATTGGCAAAAGATCTAGAGGGGTAATGAGGAGAAATGTTTTCACTCGGAGAGTTGTCGGGATCTGGAACGTTCGACCTGAAAAGGTGGTGGAAGCTGATTCCATAAATAATTTTAAAAGTGGGTAGAGTTGGACAGGTACTTGAGGACTTTCAGGGTTATGGACAAAAGGCGGGGATGTGGGACTAAACACGACTGCTACTTCAATGAGTCAGCACAGGCACGATGGGCCGAATAGCCCCCTTCTATGCTGTAAGTTTCTATGATTCTATGATCTTTCCCTTCTCTCCATTGTTTTTCTTTTTCTAGGTTTGTCCCCTCACCTCCTCTCCCGACGGCCCTGGACGTCCTGCTGGCTCCTGTTCCACCCCATTGGTTTTGTTGATAACAGTGTCGCACTGATTGGGTTCTTCAATGGCTGCTCAACAACATCACCCAAACTTTCTGCTTTCACAGTCTTGCCAAATGGACATTCCTTACAGCAGCAGCGTACCTCAGCCGAGTGCCCATACTTCATGTGAGCCTAGACACTGAGCGTCATCTGACTATTCTACCATGGAGGGCATCACCATCACGGCAGATCCTGTCACTCAAATCAATGTCCACACACAATAGTACAGATGTGGCGGTGTCTTATGACATTAGGAAATTTGCTTAATTCATAACAAGATAAGCTAAGGAATGAAACAAAAACTTCCATGACCTCAGGATCCCAACGCGCTTCACAGCCAATTAAGTACTGTTGTAATGTAGGAAACGCAGCAGCCATTTTGTGCACAGGGAAGATTGTACAAGGGTGGAAGGAGATTAAATGGATGGGTAGAGTCCATGAAATTGGGGAATGTACATGGGCTGTGGAAGGAGATTAAATGGGTGGGTAGAGTCCATGAAATTGGGGAATGTACATGGGCTGTGGAAGGAGATTAAATGGGTGGGTAGAGTCCATGACAGTATAGAGTGTACACATGCTGCGCAGGAGTGGGAATGACGGCAAAAGTCCTTGACTCGTTCCATACTTTTGTATGTTTTTAAAGCTCCAGCTACTCTGCCCAACATAAGAACATAAGAAATAATGTACCTCAACCCTAACCTCAGCACTGGAGCCCGTTCTGCTCTGGCAGGAACATTGCCAGTTGCCATATCTTTGGTTAAACCATCAGAAGCCGTTCCTTCAGTCACCGTGCACCGGCACACTCTCCTAAAACCACTTTGCCCCACTGTCACTGTCCAAAACCGCAAGAAAAACCTGTCTCTATGACAATGCTTTGGGTCTCCCCTCTCAATTCCTTAACTAGTTGCACGGTGCCCATTCCTCTCCAGTGTAAATTGCTCTGAGGTGTCCCTTTGTGTACAAACTCCTATGTGAATGCAAATTGTTGCTGTTGGTGTAGTACAGAACTATACACACCACAGAAATCCCAGCTCTGGTGTGTGCTGATCTTCTCTGGGATAGTAGTTTGAAAGCTAAAATTGGCCTCAGAACCTCTGAATTAGAGAATGAAAAATCAGCCAGGCCTGGGGTGGCTGGAAAGTGTGGGTGTGCATGCCAGGTGTGGACAGGGCCCAACTCCACTGTGATGCCTTCCACAGTCAAATAGTCCACTGACACTCACTACCTGGATTTACACATGGAGATGGACAGTTGGGTGAGGCAACAGAAGGCTACTGGTGCCCCTGGAACTGTAGCCCAGCAGGAGTCAATGCATTCAGGAGAGGAGGGGAGATCATTTGGAAAAATGTAGGACAATCCCCCATTTATACTGATAGAGTTAGAGGAGGAAAGACGGGAGGAGGCTCGAGTGGAGCATAAACGCCAGCATGGACTGGTTGGGCCGAATGGCCTGTTTCTGTGCCGTATATCCTATGTATTCCTATGTATCCATTTTCTATATATAAACCATCTGAACCCCTCAATTAGATTCCAGCCTGTGACTCACTCGCAGGTACGTGTTATCTGTATGTAAACTGTCTGAACCTCTTGTTGTGTACACTGTTGGCTACCTCTCATTCTAAACATACAATCAACATTTAGCAATCTTCTTAAATAGCCCTGGATTGAAATCCACGAGATATAAACAAGGATAGCTGATTAGAAAAGGAGGACTGGGAATCAGTGGAACGTTGTCTCTCTGTGCTCATGATTTCCCTGCAGACACTGTGGCTTTTGATTGGATTTCTAATCCAGTAATAGACTTTTTGAACTTTAGAAATTACTACTTGGAACTATTTCCCAGCGTTTCTCATTCATCTACTCGCACTTTACTATCACGTTTCCTACATTACAGCACTGATTACACTTTTAAAAAAGTACTTCATTGGCTGTAAACCACTTTGGGACATTCTGGACCCATGAAAGGTGATTTAGAAATGCAAGTCTCTCTTTCTTTTCCTTTATCTGAAGAATACCCTGTCTCTTCACAGGCTCTGATTTGGCCATATGATTTTCTCAGACTCCTGAGATCAATACCCTTTGTGCGTACATATATTGTACCAATATTTGCTTTTGCCTCCACTTGAATTAAAGGAGATCTCCAGGCTTCGATACAAAGTCCAATTGGTCACTCTCGGTATTAAAGAGTCGGCATCTAGTTCCCAGCAGTCTGCTGGTAATTTGCTTCTGGTGATGGTTTCCTTGGGCTTTATCTGCAGATATAACGTATTCGACCATTTTATCTCGTTCGGATATCTTTAATTCTGTTTGGAAGACACTTCCACCCCCTCATATTTGTACTTGTTGGGGACGGGTTTTGTGCTTTGAGCGGTCACTCCATTCGATATGGATTAAGGCTGGTTAGTCACGTCGGATTGCTTAGAGCCAGCAGGAAGGGCAGATTTTCATCGCATGAGCCTGGCCTGGACTCAAGCCCAGGTCTCCGGGGAGAAAAGCCATTGTTCACAGTCAAAGTCCCACCTAATTTTAATCATTAGTTTACAAAAATGACTGTGCAAAATTCCCTGCCAAGTAAAGAAGGATAGATCTTGCATTTATATAGTGCCTTTTATCTCAGGGCGTCCCAAAGTGCTTTGCAGCCAACAAAGTACAGTAAACTCTTTCGTATCCGGCACCGACGGGACCGGGATGGTGCCGGTTGATTAAAAATTCCAGATGACAGAGAGGTAGGCAATTTTTAACAGAAAAAAAATAAAACCAGTGACTAACTCGGCCACCGCAGGAAACACGGACTCAGCAAAACGAAAAATGGATGGATTCGGCAAGATTACCGGCTATCTATTTTGCCGGTTATTGAAGAATTCCGGTTGATTAGGTGCCGGTTAAACGAGAGTTTACTGTACTTTTTTGAAGTCTAGTCACTGTTGTAATGTAGGAAATGCAGCAGCCAACTTGCGCACAACAAGCTCCCAGAAACAGCAGCTAAATAAATTACCAGATCATCTGTTTTTAGTGATGTTGGTTGAGGGATAAATGTTGGCCAGGATACCAGTAATAACTCCCCTGCTCTTCTTCCAATCGTGCCATGGGACATTTTAAGTCCACCTGAGAGGGCAGACAGGGCCTCGGTTTAACATCTCACCTGAACGACGGCTCCTCCGACAGTGCAGCACTCCCTCAGATTAACAAAGCATTCTCCTTCTAAATCTTTAATTCTGACATGTAACCTTCCCTCCCCCGCACCCCCCCCCCATACCCCACCCCCCGCCCCCCACCAAGTGCCAGGTCTGTTCTCTCTTCCGATTCTTGGTCCTCTCATTACCTAGCTGAAGATAGGAACAGGTGTGTCAGCTGTGATGCCCTCTGTAGCCTGCCAACGCTCACTGTCCAGGCTGAGGTGTGAGGACTGGTCAATCAGGTGAGTTACCAGCACCCATGGAACCATGCCCCAGCAAGAGTCAACACCTATGTGAAAAAAGGGACGGGACAGGGAAACTGTCTTTATATTTCAAAAGTGGCATTATATCACTAACGTTCAACATCTTCAAGAATCTTAAACAGCGTTCCCATATTGTTTGTTTTTAGTTCATGTTTTACAACAACAACTTGCATTTATATTGCACCTTTAACATAGTTAAACAGCCCAAGGTGCTTCACAGGTGTGTAATCAGGCAACAAATTGACACCGAGCCAAAGGAGACATTAGGACTGGTGACCAAAGGCTTGGTTAAAGATGTAACTTTTAAGTAGGATCTTAATGGAGGAGATAGAGGCAGAGAGGTTTAGGGAGGGCATTCTAGAGCTTAGAGTCTAGATGGCTGAAGGCACAGCCGCCAATGATGGGGCAAAGGAAGTGGGGGTTGGACAAAAGGCCGGAGTTGAGAGAACGGAGAGTTCTGATGGTTGTAGGTATGGAGGAGGCTACAGAGACTGATGTAATAGTGAATGTTGGTGAGAGGGTGGGAATGTAAAGTTGGCAGGAGTTGTTCAGCCTGATGGTGCAAAGGAGCTGAATTAGCATATCCACAGGTGAAGCCCAACACCTGAAACTCACGTGTGCATCTCTGATGATGTTAAAACCCATTGTTTTCATGATAAAAGCAAGTCTTTACATTGTTTGCAAGACACAAATCAATGACGCAAGGCAAGACTCATCATCACATCACATTCACACAATACCACTGTGACATGCCTCTCCAATAAAAGCCTTGCCAAGCACTTTTACATCACCAAACTGGCCTTTCAAGGTAACTCCCTTCACTGTTGTCATTCTCAGTTACTTCTCTCCAATGACATGATCAACACACACTGTTTAAACCTGGGCTGGTGCAAGGGTTAGTATGCTGTCCTTTCACCTCTGAGATTAGTGTTTGAATCCAAACCGATGGGATGTAAAGGCCCCACTGTCTGCTGACTGCAAGGACCCCAAGATCTTCTGGCGTCAGGAGAGATACTATTATTTGCTGCAGTCAATCTTGAGGAACTTCAGCTCAGAGTTTTTAAGCTGGAGCCTGAGGTGCAGACATCGCGGGACATCAGGGATGGGGAGAGTTATCTGGACACTTTGATCCAGGAAGCAGTCACACCCCCTAGGTTAGGTAGTGGTACAGGTCTGGTTAATGGTCAGGGACAGGAATATGTGACTGCAATTCAGGCAGGTAAGGGGTGGACCCCAGGTGCAGTGCTGGAGGAGCCTCAGCCTTTGCCCTTGTCCAACAGGTATGAGGTTCTTGCTGCCTGTGTGGATGAGGAAAAAGCCTGTAGGATGGATGAGCAGGCTGACCATGGCACCATGGTGCAGGGGGCCATTCAAGTGAGGGGAGTGAAAAGGAATGTAGTTGTGGTAGGGGACAGTATAGTCGGGAGGATAGATACGGTTCTCTGCAGCCACGACCAAGAGTTCTGAAGGTTGTGTTGCCTGCCCGGTGCCAGGATTAAAGAAATCTCCTCGTGGCTGGAGAAGAACTTGGAGTGAGAGGGGGAGGATCCAGTTGTCGTGGTCCACACAGGAACCAACGACATAGGTAGAACTAGGAATGAGGTTCTGCTGAGGGAGTTTGAGGAGCTAGGATCCAAATTAAAAAACAGAACCCCAAAGGTAATAATCTCTGGATTGTTACCTGAGCCACGTGCAAATTGGCATAGGGACAAACAGATTAGAGGTTTAAATGAGTGGCTCAAAGAGTGGTGTGAGAGGAAAGGGTTTTGGTTCATGGGGCAGTGGCACCAGTACTGGGGAAAGAGGGAGCTGTTCCGTTGGGACGGACTCCACTTAAACCGGGCTGGGACCAGTGTACTGGCAAACCGAATAACTAGGGCAGTAGACAGGGCTTTAAACTAATGAATGGGGGGCGGGAGGATTCAGGAAAGAGTAAATTTAAAAGCAGCGAGAGCAATGTCAAGGCTCTGGAGCAGAGTAGAGTTTTGGGTAAAAATAAGCAGAGTGGGTCAGGAAGGGACAGAGAGAGTAACAAAGGTAATAAGGCAGCAGTGACTAAGGTGACATCAGGGAAAAAGAGAAATAAGTCAAAGCTAAAGGCACTATATCTGAATGCACGAAGCATTCGCAACAAAATGGATGAATTAATTGCGCAGATAGAAATTAACAGGTTTGATCTAATAGCCATACCAGAGATGTAGTTGCAAAGTGGCCAAGGTTGGGAACTAAATATTCCAGGATACATAACTTTTAGAAGGGATAGGCAAAATGGAAAAGAAGGAGGGGTAGCCCTGATTATAAAGGATAGGTTAAAGATAGAAGAGAGAAAGGATCTTAGCACCGAAAATCAAGAAGTAGAATCAGTTTGGGTGGAGCTAAGAAACAGCAAGGGGCACAAAACATTGGTGGGAGTTGTTTATAGGCCCCCAAACAGTAGTTGTAATGTAGGGCAGAGTATAAATCAGGAAATTAGAGGTGCATGCAACAAGGGTAATACAGTAATCATGGGGGACTTTAATCTACATCTAGACTGGGCAAACCAAATTTGCAGTAATAGTGTGGAGGATGAATTCATGGAATGTATGCAAGATAGTTTTCTAGATCAGTATGTTGAGGAGCCAACTAGGGAACAGGCTATTTTAGATCTAGTATTGTGCAAAGCGAAAGGGTTAATTAATAATCTTGTAGTAAAGGGGCCTTTAGGGAAGAGTGACCATAATATGATAGAATTTTATATTGAGTTTGAAGGTGATGAAAATCCAAAACTAGGGTCTTAAACCTAAACAAAGCAAACTGCATAGATATGAGGGGCAAGTTGGCTAAGGTAGATTGGGAAACTACATTAAAAAGGTATGACAGTGGACGAGCAATGGCTAGCATTTAAAGAATTAATATATAATTTACAACAAATATACATTCCTTTAAGGCACAAAAACCCCACAGGAAATGTGATCCAGCCGTGGCTAACAAGAGAAGTTAAAGATAATATTAGATCAAAGGAAGAGGCTTATAATGCTGCCAAAAAGAGTAGTAAGCCTGAGGGTTGGGAGGATTTTAGAATTCGGCAAAGGAGGACCAAGAAATTGATAAAGAAAGGGAAAATAGAATATGAGAGTAAACTAGCAAGAGACATAAAAACAAACTGTAAAGCTCCTATAGGTATGTGAAAAGGAAAAGATTCGTGAAAGTAAATGTGGGTCCCTTACAGGCTGAGACAGGAGAAATTATAATGGGGAATAAGCAAATGGCAGAGAAATTAAACAAATAATTTGTGTCTGTCTTCACGGAAGAAGACCAAAAAACTTCCCGGAAACAGTGGACAACCAAGGGTCTAGCGAGAATGAGGAACTGAAAGATAGTATCAGTAAAAAAGTAGTACTGGAGAAATTAATGGGACTGAAAACCGATAAATCCCCTGGACCTGATGGCCTACATCCTAGGTTTTGAAAGAGATGGCTATAGAGATAGTGGATGCATTGGTTGTCATTTTCCAAAATTCCATAGATTCTAGAATGGTTCCCGCAGATTGGAAGGTAGCAAATGTAACCCCACTTTTTCAGAAAGGAGGGAGAGAGAAAATGGGGAACTACAGACCAGTTAGCCTGACATCAATAGTAGGGAAAATGCTAGAATCTATTATTAAGGACGTGGTAACAGGGCACTTAGAAAATAATAATAGGATTGGGCAGAGTCAACACGGATTTATGAAAGGGAAATCGTATTTGACAAATCTGTTGGAGTTTTTTGAGGTTGTAACTAACAGAATAGATAAGGGGAACCAGTGGATGTGGTGTATTTGGATTTTCAGAAGGCATTCGATAAGGTGCCAAGAGGTTACAAGAGGTTATTAAACAAAATTAGGGCTCATGGGATTGGGGGTAATATACTAGCATGGATTGAGGATTGGTTAACGGACAGAAAACAGAGGGTAGGAATAAATTGGTTATTTTCAGGTTGGCAGCCTGTAACTAGTGGGGTACCGCAAGGATCAGTGCTTGGGCCTCAGCTATTCACAATCTACATCAATGATTTGGATGAGGGGACCAAATGTAATATATCCAAGTTTGCTGATGATACAAAGCTGGGTGGGAATGTAAGTTGTGAGGGGGATGCAAGGAGGCTTCAAGGAGATATAGACAGGCTAAGTGAGTGGGCAAGAACATAGCAAATGGAATATAATGTGGAGAAATGTGAAGTTATCCACTTTGGTAGGAAAAATAGAAAAGCAGAGTATTTTTTAAATGGTGAGAGATTGGGAAATGTTGGTGTTCAGAGGGACCTGGGTGTCCTTGTACACGAATCACTGAAAGTTAACATGCAGGTACAGCAAGCAATTAGGAAAGCAAATGGTATGTTGGCCTTTATTATAAGAGGATTTGTGTATAAGAGTAAAGACGTCTTACTGCAATTATATAGGGCCCTGGTGAGACCACACCTGGAGTATTGTGTACAGTTTTGGTCTCCTTACGTAAGGAAGGATATACTTGCCATAGAGGGAGTGCAACAAAAGTTCACCAGACTGGTTTCTGGGATGGGGGGATTGTCCTATGAGGACAGATTGAGTAGACCAGGCCTATATTCTCTGGAGTTTAGAAGAATGAGAGGTGATCTCATTAAAACATACAAAAATCTTACAGGGCTTGACAGGGTGGATGCAGGGAGGAAGTTTCCCCTGGCTGGGGAGTCTAGAACCAGGGGTCACAGTCTCAGAATAATGGGTTGGCCATTTAGGACTGAGATGAGGAGAAATTTCTTCACTCAGAGGGTGGTGAATCTTTGGAATTCTCTACCCCAGAGGGCTGTGGAGGCCCAGTCATTAAATATATTAAAGACAGAGATCGATAGATTTTTGAATATTAAAGGAATCAAGGGATATGGGGATAGTTCAGGAAAGTGGAGATGAGGTAGAAGATCAGCCATGATCTTATTGAATGGTGGAGCAGGCTCGAAGGGCCAAATGGCCTACTCCTGCTCCTATTTCTTATGTTCTTATAAATGGTATTGGGTTAGGGTTGCCAACTGTGGTTGGAAGCATTCCTGGAGGCTTGATCAAATGACATTCTGACCATATGACAATGCAAACGTTATTGCATTTACCTTATAAAGGTCGGGTGCTCTGTAGTGGAGTATCTTTGCTCGTGGTTTCGCACCATTAGCTGTTGCGCTAGAAGTTCTGAGAACCAGGAGGCCACCCGTGAACAGGGGATGAGGGGAAACCGAGGGCGAGGGGGCACAATTTGCAGGGGGAATACCAGAGGCGGGAGGAACTTTGATTCCATCAATAACTAACAGTAACTTACTGAAATTGCATTGATAACTAATAGGAATACTGGTAACATTCAGATTCCTGTCATAACCAACAGTAATACAATAACTCAGGTAGCCTATATGTAACTGATAACAATAAACGCAACACCCTGATAGCCTCCCTGTAACTAGTAGTAACTCTATAACCCACTGATATTCACCTTGTAACTACAGCCAGAATCCCCCCTGCACTGCACAAGGTGCGGTCATGCTCCCCGGTTGATGCCACTTTTAATAGGCCCGATCTCGCTCCCCATCTCCTTGGACTAGGGTTGCCATCTCTGTTTAGATGTATCCTTGGAGGTTTCATAGAATCATAGACATTTACAGCACAGAAGGAGGCCATTCGACTCATCATGTCTGTGCCAGCCAAAAAAGAGCTAGTCAGCCTAATCCCACTTTCCAGCTCTTGGTCCGTAGCCTTGTAGGTTACGACACTTCGGGGGCGATTTTGTAAATGGAGGTGAGTTGGAGGCAGGACTGCTGCTTGTCGGGTTTCAGTCCCGTCTCCATCGAGTTGTGGCCAACCCACAATATTTTCCCTTGATTGATCTTGTTAAGCTCGCCCAGTGGACTTAGCAGGCCAATTAAGGGAAAGCCGGTTGCCGAGCACGTCAACAGCTCTGTGAAGCTGTCAAAACAGTGAAAATCTCTGCAGTTTGATGAGATCTTGCATACAAGACCTCATCAACCTTCTTTCTTTTACAGAATTGAGATGTTTGTTGCATCTGAGAATGCAACGGACATCTCTCATCTGCAACACGGAGGTGCGAAATTTTCCGTATAGAAACCGACTGAAGCCTGCAGGAAGATACAAAGGTAAGTACACTTTTAAAAACACTTAGGACTTACCTCAGATACTCACCCCTACATTCTTGCACCCATCACTTACCTTCACACCATATTTTTGCACCCCCCCCCCCAACCCCTGCAGACACAGTACTCGCTGAGCTGAGCTGGCGGGTTTTGGAGCCGTTGGGAAGCCTGCAATTGTGAGGGCAAAAATGGGATAATCCTATTTTCTGCCTGTTAACTACCTGTTAACAGGCAGTTAATAGGCTTTAATCCCTTCCCGCCTCCAAGGAGACGGGACCCGCCTCCTGGGAAGATGGCATGGAGGCGGGTTGGGTGCGAGTTTGCCACACGCCCCCAAATTCTGCCATTTTCCCGGCAGTCCCGCCTCCATACCCACCTCCTCGGGGCTGAGAAAATCGCCCCCTTCAAGTGCATATCCAAGTAGTTTTTAAATGTGATGAGGGTCTCTGCCTCTGCCACCCTTTCAGGCACTGAGTTCCAGACTCCCACCACCCTCTGGGTGAAAAAAGTTCACCTCAACTCCCTTCTAGTCCTCCTACCAATTACTTTAAATCTATGCCCCTTGGGTATTGACCTCTCTGCTAGGGGAAATAGGTCCTTCCTATCCACTCTATCTCGGCCCCTCATAATTTTATACACCTCAATCACGTCTACCCTCAGCCTCCTCTGTTCCAAAGAAAACAACCCCAGCCTATCCAATCTTTCCTCATAGTTAAAATTCTCCAGTCCTGGCAACATCCTCGTAAATCTCCTCTGTACCCTGTCTAGTTCAATCACATCTTTCCTATAATGTGGTGACCAGAACTGCACGCAGTACTCTAGCTGTGGCCTAACTAGTGTTTTATACAGTTCAAGCATAACCTCCCTGCTCTTGTATTCTATGCCTCAGCTAATAAAGGAAAGTATCCTGTATGCCTTCTTAACCACCTTATCTATCTGTCCTGCTACCTTCAGGGATCTGTGGACATGCACTCCAAGGTCCCTCTGTTCCTCTACACTTCTCAGTATCCTACCATTTATTGTGTATTCCCTTGCCTTGTTAGCCCTCCCCAAATGCATTACCTCACACTTCTCTGGATTGAATTCCATTTGCCACTTTTCTGCCCACCTGACCAGTCCATTGATATCTTCCTGCAGTCTGCAGCTTTCTCCCTCACTATCAACCACACGGCCAATTTTTGTATCATCTGCAAACTTCTTAATCATGCCCCCTACACTGAAGTCTAAATCATTGACATATACCACAAAAAGCAAGGAATCTAATACTGAGCCCTGCGGAATCCCACTGGAAACAGCTTTCCAGCAACAAAAACATCCGTCGACCATTACCCTTTGCTTCCTGCTACCGAGCCAATTTTGGATCCAACATGCCACTTTCCCTTGGATCCCATGGGCTTTTGATGATACAAAGATAGGTGGGAAAGCAAGTTGTGAAGAGGTCACAAAGAATCTGCAAAGGGATACTGAACATGGGCACAGGCTCAGTCACAGTGCCCCCTCCAGGCTGGCTGACTGAATGACCTACCTCTCAGTGTATCAGGTTATTGAATTATTGCTTCAGTGCAACATACCTGGGCAATATTGCCTGGGCTGGGGAATTTTAGCTATGAGGAAAGATTGGATAGGCTGGAGTTGTTTTCTTTGGAACAGAGGAGGCTGAGGATAGACCTAATTGAGGTGTATATAAAATAATGAGAGGCCTAGATAAAGTGGATAAGAAGGACCTACTTCCCTTAGCAGAAGGGTCAATAACCAGGGGGCATAGATTTAAAGTAATTGGTAGGAGTTTTAGAGGGGATTTGAAGAGAAATGTTTTCACACAGAGGGTGGTGGGGGTCTGGAACTCAGTGCCTGAAAGGGTGGTAGAGGCAGAGACCCTCATCACATTTAAAGTGCTTAGCTATGCACTTGAAGTGCCATAACCTACAAGGATACGGACCAAGTGCTGGAAGTGGGATTAGGGTTTGTCGGCCGGCACGGACAAGATGGGCTGAATGGCTTCCTTCTGTGCTGTAAATTTCTATATAGACAGGCTAAGTGAGTGGGCAAACATTTGGCAGATGGGGTATAATGTGGGAAAGTGTGAGGTTATCCACTTTGGTAAGAAAAATAAAAAAGCAAATTATTATTTAAATGGAGAGAGATTACAAAATGCTGCAGTACAGAGGGACCTGGGGGTCCTTGTGCATGAAACATAAAAAGTTATCATGCAGGTACAGCAAGTAATCAGCCCCCTTTATTGCAAGGGGACTGGAGTATAAAAGCAGGGAAGTCCAGTTACAACTGTACAGGGTACTGCACACCTGGAGTACTGCGTACAGTTTTGGTCTCCTTATTTAAGGAGGGATATACTTGCATTGGAGGCAGTTCAGAGAAGGTTCACAAGGTTGATTCCTGAGATGAAGGGGTTGACTTATGAAGAAAGGTTGAGCAGGTTGGGCTTATACTCATTGGAGTTTAGAAAAATGAGAGATGATCTTACTGAAACTTATAAGATGCTGAAGGGACTCGACAAGGTAGATGCAGAGAAGATGTTTCCCCTCATGGGGGAATCTAGAACTAGGGGGCATAGTTTCAGAATAAGGGTTCGCCCATTTAAAACTGAGATGAGGAGGAATCTCTTCTCTCAGAGGGTTGTAAATCTGTGGACTTCTCTGCCCCAGAGAGCTGTGGAGGCTGGGTCATTGAATATATTTAAGGTGGAGACAGACAGATTTTTGAACAATAAGGGAGTGATGGGTTATGGGGAGCGGGCAGGGAAATGGAGCTGAGCCCAAGATCAGATCAGCCATGATCTCATTAAAGGGCTCAAGGAGCAGGCTTGTGGGGCCAAATGGCCTACTCCTGCTCCTATTTCTTATGTTCTTATGTTTACTTTTCTGACCACTCTGCCATGTGGGACCTTGTCAAAACCCTTGCTAAAATCCATGTAGACTACATCAAACACACTACCCGCATCAACCCTCCTTGTTACCTCCTCAAAAAATTCAATCAAGTTAGTTTTTTGAGCCAGCATGTAGAAAGTTCTACTAGAGAGGGGGCGGTACTGGACCTAATTCTAGGGAATGTAGCCGAGCTTGTGGTAGAAGTGTCAGTAGGAGAGCATTTTGGTGACAGTGACCATAATTCGGTGAGATTTAAGGTAGTCATGGAAAAGGACAAAGATGGACCGGAAATAAAGGTTCTAAATTGGGGGAAGGCCGATTTTAATATGATAAAGCAGGATCTGGCCAAAGTGGACTGAGATCAGCTACTTGTAGGAAAATCCACATTAGAGCGGTGGGATTCTTTCAGAAAGGAAATAGAGAGAGTACAACGCCAACATGTTCCCGTAAAGGTCAAGGGTGGGACCAACAAGCCCAGGGAACCCTGGGTGTCAAGGGTTATACAAGAATGGATTAGGAAAAAATGGGAGGCTTTTGGCAGATACAAAGGACTAAAAACAGTGGAAGCCCTAGAGGAGTATAGAAAGTGCAGGGGGGTACTTAAAAAAGAAATTAGGAGAGCGAAGAGGGGGCATGAAAAAACACTGGTGGGCAAAATAAAGGAAAATCCCAAGGTGTTTTATAAGTATATTACGGGCAAGAGGATAACCAGGGAAAGAGTAGGGCCCAAAGTGGCAATCTGTGTGTAGAGCCGGAAGATGTAGGTGAGGTTTTAAATGAATATTTTGCATCTGTGTTCACTATGGAGAAGGACGATGTAGGCATAGAAATCAGGCAGGGGGATTGTGATATACTTGAACAAATTAGTACAGTATTGAGAGGGAGGAGGTACTAGCAGTTATAGCGGGCATAAAAGTGGATAAATCCCCAGGCCCTGACGGGATGTATCCCAGGCTGCTGTGTGAGGCAAGGGAGGAGATTGCAGGGGCTCTGACACAAATTTTTAGAACCTCTCTTGCCACAGGGGAGGTGCCAGAGGACTGGAGAACAGCTAACGTAGTACCATTGTTCAAGAAGGGTAGTAGGGATAAACCAGGGAATTACAGGCCAGTGAGCCTAACATCAGTGGTAGGGAAATTATTGGAAAAACTTCTGAGGGACAGAATTAGTCTCCACTTGGAGAGGCAGGGATTAATCAGGGATAGTCAGCATGGCTTTGTCAGGGGGAGATCATGTCTGAACAATTTGATTGAATTTTTTTGAGGGGGTAACTAGGTGTGTGGTTGAGGGTAGTGCAGTTGATGTAGTCTACATGGACTTCAGTAAGGCTTTTGACAAAGTCCCACATGGGAGACTGGTCAGGAAGGTAAGAGCCCATGGGATCCAGGGCAATTTGGCACATTGGATCCAAAATTGGCTTAGTGGCAGGAGGCAGAGGGTGATGGTCGAAGGTTGTTTTTGTGACTGGAAGCCTGTGTCCAGTGGTGTACCGCAGGGATCGGTGCTTGGTCCTTTGCTGTTTGTAGTATACATTAATGATTTAGATATGAATGTAGGAGGTATGATCAGTAAGTTCGCAGGTGACATGAAAATTGGTGGAGTGGTAAATAGCGAGGAGGGAAGCCTCAGGCTACAGGACGATATAGACGGGATGGTTAGATGGGCAGAACAGTGGCAAATGGAATTTAACCCTGAAAAGTGTGAGGTGCATTTTGGGAGGACAAACAAGGCAAGGGAATACACAATGAAAGTTAGGATCCTAGGAAGGACAGAGGATCAGAGGGACCTTGGTGTGCATGTACATAGATCCCTGAAGGCAGCAGGACAGGTAGATAAGGTGGTTAAGAAGGCATATGGGATACCTGCCTTCATTAGCCGAGGCATAGAATATAAGAGCAGGGAGGTTATGATGGAGCTGTACAAAACGCTAGTTAGGCCACAGCTGGAATACTGCGTGCAGTTCTGGTCACCACACTATAGGAGGGATGTGATTCCATTGGAGAGGGTGCAGAGGAGATTCACCAGGATGTTACCTGGCCTGGAGCGCTTCAGCTATGAAGAGAGACCGGACAGGCTAGGGTTGTTTTCCTTAGAGCAGAGAAGGCTAAGGGGGGACCTGATTGAGGTGTACAAAATTATGAGGGGCATAGATAGGGTAGATAGAAAGGAACTTTTCCCCTTAGTAGAGGGGTCAATAACCAGGGGGCATAGTTTCAAGGTAAGGGGCAGGAGGTTTAGAGGGGATTTGAGGAAAAACTTTTTCACCCAGAGGGTGGTTGGAATCTGGAACTCACTGCCAGAAAGGGTAGTAGAGGCAGGAACCCTCACAACATTCAAGAAGCATTTAGATGAGCACTTGAAACGCCATAGCATACAAGGCTACGGACCAAGTGCTGGAAAATGGGATTAGAATAGACAGGGCTTGATGGCCGGCGCGGACACGATGGGCCGAAGGGCCTCTTTCTGTGCTGTGACTCTATGGGGGAGAAATTGGGTGAGTAGCGCCACTTGTTAGCGCCTAAAGAGGCAGTCAGTGGCTGTAGCGCCACTGGCTGCGTCTCCCACGATATTCAGCAGGGGTGCAAATGGTGGCATTAGGCATTTGCGCTGCGCCGCCACCGATGACGTCATCGGTGTGCGCAGCGCCCCATTCGCGCCCCATTCATGATATTTGGTAGCGAACGCCGCAGTTGCGCCGTTCGCTACCCGCGCCCGGTTCACGGGGCCTTACTGTGCCGGCAGCGGTGCAAGTTAAGGTGGAGGTGCGGGGCGGCCGCCTTTTTCAGCGGCCGCCTGCCAGCACCTCCGTCCCCGGCCTCCTAACCCCCCCCCCCGCAGCATTGCCAGCTGTTTCCCGAGAGCCCGGCACTTCTCCTTGGTGCCGGGCTCGTTTGCCAGCACTCGCGAGCGGGGATCGCGCTGTTGCAGGCACCTCCCCCTTAACAGTGGGAGGAAGGCCTGCAGTACTGCAGCGTGCCGTGCTGCAGCGTGTGGTGCTGCGGCACGTTGCGCTGCGATATTCAGTTTCAGCGCCCTAAGAGGGACGCGGAGCGCCTCGAGCCTCGCCCCGTGTCCATCGAGGAGCAATGAAACTGAATATCTGACGATCGCTAAAGCCTCGAACGCTGCGCTAAATCCTGCGCTCAGGCGACTTTTGCGCCACTTTGGCGCCCCAACCCAATTTCTAGGCCTATGAGTTAGACACGACCTTCCCTTAACAAATCCATGCTGACTGTCCTTGATTAATCTGTGCCTTTCTAAATGACAATTAATACTGTCTCTCAGAATGTTTTCCAACAATTTGCTCACCATCGAGGTTAGGCTGACTGGCCTGTAATTACTCAGTCTAGCCCTTTCTCCCTTTTTAAACAACGGTACAACGTTAGCAGTCCTCCAGTCCTGCAGCACCACACCTGTAGCCAGAGAGGATTGGAAAATGATGGTCAGAGCCTCCGTTATTTCCTCCCTTGCTTCTCTTAACAACCTGGGATACATTTCATCCAGGCCCTGTGATTTATCTACTTTCAAAGATGCTAAACCAGCTTAATACTTCCTCTCTCACTAAGTTTATCTCATCTAATATTTCACTCTCATCCTCTTTAACTACAATATCTGCATCGTCCCTCTCTTTTGTGAAGACAGACACAAAGTATTCATTAAGAACCATACCCATGTCTTCCGCCGCCACACACAAGCTTCCTGTTTAGTCTCTAATAGGCCCTACTCTTTCTTTAGTTATTCTCTTGCTCTTTATGTATTTATAAAACATCTTTGGGTTTTCTTTGATTTTACTTGCCAATAATTTTTCACGTCCTCTCTTTGCTTTCCTAATTTCCTTTTTTAATTTCACCCCTGCACTTTCTATACGCCTCTAGGGTTTCTGCAGTATTGAGCCCTCGGTATTTAACATAAGCTTCCCTTTTTTGCCTTAGCCTATCCTGTATGCCCCTTGACATCCAGGGGGCTCTAGATTTGGGAGTCCCACCCTTTTTCTTTGTGGGAACATACTTGCTCTGAACCCCCACTATCTCCTCCTTGAATGCTTCCCACTGCTCTGACACTGATTTACCTTCAAGTAGTTGTTTCCAGTCCACTTTTGCTAAATCACATCTCGACTTAGTAAAATTGGCCTTTCCCCAATCGAGAACTTTTATTCCTGATCTACCTTTGTCCTTTTCCATAACTACATTAAATCTAACCGAATTATGATCACTACCACCAAAATGCTCTCCCACTGATACTTCCACCTGCCCAGATTCATTCCCTAAAAGAAATTCCAGAACAGCCCCTCTCTTGTTGGGCTTACATAGATACATAGCAGATAGGAGCAGGAGTAGGCCATTCGGTCCCTCGAGCCTGTTCCGCCATTTAATGAGATCATGGCTGATCATCCAAATTCAGTACCCTGGCTTGCTATGTGTTGGCTAAAAAAGTTAATCACCTGCCCTCCTGCTTCCAACCGCCCTGCCCAGTCAAACAGATTTTTTTCCCCATCACCAATATTTTTATAACAAACAAACAAAAATGTTCAAAGAAAATGAAATTTGTTTTAATGCCTCTAGGATTTTTCACAGCAGTGAGTGAACAGGAGATTAATCCTTAATTCCTGGCGGCTCCAGGGCAATCCTGGAGGGTTGGGAACCCAACCTTGGACTCTGGTTTGGACTCTGGTTCCATGTGAAGGTGGCAACACTGAACTGGGAACCTCAGTCAGAGCTGATCTGTGCTTGGACTTCACACGTCAAAATCAGGAGGTACAGACTGACCTGAACTAAACCGAGATCGCACAAAGGGCACTTCTCACAGGGCACATCGTCCTAAACGCAGCTTAGCGCAGTCATTTCCTAGCCACTCCCTGGGTTCGGACGCAATAAAGGAGGGTTTCATAGATTTATAAAAATTACAACACAGGAGGAAGCCATTCTGTACCCCAAGCCCTGCTGCGGTCTCCTGTAACCTCATTCCTCCCAAATCCTTTTATATTTCTCCTTATCTCATTCCCTTCAAATGATGTTCTAGTCTCTACCTCAGCAGCCACTTGTGGTGAAGTATCCCATGGTCTAACAGCCCTCAGTTCAAGAATCTTCCTTCTCCCTTTCCCCTTGGTTCTTGCATTGGGAATCCTCAGTCTCCATCCCCTTGTTCCACATTCTACAGCACTAGAAACAATTTGCCCACAGGAAGGTCCCCAGGTTTCACTCACCTCTTTACTGGCTGCTCCTCTCTCAGTGCTCCTCCCACTCACCGCCTTGCTCTTGCTGCTGCTCCCGGCTCTGCAGCAAAAGCCCCCAATATTCGCCGGGGGGAGGGGTGATGTCACCGAGCCCGAGGCTTCTCAGTGAGGTCACCAAGCCCGAGACTCCTCAGTGAGGTCACCCAGCCCGAGACTCCTCAGTGAAGTCACCAGCTTGAAGCTCCTCAGTAGGGTCAGGGTCAGGACCCCCCTCAGTGGGGTCAGGTGCCGGGGCTCCTCAGTGGGGTCAGGGGCCGGGGCTCCTCAGTGGGGTTAGGGGCATAAGAACATAAGAAGTAGGAGCAGGAGTAGGCCATACGGCCCCTCGGGCCTGCTCCGCCATTCAATAGGATCATGGCTGATCCGAACCTAGACTCACGTCCACTTCCCTGCCCGCTCCCCGTAACCCCTAATTCCCTTATCAGCTAGGAAACTGTCTATCTCCTTTTTAAATTTATTTAATGTTGCAGCTTCCACAGCTCTCTGAGGTAGCAAATTCCATAGATTTACTACCCTCTGAGTGAAGAAGTTTCTCCTCATCTCAGTTTTGAAATGGCAGCCCCTTATTCTAAGATTATGCCCCCTAGTTCTAGTTTCACCCATCAGTGGAAACATCCTCGCCGCATCCACCCGATCAAGCCCCCTCACAATCTTATATGTTTTGATAAGATCGCCTCTCATTCTTCTGAATTCCAATGAGTAGAGGCCCAACCTACTCAACCTTTCCTCATAAGTCAACCCCCTCATTTCCAGAATCAACCGAGTGAACCTTCTCTGAACTGCCTCAAGAGCAAGTATATCTTTTCTTAAATATAGAAACCAAAACTGCATGCAATATTCCAGGTGTGGCCTCACCAGTACCCTGTATAACTGAAGCAAGACTTCCCTGCTTTTATACTCCATCCCCCTTGCACTAAAAGCCAAGATTCCATTGGCCTTCCTGATCACCTGCTGTACCTGCATACTAACCTTCTGTGTTTCATGCACCAGGACCCCCAGATCCCTTTGTACTGTAGCACTTTGCAGTTTCTCTCCATTTAGATAATAACTTGCTCTTTGATTTTTTCTGCCAAAGTGCATAACCTCACACTTTCCAACATTATATTCCATCTGCCAAATTTCTGCCCACTCACTTAGCCTGTCTATGTCCTTTTGCAGGTTTTTTATGTCCTCCTCACTCACTGCTTTCCCTCCCATCTTTGTATCGTCGGCAAACTTGGATATGTTGCACCTGGTTCCCTCCTCCAAATCGTTAATATAGATTGTAAAGAGTTGGGGTCCCAGCACTGACCCCTGCGGAACACCACTAGTTACTGATTGCCAACCCGAGAATGAACCATTTATCCCAACTCTCTGTTTTCTGTTAGATAGCCAATCTTCCACCCATGCCAGTATATTACCCCCAATCCCGTGATTTTATATCTTGTGCAGTAATCTTTTGTGTGGCACCTTGTCAAATGCCTTTTGGAAGTCAGGGCTCCTCAGTGGGGTCAGGGGCCGGCGCTCCTCAGTGGGGTTAGGGGCCGGGGCTGCTCTGTGGGGTCAGGGGTCAGGGCCCGGAACTGCTCTGTGGGGTCAGAGGCCAGGTGCCGGGGCTACTTTGTGGGGTCAGGGGCCGGGGCTGCTCCGTGGGGTGAGGGGACAAGGGCCGGGGCTCCTCAGTGGGGTCAGGGGACAGAGTAGGATCAGGGGCCAGTGCTGCTCTGTGGGGTCAGGGGCCGGGGCTGCTCTGTGGGGTCAGGGGCCAGAGTGGGGTCAGGGGCCGGGGCTGCTCTGTGGGGTCAGGGGCCGGGGCTGCTCTGTGGGGTCAGGGGCCAGGGCTGCTCTGTGGGGTCAGGGGCCGGGGCTGCTCTGTGGGGTCAGGGGCCAGTGCTGCTCTGTGGGGTTGAGGGGCAGGGGCTCCTCAGTGGGGTTGAGGGGCCGGGGCTGCTCTGTGGGGTCAGGGGCCGGGGCTGCTCTGTGGGGCCAGGGGCTGGGGCTGCTCTGTGGGGTCTGTATTGATTTCTTTGTGGGTTCAATGACGAGACATTGATGAAAGAGAATGTCTTTTAATCTAAAGTTTGTTCAGTAAATTAACTGCATCACAGGAGACATCATGTTAGTGATTCATCTAAAGCGAAACCAAAACTCAACTGCTTGTCTCTGTCACATGCCCTCTGCTGGTCAGGCATAAGTAATCAAACCGGCAAATACCATCACTATTTGCTGATATCATTACATCTCCCTTTCTTAAAACAAAAGTATTTTACTTTTAACTAACAACATGTTTTCTTTGTATTAATCTGCATTTTAACTGTAACACTTAATTAACTTTGTTTTCTTTGTATTACTCTGCATTTTAACTGTAACAATTAATGAACTTACATTATCATTATCATTATCAAGGTTTTTTAACCTTGTTTTGTGTGTTCACATGAAATATGTAAATACACTAGAACTTGAAGAAAGAATAAGATAACATTACTTCCTTCTATAACAATAGTCCTTAAATTTGCTCAATGAGTCTCTCAGGAGGCTTCACGCGTCTTGAGGATTTTCTGATTGATTGTCCTTGAATCTGAGTTGTTGCCTCAGATGATGTGTTCTCAACTGTGTGATCAGGTTGTTCAACAGTATCAGTCTTTCGACCTGCTGTGTGATCAGGTTGTTCAACAGTATCAGTCTTTCGACCTGCTGTGTGATCAGGTTGTTCAACAGTATCAGTCTTTTGACCTGCTGTGGCTGGTCCCATGAGAAGATCGCGACGATTTCTTCTCAGAACAGCACCCTCATCTGTCTGAATGGTGTGTGATCTTGGTTGAACTTCACTCAGGACAGTTCCCTTCTTAGTCCATATGTTTGTTTTGTCTTTGAACCTTACTTGGTCACCAGTGTGGAGTTCAGGTAGGTTTTGTGTTCCTCTGTCATAGTAGTACTTTTGCTTTTCTTTCTGTTGTTCTTTGAACTTCCTCACTTTCTCCCCCTCTTTTGTTTTCAGGAGGTTCTCCGGGATGGGTAGGTTTGACCTTAGCAAACGTCCCATAAGGAGTTGGGCTGGTGACATACCACACTCGAGCGGCGTTGTGCGGTATACAAGCATGCTCTGGTAGAAGTCAGTTCCACTGTCTTTTGCCTTGTACATCAGTCTTTTCACTGTCTGGACCGATTTTTCCACTAGACCATTGGACTGTGGAAAGTGAGTACTTGACGTTGTGTGGACAAAGTCCCACTCTTTGGCAAAGTGTCGGAAACTTGCATTGTAAAACTGAGGTCCGTTGTCTGTGAAGACCTCGCTTGCCACGCCATGTCTGGAGAATATGGCTTTCATACATCTTATCACAGCATCTGCAGTGGTGGTGTACAGTCTACAAACCTCTGGATACAGGGAGTAATAGTCTGTGACTACAAGATAGTCCTTCCCTTGACATACGAAAGGTCAGCGCCTCTCTTCTGGTAAGGTCTGTCTGGTGATGGGTGTGGCTTTAGTGGTTCTACCGGATTGCTTGCTCGATATTTCAGGCATATTGTGCAGTTTGACACCTCATTTGTCACATCTTGGTTGATTCGTGGCCAGTACATCACCTCTCGTGCTCTTTTCTTACACTTTTCGATTCCCAGATGTCCTCCATGGATCCTTTTTAGCATCTCTTTTCTCAGACTCTTTGGGATAACGATTTTACTTCCTTTGTAGATGATGTCTTCGACCACTGATAGTTCCACCCTGCAGTTCCAGTACTCTGCCATGTCAGGTGAGCAGTCTTGCTTCATGTTGGACCATCCATCCAAGATGCTTTTCCTCAGTTGTCTCATTGTTTCATCTTTGTTTGTCTCAGTCTTTATGAGCTCCATTTTTGCATCTGCTATGGGCAGTGCACTTGTGATCATGTCCACGTAGGCATTCACTTTTTCATCTATTTTGGTGTTTCACTTGGGTCTACAGCTCTGGACAACGTGTCTGCTGTATACATCAGCTTACCCGGTGTGTACGCAACATTCAGTGTATAGCGTTGCAGCCTGATCATCATTCTTTGTATTCTAAGCGGACAGCTATTTAGTGGCTTTTGGAACAATGCAATCAAGGACTTATGGTCAGTCTCTACACTGATTGCTTGTCCTGCCACAAACTGGTGAAATCTTTCACAGGCGTATGTGATGCTGAGCAGCTCCTTTTCTATTTGAGCATATCACGTCTCCGCGTCTGTCATTGAGCGCGATGCATATGCAATAGGTTGCCAGTAGTCATATTTTTGCAGAAGAACGGCACCGAGCCCACTCTGTGATGCATCTGATGATATCTTGATGGGTCTCGCTGGGTCATAAAACCTCAGAACTGCTTCCTCTGTGAGCAGTTTCTTTAGATCACTCCATGACTTCTCATGCTCATGATTCCATTCCCATTCTATGTTCTTTTCAGTTAGTCTTCTCAGTGGCGCCATCTTTTCTGAGAGGTTGGATATGAATTTACCCATGTAGTTGATCATTCCATTAAACCTCTGCACGTCCCTTTTGCATTGTGGCTTTGGCATATTCTCAATGGCGGACACCTTTCTGGGATCTGGTCTGATGCCCTCACTGCTAAGGATATCTCCCACGAATGTCAGTTCTGTCACCCCGAGCTGGCATTTCTCTCTATTCAGCTTCAGGTTTGTTTTCCTTGTTGCTTCCAGCGCTTTTTTCAGTCTCTCGTCATGTTCAGTTCTCATGGTTCCCCATACTATGATGTCATCCATTGATGTATCAACTCCCTCCAGGTGCTCATAGATCATATGGATAGTTTTGTGATACACTTCAGGAGCTGAGGCAATGCCAACTGGTAACCTTAGGAATCTGTATCTGCCAAATGGACTGTTGAACATGCACAGTCTTGAACTTGCTTCATCCAATTTCATCTGCCAAAATCCTGATGATGCATCTAACTTGCTGAAATACTTTGCATTTGCAAACTGTGCCATGATTTCCTCACGTGTAGGAAGCTTGAAGTGCTCTCTCTTTATTGCTCTGTTTAGATCTCTTGGATCCAGGCAAATTCTGAGCTTTCCATTCTTTTTGTCCACAACGACGAGGGAACTCACCCACTCAGTTGGCTCATCTATCTTCTGAATCACATTCAGGCTTTTCATCCTGTCCAACTCTGCCTTCAGTTGCTTTTGAAGAGCAAACGGAACTTTTCTGCATGGATGTATGACCGTTGGCATACTTTTATCTACTCTGATCGTGTGTTCTCCTGGCAGGCAGCCTAGACCCTTAAATAGGTCATTGTACTCTTTCATGAGTTCATCATAGACTGTCTCTTCTTCGCTTTACACAACGAGGACTCTCTTTACCAGGTTCAGTCTCTCACAGGCTTTTAAACCTAGTATGGCCTGCACATCCTTTGGCACCACGATTAATGCTAGCGTGTGCTCTCTGTCCTTGTGTGTCACTTTGACAATGCATCTTCCTTTCACTGGTATATCAGTACCTGAGTATCCTGTCACTTTCACTTTTATTCCATGTATCTTTGGTTTGGGTCTAATTTTCTTAAAATCAGTCTCTGATATCACATTAACTTGTGCTCCAGTATCCAATTTAAATGGAATATGTATGTCATTCACTTTTAGTGTCAACATCCAGTCTCTTTTTTCTTTTTTGTTTTCAGACACAACATCTACATAGATCTCCTCTATGTCGCTTTCATCTACTGTATGGACCTTGCTTTGTTGCGCTTGGTTCTTACAGCAACGGGCATAATGGTTGTTTTTGTTGCAGCTATTGCATTTTTTACCATATGCTGGACACTTTTTTGGTGGATGCTGTGTACCGCATCGACTACATGACTTTCGATTGCCCCTTTCATTTTTGTTCACTGGCCACGCCTCTTTTTTCACATTGGCGCTCTTTTTGTTAAACGGTTTGTGTCCGTTCTTACTCACTGCATCCACGTTGCAGCTACTGTCACTGAACAGCTCCTTTGCCTGCAACTTCACAGTCTCTGTAGCCCTACACAGTGCTATGGCTTTTCCCAGGTCTAGGTCTTGCTCTCTTAGCAGTCTTTCCCTAAGACCATTATCTGGAATACCACACACCAGTCTGTCTTTTATCAGCGAGTCTGTCAGTCCCCCAAATTCACATGATTTGCTTCTGTTTCTCAGTTCAGTCACATACTGATCAATAGTCTCACCCGTTTTCTGTACACGTGAAAAATCTGTGCCTCTCAAACATCACGTTACGTTTAGGTATGCAGTAGGCCTCAAACTGTTCCATTATTTTATCTAGCTTCATTTTGTCTCCATCAGCAGCGAATGTGAAGTTATTATACACCTCCAGCGCTTCATCACCCACGAATTGTAAGAACATTGACGCTTTCATTTTATCACTTTTCTCGTCAGCTCCGATTGCTGATAAATACAACTCCAAACGTTGTTTGAATCTCCTCCAATTTTCAGCCACATTACCTGTCAACTGAAGCTTCGCCGGTGGGTGTAAACCTTCCATTTTTTCACTTCGTTAGCTATTGTCCAATGGTAAGTAACGATGTTCTCTTTCGGCTTGCTAATATGTGGAGAGCTGATTTAACTTCAGATTTTTTCTCTTCATCTCTTTCAATCACTTCTGACACCATGTATTGATTTCTTTGTGGGTTCAATGACGAGACATTGATGAAAGAGAATGTCTTTTAATCTAAAGTTTGTTCAGTAAATTAACTGCATCACAGGAGACATCATGTTAGTGATTCATCTAAAGCGAAACCAAAACTCAACTGCTTGTCTCTGTCACATGCCCTCTGCTGGTCAGGCATAAGTAATCAAACAGGCAAATACCATCACTATTTGCTGATATCATTACAGGGTCAGGGGCTGGGGCTGCTCTGTGGGGTCAGGGGCCAGTGTTGCTCTGTGGGGTTAAGGGGCCGGGGCTGCTCTGTGGGGTTGAGGGGCCGGGGTTGCTCTGTGGGGTTGAGGGGTCGGGGCTGCTCTGTGGGGTTGAGGGGCCGGGGCTCCTCAGTGGTGTCAGGAGCCGGGGCTCCTCAGTGGTGTCAGGGCCAGGGGTCGGGGTGAGTTTAAAGCGCAGGTCGGGTGCTCGCTTTGCAGTCGCATCCCGCGCGGGTAATGGTCAGTCCCCGCCGCCATCCCGGCCACAGGCGGACTGGGTGTGGTGCGGTTGGAAGCCGCTCGCTCTTGTTAGCGACCTCGGTGGCTGACTCGAAGGCCTGCCGTGAGGGGTTCGCCTGACAAGCGAGGGAACTGAGGGTCGCTCCTCCAATGGACAGATGAAAGAGTAATTGCATCCTCGACCCACTGCTGACCCAGGGGCCTGAAGGAGGCCAGGGATCCTCACTCCCCTCTGCAGGGGACCCCAGGGTCGGAGATATAGTGAGGGTTAGGGTATCTCCAGCGTGGGCAGAAGCCCCAGGTCACCAGAGGTATGCACCCTGTCCCTGTGAAACCCAAGGTATGACTGTTCTCGGCCAAATCAACCCAGAGGGATAAAAAGGACCAACGCTGAAGGATGTGGGGCTGATGCAAGATGGAAGGATGGAATCATTCTTCAGCACTTGGTAAATATAGTCACGATTGCCAGTATCTGGTGGAGACAAACGCCCAGTGGAGGCGATGCTGCTAAACAGGCACCTTCCTTCTCTAGATCTGATTAGAAAGGGGACTTTCAGCACCAGATCAATAGCCAATGGATCTGATATTCTTGTTCAGTGTTAGAAAAAAGACTTGCATTTATTTAGCGCTTTTCACCAGCTGAAGACGTCCCAAAGCACTTTTGAAGTCACTGTTGTAATGTGGCAGCCAATTTGCGCACAGCAAGCTCCCACAAACTACAATGTGATAATGACCAGATAATCTGTTTTTAGGTTTTGTTTCAGGGATAAATATTGGCCAGGACACCAGGGAGAACTACCCTGCTCTTCTTCAAATAGTGACTTGGAATCTTTTACATCCACCTGAGAGAGCAGACAGCCTCGGTTTAACATATTACATGAAAGATGGCACTCCGACAGTGCAACACTCCCTCAGTACTGCACTGGAGTGTCAACTTAGACTTTGTCCTCCAGTCCCTGGAGTGGGTCTTGAACCCACAGCCTCCTGACTTAGAAGCAACAGTGCTACCACTGATCCACGTCTGACTCAATCGCTTTACACAGTCTAAAGGCAGTGCTGTGCTGTTGAAGCCGGTAAAATGGGAAAACCTTTGGAAATCCCAGATGATGAGATTGGATTGAACTGCTCTGTTGTTGGAACTTTCTTGGCCAGCCTCCACCTCACTCTGCCAAGGGGATCTGTGCTGAATGTTACTTGAACAGAATTGGCATGGCTCTTCTCAGTAAAGACTTTGTTGACCTGTTATTTGAAGAAAGGTCCATATTAGCTGAATCTTTCTACACTTTTCTACAGTGCTTGCACTGAGTCAGCTTTTGGCTTTGAAGAGATTTTCTGCATTAATACTTAGCTTGGCTTCCTTGGCAGTAAAACCTGAAAACGAGGGCTGTGGGACTTAGTCACAGCTCTGTTACAGAAACAGCTGCAAACTGGTCAGTGGCCAAGCCACCTAATGCTTACAGGGTTGTAGCCTGTTGTTTCAATCCACCTGCCACAGTTGGGGTGGGATTTACCAGTTTGCAGGATACACCTTTACCTCCAAAGAAGTGATACCAGTGGCAATGGACACTCACACAGTCCTTCCTCATCTAATTTGCTGTTACAAGGCTCCTTTCATTGGCTATGTGAACTGCTCCACACAGATTTGCAACCTGTACCTAGCAGAAGAAAGAAGTCATACGGAAGCGAGGCAAAAAGGATAGAGAAGAACAAGAAGGTCTTGGATGTTTCATGCGGGATGACTGGGCCAAGCTAAGAGCCTCTTGGTGTGTCCATTCCCACTGGTGTCAAGTCATTGAAGTTAAAGGGGAAGGTGTATCCAGGAGGGGAAGGGGGGTCATTTGTGTTCCACCTCAAATAGGGTTAATAGACATGTTAGGGGCTTCTCCTTTTCTTTGTTCTTTCCCTTTTGTTTCAACTGCAGCCAGAGTAGTTATAATTGTCATTACGACATACTGTGATACCCAAGTTAGCTCACAGTGGGTGTGATATGTACATACATCATGCAGCTGGGAGAATTATTTGGATCTGAATGCGAATAAGGATGTGACTGATGGAACACTTCTAGATGAAGGTTGCAAAGGGGTACCCTGCTAAGATAACAGGCTTTCAGGGTAAGTGTTGAACTCCAGCTCCCAATCACAGATGTGTTCCACACTGGGAGGTCACCTGCATTATGATAATGAAGCTGATCCTAGAAATACATGTAGGGTCAGTGCAGTAAGAATGGACGCTCTTCCAGCACCACCTGAATTCCAGTCAAGCCTATCTCTTTAGTGTCAGTTGTGGCTCAGAGGTAGCACTCTTGCCTGAGTCAGTAGGTTGTGGGTTCAAGTCCCACTCGAGGGACTTGAGCACATTATTTAGGTTAACACTTCAGTGCAGTACTGAGGGAGGGCTGCACGGTCTGAGGTGCCATCTTTTTGGTAAGACGTTAAACCGAGGCTCCGTCTGCCCTCTCAGGTGGACGTAAAAGATCCCATGGCACTATTTTGAAGAAGAGCAGTGGAGTTCTCCCGGTGTCCTGGCCAATATTTATCCCCTCAACCAACATCACTAAAACAGATTATCTGGTCATTATCACATTGCTGTGAGTGAGACTTTGCTGTGTGCAAAATGGCTGCCACATTCCCTACATTACAACAGTGACTACACTTCAGAAGTACTTCATTGACAGTAAAGCACTTTGGAATGTTCAGAAGTTGTGTAAGGCACTATATAAATGAAAGTCTTTTTCTTTCCTAACCCCATCCTCAAGAGCACAGCCTATTGTATGGTGTTAATTTTCCATTCACTTTGGCCTCCCTAACTAATATTTCCAATTCAGTGTCAAATTAAGAACAGTTTTGTGTTGCACTAGAAGCTGCATGGAGACTTGCCAAGCTTTCCCAGTTATAAGAGGGAGGAACCTTATATCCTTTCAGAGGTGAAAGGACACCAGGTGAAGCAGATTGACTTCCTGTTGTAAAACCCGCCCAATTTTTATCTATTTGATTGCAACAGTCAGGGTTTACAACAGGCGGCCTCTCCACATCATCAGATTACCACCCAGACAGTGAAGATGAAAATTATCCCTAGCATCCTAACCCACTGTACTGTCCAGCTTTCCTAACCCTAATTTTATTCATGATTCATTACATTGAATTTACAGCACACAAACAGGCCATTTGACCCAATTGGTCCATGCTAGTGTTTATGGTCCACACAAGCCTCCTCCCACCCTACTTCATCTCGCCTTTCATCTAACCCGATCAAAATGCCCTTCTATTCCTTTCTACCTCATGCACTTATCTAGCTTCCCTTTAAATGAATCTATGCTATTTGCCTCAACTACTCCATGTGGTAGCAAGTTCCAAATTCTAACGATTCTATGAGTAAAGAAGTTTCTCCTGAATTTCTTGTTGGATTTATTAGTGACTATCTTATATTTATGACCCCTAGTTTTGGACTCACCCCACAAGCAGAAATATCTTTGTGACTTCTACCCTATCGAACCTCTTCATAATGTTAAAGACCTCTATCAGGTCTGCTCAGCCTTGTCTTTTCTTGTTACCTCGACACTTGATTATTCCAATGCTCTCCTGGTCGGCCTCCCATCTTCCACCCTACATAAACTTCAACTCATCCAAAACTCTGCTACCCCTATTCTAACCCGCACCATCCCATTCACCCATCACCCCTGTGATCGCTGACATACATTGGCTCTCGGTCCGGCAACGTGTAAATTTTAAAATTCTCATCTTTGTGTACAAATTCCTCCATGGTGTTGCCCCTCCTAATCTCTGTAACCTTCTCCAGCCCTACAAGCCGCCGAGATTTCTGAGCTCCTCCAATTCTGGCCACTTGTGCATCCCTGATTTTAATTGCTGCATATTGGCGGCCATGCCTTCAACTGCCCAGGCCCTAAGCTCTGGAATTCCCTCCCTAAACCTCTCTGCCTCTCTACCTCTCTTTCCTCCTTTAAGACGCTCCTTAAAACCTACCTCTTTCACCTGTCCAGTATTTCCTTATGTGGCTCAGTGTCAAATTTTGCTTGATAACATTCCTGTGAAGCGACTTGTGATGTTTTTCAATACTTAAAGGCACTATATAAATGCAAGTTATTGTTGTAGAGCAAAGCGCACCAGATTTGAGGTAGGCTTTTATGTTATTGCAGGTTTATTATTGCTGTGTTGAAAATTTGTTTGTTGAATTGACTTTTGATCCGTGCTAGATCTAATCTGATATCTGCCATGCATTCCTTGAATACTACGTTGGGATAGATTGCCCTGTGTAAGGAACACATTTTCCTGTGTTCACAGTCCACAACTGGGCTGTCTCATGTTCCTCACATGACTTTCAATGAGTAATCTTGGACTAATCACCAAAATATTTTTGACAGGTTCACTGGATCAAAGAATGCCAAATCCTAACACAACGATCTAAAATGACTCTTTCCATGGCCTGGTGGTTAAAGGCACAGCCTGGTGTAGCACTTAGCCACATAGACACGAAGGTTCTAGGTTTGATCCTCGGTCTGTGCTGAGTTCAGCCGCTTTCAGCTAGGATGGCGGGTGAGACCCAACAACTAGGCTCAGCGTCCCAGGTCAGAGGAAAAATCAGCCAAGGTTCAGCTCCTGATTGCTATCCCATGACTCCTGTTGGAAAGTGTGCATGCGTCAACGGCCAGATTCAGGGGTGATCATAGAATTGTACAGCACAGAAGGAGGCCATTTGGTCCATCGTGCCTGTGCTGGCTCTTTGAAAGAGCTACCAATTAGTCCCTCTCCCCAGAGCCCTGCAATTTTTTCCTTTCCAAGTATATATGCAATCCCCTTTTGAAAGTTACTACTTTCACCACCCATTCAGGCAGTGCATTCCAGATCGTAACAACTTGCTGCGCAAAAAGAATTCTCCCCATGTCCCCTCTGGTTCTCTTTCCAATGATCTTTAATCTGTATCCTCTGGTTACTGACCCTCCTGCCAGTGGAAACAGTTTCTCCTTATTTACTCTAACACAACCCTTCATAATTTTGAACACCTCTATTAAATCTTCCTTTAACCTTCTCTGCTCTAAGGAGAACATTCCCAGCTTCTCTAGTCTCTCCACATAACTGAAGTCCCTCATCCCTGGTACCATTCTAGTAAATCTACTCTGCAGCTTCTCCAAAGCTTTGACATCTTCCAAAATTGGGCACAATACTCAAGCTGAGGCCTAACTAGCGATTTATAAAGGTAATGCCCTCCACAGTCTAATAGCCCATCCACACCTTATAGGCTAATACCACGAAGAGTAGCCCATTGGACGACAGTCGGTCAGTGCTTATGAAACTACCCTAGCAAGAGTCAGCACCCACAGGTGAGATGGGGAGGAAACTGGGGTAAGGAGAAACCCCAAGTGATGTCTTTTCCAAACATGTAACTGTTGCTGATGTGAGCACATTACAAAATTACCCAGTTCGGAGTGCTCTAAATATAGTCAATACTAATTTCAGCCATGGACAGTGGCAGGTCTTCGACATCTAATCACTCTTCTATAAAATAAATGTTTTCTTAAGTGCTTTCTCGGGTTTTTGTTGTTGTTTGCTTTGAGTTGCTGAGTGGATGATTAAAGGGGCTATGGGATGGATATTTGCTGACTGGTTATTTTTATCTGCGATTTATGCAAGGCCTGAGCCAAGCAGATCATTTCTTGGCAAGCTAGGCTTGCTCTTGTTGGGATTCAGGTCTATAGTGGTGATGCCTCCCATCACCTCCTCTATTGTCACTTCCTACTGATTCCCGGTTTAACTTTCTCTCTCTTAGGATCTTCCTGTTGCCAAGTGCCATATTCAAGGCATGTAACCTGCTCTCAGGCTTCTACTAATGTCAATTCACCAAGAACCCTTGATGGATTTTTTTTTACGCAGCGAGTTGTTATGGTCTGAAATGCACTGCCTGAAAGGGTGGTGGAAGTAACTTTCAAAAGGGAATTGGATAAAGACTTAAAAAGGAAAAATTTGCAGGGCTATGGGGAAAGAACAGGGGAGCGGGACTAATTGGAGAGCTCTTTCAAAGAGGCACGATGGGTCCTTCTGTGCTGTACGATTCTGTGGCGGAGCCACCAAAGGACTCGGAGCGGTTGTACATAATTCCTTTAACAGCAATGTAGTTACTGCCTGTGCCTGTACCTTTAATTACACTGTTTAACTGTACTATGTCTAGTTACCTTTACAGCGCGGTTTCAACGTGATGACGTCATGCCGTTAGTCACGTGATTCCCCAATGGCGGGAAGAACGTGATGATGTCATGACATCAGCTTTCAGACCAGAGAGCAGACCTGTATTCGATGTATTCCAGCAGTTTCCAGTTAAAACCTGTTTTGTTCCATTAAAGTTCGCTGTTTTGATTGCCTGAGTCGAACTCAGTCTTTTCGTTAGGAACCTCCGTTCCTACATTGGTGACCCCGACTTCTACGAACAGTTTTCGTGGAAGATTCATCATGGACACGAATGCCGTGACTCTGAAACTGCCACAGTTCTGGGAGCAACAACCAGACGCCTGGTTTATCCAGGCTGAAGCCCAGTTCGCCATCAGGAACATCGTCGCGGATCAGACCCGTTATTACTACGTGGTCTCCGCCCTCGACAGCGCAACTGCCTCACGGATCATCAGCCTCCTCGGTAGTCCTCCTACTGACAGCAAGTATGATACGATTAAGGTGCGGTTGCTACAGGTCTTCAGGCTCTCGAAGTCAGAGCGCGCTTGCCGGCTCATCACGATGCCTGGCCTCGGGGACTCCAAACCATCCGAGCTCATGAGCCAAATGCTCATGCTCTTGGGTGCCGAACCGGAATGCTTCCTCTTCCGGGAGCTTTTCCTCTACCAAATGCCGGAGCAGGTACAGGCTGCCCTAGCCAGATCCAACATTACAGACTGCGCTGAGCTTGCTGCTGAAGCCGATAAGATTTTCACTGTAACCCAGCAGTGCTGCGCGACCACGAGGCGCCCATTCCCCCCAGACGCGGTTCCAGCTCCTCCTGCAGCGGGCTGGTGCTCCTACCACGCCCGTTTTGGCGTGAAAGCACGATGCTCCCCCTGCAGTTTTTCGCCCACAAAAAAAACAAAGCTCCTGCAGCGTTCCTGGTGAAGGAGGACCGGGTCTAAAGGGCGCTCCGCGGTTGCGATGGCCATCGGATCTACGGGGAAACTTCTTTATAGCACCGATTCCCTATTGGGTCGACGTTTCCTTTGTGACACCGGGGTGCAGTGTAGCATTCTACCTGCATCGAAGCTTGATATGCAGGCTGGGAACCACGGTTTTTCCCTCGTTGCGGCTAATGGCGCAGCAATTCGAACTTTCCGAAAGCGGCGGGTCCAAGTCTGTTTCGGCGGTCAGCGCTTCTGTTGGGAATTCATCACGGCCACAGTCTCACAGGCCATCCTAGGGGTGGATTTTCTGTGTGCCAACAGCCTCCTCGTCGATGTCCGGCACCGCCGGTTGATCAACGCGGCCATCCTCCACTCGATTCCGTGCTACCAAGGTACCACCGTGGCACGCTCTATTGCCTGCACTTTCCCTCCTCCGGATGACTTCATAGATACATAGATACATAGAAGATAGGAGCAGGAGTAGGCCATTCGGCCCTTCGTGCCTGCTCCGCCATTCGATGAGATCATGGCTGATCCTTTAATTCAGTATCCCGTCCCCGCCTTCTCTCCGTAACCCTTAACCCCTTTTGCCCGTAGAAATATATCTAATTCCCTCTTAAATATATTTAATGAGCTGGCGTACACTGCCCTCTGTGGCAATGAGTTCCACAGGTTCACCACTCTCTGAGTGAAGAAATTCCCCCTCATCTCTGTCCTAAATGGTTTAGCCCTTATCCTTAAATTATGTCCTCTAGTTCTGTTCTCACCCGCCAAGGGAAACATTCCTTCTGCATCCAGTCTGTCTAGACCTGTCAGAATTTTATACACTTCTATGAGGTCCCCTCTCAATCTTCTAAACTCCAGTGTGTACATCCCTAAACTACATAGTCTCTCCTCATAGGTCATTCCCGCCATTCCTGGTATCAGCCTGGTGAATCGCCGCTGCACCCCCTCCATGGCAAGAACATCCTTCCTCAGATGAGGCGACCAAAACTGTACACAGTACTCGAGGTGTGGTCTCACCAGTGCCCTGTACAGCTGCAGCAAGGTATCCCTGTTCCTGTATTCTAACCCTTTTGCTATGAAGGCCAGCATACCGTTTGCCTTCTTGACCGCCTGTTGCACCTGCATGCTCGCCTTCAGTGACTGGTGTACAAGAACACCCAGGTCTCTCTGTACTTCCCCCTCTCCCAATCTATTGCCATTTAAATAATAATTTGCCCTCCCGTTCCTGCACCCAAGGTGGATAACTTCGCACTTGTCCACATTATAGTGCATCTGCCATTTATCCGCCCAATCGCCCAGTCTGTCCAAATCGCTCTGGAGCTTCCTGGTCTCTTCCTCTGAGCCCACCCCCCCTCCTAGTTTAGTGTCGTCTGCAAATTTGGCTCCTCGGAGAGTTTCCGGAGCTAACAAGGCCCACTTTCTCCTCCTCGGCCACGAAGCATGGTGTTGAACATCATATCACCACTACGGGCTCCCCGGTTTATGCGCGGGCTAGAAGGCTCGAACCCGGCAAGCTCGCGGCTGCAAAAGCGGAGTTCGACACGATGGAGCGGCTCAGGATCATTCGCCGATCCAATAGTCCCTGGTCTTCGCCTCTCCACATTGTTCCGAAACTGGGCGGCGGCTGGCGGCCATGCGGTGACTACCGACGCCTGAACGACGCCACCACTCCTGATCAGTACCCGATTCCGCATATTCAGGATTTCTCGGCCCATTTGGCGGGAAATTCCATCTTTTCTAAAGTCGACCTCGTCAAGGCCTTGCAAGAGTTCCTGGGGATGGTCAACTTCTATCACCGTTTCGTCCCTAAGGCGGCTCAGCTTATGCAACCCTTATACAGGGCCCTCAAGGGCAAGTCTGGTAAGGATCCAATCAGCTGGACAGCCGAGATGGACCAGGCGTTTGTCAACACCAAGAGCGCTTTGGCCAACGCAACCATGCTGGCACACCCACTTCCAGGTGCCACCATCGCCCTTACCACGGACGCATCAGACTACGCCATCGGCGCAGTGCAAGAGCAGTGGGTCAACGGCACGTGGCAACCACTGGCATTTTTCAGCCATCAACTACGGAAAAACGAAAAAAAATACAGCACCTTCGATCGGGAGTTACTGGCCCTTTTCCTAGCCATTCGCCATTTCCGGTTCTTATTGGAAGGACGTCCCTTCACGGCTTTTGTCGACCACAAGCCTCTAATATTCGCCATGGCCAAGACCGCCGAACCGTGGTCCACTCGTCAACAACGTCACTTGACGTTTATTTCCGAATTTACCACGGACATTCAACATGTGTCTGGTAAGGACAACCTGGTGGCGGATTGCCTCTCCCGTGCGACAGTCCACGTGGTGCACCTGGGGATCGACTACGCCCTCATGGCGGCAGATCAGGCCTCGGACTCTGAGGTCCAATCATACAGAACCGTCCCCTCTAGTTTCCAAGCGACCGACATCACTTTCCAGGCCACAGGCGCCACGCTCCTTTGCAACGTCTCCATGGGCGTTCCCCGACCTATCGTGCCGGTCGCATGGCGCCGGAAGGTGTTTGATGCCATACACGGGTTGTCGCACCCTGGGATGAAGGCTTCACAACGGCTTATGTCGGCGAAGTTCGTCTGGAAAGGTATGCACCTCGATACCCGTGATTGGGCTAATACCTGCGTAGTCTGCCAGAAGGCCAAGGTCCAGCATCATGTTAAAGCTCCAGTGGCTATGTTCGCTGTTCCGGAGCGTCGTTTTGACCACGTGCATGTGGACCTTGTGGGGCCGCTTCTGCCATCTCAGGGTTATACTCATCTCCTCACCACGGTTGACTGCACCACTAGGTGGCCAGAGGCAATTCCTTTGGTTTCCACCACTTCGGCAGACGTCGCGAGAGCTTTCATCTCCTGTTGGGTTGCCCGTTTCGGGGTACCGGCGGACATCTCTTCCGACCGTGGGCCACAATTTTCCTCGGAGCTTTGGAATGCTGTAGCTCAGGGGCTCGGCACCAAACTTCATCGCACCACCGCCTATCATCCACAGGCGAACGGCCTTTGTGAGCGATTCCACAGGTCGCTTACAGCCGCCCTTCGGGACAGTCTTCAAGGTGCAGGATGGGTGGACAGACTTCCATGGGTCCTTTTGGGTCTTCGTATGGCGCCCAAAGAAGACCTGCAATCGTCCTCAGCTGAACTCGTCTACGGCCAGCCTCTCCGAGTACCAGGGGATTTCCTCCCTTCTCCCGCAGAGCCATGGTCCGCCTCCCAGCAACTCGTTAGCCACCAGGAAGCGGCCAGATGCTTCGCTCCGGTGCCTACATCAAATCACGGCTTACAGAGCTCCCACGTACCAGCGGAGCTGAAGAATGCTGAGTATGTATTCATCCGCCATGACGCTCACCAGGATCTGCTCAAGCCCCCTTATACTGGTCCTTTCCGCGTCATCGAACCAGGAGACAAATCCTTTTCGGCCGACATCGGAGGAAAGCCAGATCACATTTCGGTGGACCGATTGAAGCCGGCTCACCTGGACCTGGACTGCCCAGTCGTCGTCGCTCAACCGCCGAAACGTGGCCGACCGCTCGCAGCCGCCGTGCCAGATCAACCAAAGCCGCCCGCCAACTCGACCACGCTCGCCGCGCCTGCTCAACCACAATCGCCTGCCAGCTCGACCACCGGTCATCAACTTCCTCTGCCAGGTTATCGAAGTCGATCAGACAGACTTGTCAGACTTTCCCCTCGTCTCACTTTTTCTGTTAAAGACAATTCTAGGGGGGCGCATGTGGCGGAGCCACCAAAGGACTCGGAGTGGTTGTACATAATTCCTTTAACAGCAATGTAGTTACTGCCTGTGTCTGTACCTTTAATTGCACTGTTTAACTGTACTATGTCTAGTTACCTTTACAGCGCAGTTTCAACGTGATGACGTCATGCCGTTAGTCACGTGATTCCCCAATGGTGGGAAGAACGTCATGACGTCATGACGTCAGCTTTCAGACCAGAGGATCAGTCCTCGTGGAGCCTCCAAAGAGAGCAGACCTGTATTCGATGTATTCCAGCAGTTTCCAGTTAAAACCTGTTTTGTTGCATTAAAGTTCGTTGTTTTGATTGCCTGAGTCGAACTCAGTCTTTTCGTTAGGAACCTCCGTTCCTACAATTCAATGATTCTAACCCATTTGACGGTATGCAGAAGCTTGGGGAAGAATGATTCGCTCTCTACTTTCTCTATGGAAATATTTAGCCTTTGATTGCCTTCCCCAACAGAATTTGGCAAAGTTGGATGAAGGGTCAAGGATCACAGAGCAAAGGCACCAGTGTGAGGCTGAAAAGAATAGCAAACGTAAATCAGTTGGCAGGAGACTTGGCTTTTAAAAGCCTGAAGATTGTTTTAGGAAAGGAAGACTGAGGAAGACAGGGTTTCGCAGTCTGAGGTCCCGGGAAAGAAATGAGTTAGAGTAGAAGATGGTGTTAAGTTTGAAGTAAGTTTAAAAATTGGAATAGTGTAGATCAGGGGACTGGGGAACCTGCAAGTGACCGGTGAGAAGCTTGTGCTATTGAATGTCATAAGATTAATTAACAAACAAACATATGAAAAAAGAAAGACAGCAAAACACCAGCCTGGCCCATTGTGTCTGTCCCAGTCAGTTGGAGTACTGCGTACAGTTTTAAGCACCGCACCTCAGGAAAGATATGATGCCGTGGGTTAGAGGGTTAAATTGTGAGGACAGGTTGCACAAACTTAGCTTATACTGTCTTGTGTATAAAAGATTGAGGGGCGATCTGATCGAGGTGTTTAAAATGTTAAAAGGATTCACTAGGGTAGATACAGAGAAACTATTTCCTCTGGTGGGGGAATCAAGAACGAGGGGACATAATCTTAAAATTAGAGCTCGGCCATTTAGGAGGGAAATCAGGAAACACTTTTTCACAGAAAGGGTAGTGGAAATTTGGAACTCTTCCCCCAAAAGTCTGTGGATCCTGGGACAATTGGAGCTTTCAAGACTGAAGGTATAGATTTTTGTTAGGTAAGGGTATCGAAGGATATGGAGCTAAGGCGGGTAAATGGAGTTGAGGTATGTAATCAGCTGTGATCTAATTGAATGGCGGAACAGGCTGTTCTTATGCTCCTATATGTTGCAACTAAGCGACATGGCCCTCAATGCTCCCCACCCACCAGCAGCTATGTAATCTCCTGGGAGAGGCAAAAACAATTGTAATTTACATTTTTTTATCATTATTAAAACTTGTGAGAGCATCTCTTTAAACTAATTAATGGAGATTTTATTTCCCTGTGTTGGAAAGCGGTTTGTTTGGAGTTTGAAGAGAGTGACAGTTGCAGGTGCCTCAGTCACCTATAGTGAAAGCTAACTCATCTCAACTATACAACAGAAGGCTCTGAAAAGAGGGGTTAAGAATATGCAGGTATCAACAGATGACGTCAATGATCTTTTTTACACTCACTTTGATCAGGTAATTGTCATTGTTTGGGAAGTTATCTGTATAGGCTGTGAGAAGAGACAGAGCTAATTGCCGACCCAGTGGAGAGGAGGGGGAGACTATTTTGATGCCATTGATTGAGAGCTCCGTGCCAAAGCAGGGGGAAAAAATTCGGCAGCTTGTAGCTAGTTCACCAGTTCTTCCTGTACTATAGCCTGTGTCGAGGTGAGCAGTTGATATTAATCATGTGGGTGCGTAGTGGAAATCCTTTGTTGTAATCCAGAGATGATAAATGTTGCTTCTCCGGGGCATGCAATCCCAGATTACTTTGCCTGCAAGATCACAGCCAGGTTGAGAGGAGACCTGGGTTTGCCAATGGGGTAGACTCAACCTCACTTTGTACTGTGGATTCTGTACCTAGTTCAGTATTATTAGGAGGGTTAGTAAAGCATTGTGTATTTTGTGAACTGAGAAGATATAAATGAAATATTATAATTTAGTGTAATCTGTTGTGTTGATCTTTTGGTACTGTTTAATTTTTACTTTTAATCATCCTGATTTGTAGATGATAGCCTAAACCACATGGCCTGACACAGTGATTAATCAGAAGAACTGAGAGAACTTGTGTCCTTTCCAGTGAGCAAATGGCAGTACACAGGAATTTCTGCTCACTTCAGGGCATTGGAACTTCATCGGAAATTGCACCTGTAATGCCACCCTTTAAATTGTAAGTGAGTGATGGCTTTATTATGGGGGTGGTCCTTTTCACTGAACACTTGAAAAAACTCTGGTTTGAGCCTGAAAGACATCCCACTCTCTGATGCACTGAACTAGGTGTATTGGTCTGTGCCAACAAATGTCCCTTGACTTTCCAGTTAATTATTTTCCACTTGTTACTTTTTGTAAAATCAATAACTTTTTTTGTTTGTTCTTGAATGTGGATGACACTGGCAAGGCAGTATTTATTATCCTGAGGGCATCAAGAGTCAATGACATAGTGTGGGTCTGGAGTCACGTGTAGCCCGGACTGGTAGCCCCCCGCAGGTTCTCTTCCCTGAAGGATATTCGTGAAGTTGTGTTTTTTTTTACATTTTTTCATGGTAATTTTCTTTCTGGTGCCAGCCCACAAATGACCAGATTTATTGAATTCGATTTCACAACTTACCATGGTGGGGTTTGAACTCATGGAAATCAGGTGGTATCTATAATGGGCAGCCGATCCACAGTGCCAGTTTAATGCTCAAAGGGCAAGTTGAAAATGTACCCCATGATCTCTTGTTACTAGTCCGGTACCATAACCACTGGGCCACTTTACCATCATCATCATCTTCAGTGCTGGATGAATATCTGATTACGAATTGGATTGGGGAAAACAGCACAGAAGATGGCCATTCTGCCTATTGTGCCCGTGCTGGCATTTTGAAAGAATTACCCCATTAGTCCCACTCCCCTGTTCTTTCCCCAGAGCCCTGCAAATGTTTTCCTTTTCAAGTATTTATCCAATTCCCTTTTGAAAATTACTATTGAATCTGCTTCCACCCCCCTTTCAGGCAGTGCATTCCAGATCATAACAACTCACTGTGTAAAAAATGTCTCCTCATCTCCCCTTTGGTTCTTTTGCCAATTATGTTAAATCTGTACCCTCCGGTTATCGACCCTCCTGCCAGCGGAAACAATTTCTTTAGAGTAAATCTAAAAATGATTGAGGGCTGAATGGGTTGTGATAGTAGAAGAATGCTGGGCTTAGGCATTCTGATTAATCCTTAACCCCCTCACTAGGAACCGTCTGGAGTTTAACTGCCAGTGTAGGTCTAGGAGTGAGTGAAGCCTGAGTCAGCTAACCGAACTGTCCTTGCATTAACTTAAATTTAAGTTTTAGTTCAACCCTTGATTAGGATATTGAGTGAATGAATTAACCCTTTCTTGCCAAGTCATCAAGGAAGATGTCAGATAACCGGTCATGCACTATAAGACTGTTGGTTACAAAATCACAACTTAAGGTTAGAGTTGGGTACACTAATAGATGTAGTGAGAATTACCTAGCAATCTGAATAGCAAATCATTAATAGACGGAGTTACTTAACAAAATTAGTAGCCGAAGTGAAAAAGGCATTTCAGTGCATCGCTATAAATCAGCATTAAAGGATGCTGAGTATTAACTATAGCAGTGATCAGAGTCTGAAATTCATACAGTTGGTCAGATTATTTTCGGGTTAAACCTCTAGATAGCTTAGAAGTTAACAGCTATGATAGTCAGTCTATTGGATACATTATTGTCTAGATACTGGTGGTTAGCAGTGTTTCAGAGCATAAAAGAAAGACTTGCATTTATATAGCGCCTTTCACTACCACCGGACATCTCAAAGCGCTTTACAGCCAATGAGGTACCTTTGAAGTGGAGTCACTGTTCTAATGTGGGAAACGCGGCAGCCAATTTGCACACAGCAAGGTCCCACAAACAGCAATGTGATAATGACCAGATAATCTGTTTTTGTTATGTTGGTTGAGGGATAAATATTGACCAGGACACCGGGGATAACTCCCCAATTCTTCTTCGAAATAGTGCCATGGGATCTTTTACTTCCACCCGAAAGACCAGACAGGGCCTTGGTAATGTCTCATCCGAAAGATGGCACCTCCGACAGTGCAGCACTCCCTCAGCACTGCACTGGAGTATCAGCCTAGCTTCATGTGTTCAAGTCCCTAGTGGGACTTGAACCCACAACCTTCTGACTCAGAGGCGAGTGTGCTACCAACTTCTTCTTATCATGTCCACGGACAGTCTATATATAGCCCAGCCAGAACTGGACACATTTTTGCGCCTTGTTGTTGGATTCGGCAAGATCTGCAACAGTGCAGGGTTCCTCTAACGATGGGCATTGCAGGAGATGTTGCATAGTCTGTGCCTCAGTTCCACATTCACAAGTTGTCGGGCTGGTTGAATATCCCCATTTGTTTAGTGACACCTTTGAGCAACCTACACCGGTCCTAAGTCTGTTAAGGCACTTCCAGATTGCTCAGTTGCAATTAGCTCCTGGGGGAAGGCTTTCATCAGGTAAAATTTCCATCGCTGGGGGTTGTTCAAGACTGGCAAGCCGGTCTTTCCACAAGGCGATGCAGGCTTCAGATGAGGTTGATTGTAATGGAACAACACTGTTCATGAAGCTCTTCCTTGACTTTAGGCGGCTGGGTGTAGGTGTATGACAATGCAGAGGGTGCCTCTCATCTGATGTTTGACGGAGTCGCTCTTTCTTGCTGGCTACCGTTCTTCTTATATCAGGGGGAGCGATACCCGCCAGGATATATAGGCTGTTGGTGTTTGTTGGTTTTAAGCAACCTGTGATAAATCGGCAGCTTGCATTCAGAACGGCATCCATCTGCTTGGCATGAGTAGACCTTTCCCATGCAGGGCAGGCGTATTCGGCAGTGGAATAGCAAAGAGCAAGTGCACTGGTTCGCAATATTTTCGGGCTTGCTCCCCATCTTGTGTTAGTGAGCTTATTCAGGATGTTGTTTCGTGCGCTCACTTTTGCCTTTGTCTTCTCGATGTGGTTCTTGAAGGTGAGCCACAACTGACGCAATGAGCAGCGTGGTTGAGTCAATCTGCTTACTTTCCCGGAACATGGGTGTTTCTGGAGCGTTGAGTCGATGAGCTCCCCTTCGGCAGAGGGGTTTTCTGTTGCACTTGGATCTTCGGTTCCAGCTGAACCTACCTTACACATGAGTGACGATATCAGAACTTGCCTCACTTGCACCTTTCTCTGATCTCAAACACAAAGTTAAGTGAAACTTTTTTCTGCCTATAACTGCTGCGTTCAGCCTCACAAGCTAACTTGGTATTTTACTCCCCGTCCTGATATGCTGTACAACAATAACAACTTTTATTTATATAGCGCCTTTAACATAGTAAAACATCCCAAGGCACTGCACAGGAGTATTTTAAGACAAAAAATTTGAAAACATTTCTGCATCTGCTAGGTAAAGATTCTTGCAGAACAAAGAGAACCTAAGTGCAGAGAGCTGTCATGGGCTCGATGGGCCGAATGGCCTTCTTCCATGCTGTAACCATTCTATGATTCTATAACTAAAAGGGAGACTGCTACTTGTACAAAGAGAGTGAGCTTGCTCACTTTACAAATTAAAAAGATTACTACAGACTGTCTTCTACTGGTAGTGGAACTTGTAATGTATGTACCTTTAAGGGGGAGAACTACTTTTTACAGCTCCTGTATCCTGTAGTACCGGCAGTGACCACACCTGTATATAAACCCTGAGTAGTGATCTGTACAGTCAGTTGCAGTTTGAACCCTCATTCAGTAAACACCTGTTGATCGTTCCCTGCAGTCTGTTGTCTGATTATTGAAGGACACAACATTAAGATACACGGATATAACATTGGCGACGACGCAGATTCGAACCTACCTGCAACTCTGCATCACCTCCCAGGGATTCGCTCCTGGAGAACAGTGGAAGGAGGTCGAGTCCAGAAGCACAGGCGTCGACAACGGGCAACCACCCAGTCATCCAGTGGAGATTTGAGCATCGCAGGGGAGGCTGTCGAGAGCCAGGCTCTGCTTTCCAGTCATGGTGGTCCAGCGAAACGGGCTGGCAACAGGTACTGCGCAGACCCTTCCCGGACAGTGGCGGCTGGAGCCGACCAAGCGGCATAGAAAAAGGCCGAGCAGCGTCGACGGGGGAGAGAGAGAGGGCAGAGCGCACAGGGCGCAGCCGGTGTTCAGGACCGAACAGCGTCAACGGGGACAGAGACGAGAGAGAGCAGAGCGCAGCCGGTGTTCAAGGGCCGAGCAGCGTCAACGGGGGAGAGAGGCGCGCAGGAAAATGCGAGGCGCTGCCATTGCCACGAGGACCGCAGAGAGCGGCATTGGCAGCAGCGCAGGAGCAGCGCACGAAACCCACAGGGCATCGCCATTTGCCATGAGGACCGCCGAGAGCGGCGTTGGCAGCAACGCGGGAGACGCCATTTTAAGCCGCAGCGGGGAAGAAAGGAAAGCGCGGGAGACACCATTTTAAGCCGCAGCAGGGAAGAAAGGAAAGCGCGGGAGACGCCATTTTAAGCCAGTCTAACCACACCCAAAAATGCCGAAGAGTGGCAGTATCACAGCGTTCGACAATGAAGTCGAAGATTGGGCGACATATGTCGAACACATAGAAGTATACTGCAAGGCGAATGAAGTGCCAGATGACAAGAAAGCGCTGGTATTGTTGAATTCAATGGGTGCAAAAACGTATGACTTACTATGAAACCTAGTAACCCCAGAGAAGCCAGTAGAAAAGGATTTTGAAAACATAGTGTCAATCCTACAGAACCACTTAAACCCCACACCGCGGCTGATAGCAGAACGATTTAAGTTTCACAAAAGGAACCAGCATAAAGATGAAAGTAATGCTGAGTATTTAACGGAACTGTGCAAGCTATCGAAACACTGCCAGTTTGGAACGGGACTAGCAGATACTTTAAGGGACAAATTTGTGTGTGGGCTTCAAAGTGAAGGAACCCAGAAACGGCTTCTATCAGAAAAGGATCTTATGCTGGACAAGGCTTTCAGCATTGCAGTATCACACGAAGCAGCAGCATGGGGCGCTGCAGAGATACAATGGAGACCGCAAGAATATGGCACAAATGAAATGTCATTCGGAACAGTGAAGTGCTATCGCTGCGGCAGAACAACACACAACCATAATGATTGCTGGTTCAAGGACAAAGTGTGCAGACAGTGTGGAAAAGTAGGACACATAGCAAGAGTCTGCAGGTCAGGAAAGAAAACCAGCAGCAAGAAATCTCCACAGTAGAAGTACAAGAAGGTACATAAGGTGACGGAGAGTAGTTCAGACGAACAGAAGAGTGATACAGACTCTGGAAGCAAGGAGCTGGGTTGTCTAAAACTACATAATGTGATCAAAATGGAGGATCACCAAACTATCTGGGTCACACTCAAGATAGCAGGAGTCCAAGTGAAAATGGAATTGGACACAGGATCAGCCCTAACAGTCATAAACTGAAGGGACTACAAGCGGCTATTCTCACATATACCCTTGAGAGATACAAAGATTGTCTTGAAGACGTACACGGGGCAAAAAGTCTACCCCAAAGGAAAAATAAGGGTGAACATTATATATAACGGCAAGGAAACACCAAAAATGGACCTATATGTATTGCCAGATGGAGGACCACCACTACTAGGACGTGAATGGATCCGGAAGATACAGCTAGATTGGCATTCCATACAAGCACTGACTGTAGATGCCAAAAAGGATGACGACGTCACACCTGGACGACTGTCAAAAATGCTAACTGACGCACAAGAAGTGTTCCAGCAGGGACTCGGAACACTAAAAGACATAACAGCGACAATCAAAATAGAGGAAAATGCAAGCCCAAAGTTTTTTAAGGCCAGACCGGTACCTTATGCGATCCGCCCAGCCGTCGAAGCAGAGCTGGAAGGTTTGGAACGTTCAGGAGTACTGTCCAAAGTGGACTGGAGCGAGTGGGCTACACCCATCATTCCTGTAATGAAGAGGTCGTTGAGTATACGCCTGGGGAACCAAAGAAGGTTCGCATCTGTGGGGTCTTTAAGGTGACAGTGAACCCAATCCTTCACACTGTAAAATATCCGCTTCCGCGGATTGAAGATATTTTCACCTCGCTATCTGGAGGGAAACGCTTCACTAAGATTGATCTGGCCCAGGCGTACCTGCAAATGGAGGTAGAAGAAGCCTCGAAACAGTATCTCACGATCAACACTCATAAAGGTCTCTACCAATACAATCGGCTGGTGTTCGGGGTAGCATCAGCTCCGGCTATTTGGCAAAGGGCAATGGAACAAGTCCTGCAAGGGATTCCAGGGACCCAGTGTTATTTGACGACATCCTGGTCACGGGCGAAAATGACAGTGATCACCTCGCCAACCCGGAGCAGGTGCTCACTAGATTGAAGGAATATGGGCTCCGAGCTAATTGCCACAAATGCGAGTTTTTCCAGAATCAGATCTCGTATTGTAGCCACGTTATTGATAAAGAGGGGTTACATAAGTCCCCTGAAAAGATTGAGGCAGTAATCAAGGCTCCAGCACCGGAAAATGTGTCACAACTGAGGTTGTTCCTCGGGCTGGTGAACTACTACCATAAGTTCTTGCCGAATTTGTCTACCGTACTACACCCACTGAACACCCTACTGCAAACGGGGGTACCATGGAAGTGGAGTGACGAATGTAAACGAGCTTTCCAGAAGAGCAAAGCATTGATCACATCAAAAGAGGTGTTGGCTCATTTCAACCCAGCACTACCAATTCGGTTGGCGTGTGATGCATCACCCTATGGCATTGGAGCGGCGCTGTCGCACAAATTCCCGGACGGCTCGGAGAGGCCAGTAGCCTTTGCGTCTTGGTCACTAACCTCAGCCGAGCGTAACTACGCCCAGATTGACAGGGAGGCCCTCAGCCTAGTGTGGGGAATGAAAAACTTCAATCACTATCTGCACGGGCAGAAGTTCACCTTGCTGACTGACCACCAACCACTTGTCTCCATCTTTAATCCAAAGAAGGGCGTTCCGGTGATGACTGCGCAACGGCTACAAAGATGGTCCCTTTTTCTAGGGGCGCACCAATATGAAATCGAGTATAAGGGCACGAAACAGCATGGAAACGCTGATGGGCTATCACGCCTACTGCGGAGGAAGCACCAGCAGTGGATCCTGTCGAAATATTTCATTCGACTATAATTGAATGCTTGCCAGTAACTAATGCTGGTATGGAGAAGGAGACCCGAAATGACCCGACACTGTCTCGGGTATATGATTTGACGGTGAAGGGATGGCCAGCACATGGCGACTCACTGTTGCCAGCATTCTCATCCAGAAGAGAACAGCTGTCAGTATGCCAGGGGACCTTGATGTGTGGATCCCGAGTGGTAATTCCACCCAAGTTAAGGGAGAGAGTGCTCAATGAGCTTCACGAAGGTCATCTGGGAGGGGTGCAAATGAAAAGCCTTGCTAGGGCTTATGTGTGGTGGCCGGGGATCGATCAGCAAATCGAGGACCTGACAAAGAGCTGCTCAGGATTCCAGAAGGTCCAAAATGCACCACCAAATGCCCCTCTACACCCATGGGAGTGGCCCTCATCTCCATGGCAACGGGTGCATATTGATTTTGCTGGTCCATTCATGGACTCAGTGTTTTTAATAGCCGTGGATGCGCACTCGAAATGGCCTGAGGTGATCAAAATGTCCTCCACCACCACGGAGAAAACTATTGCAGTCCTACGGACCATTTTTGCCAGGAACGGCTTGCCAGAGCAGATTTGCTCTGATAACGGACCACAGTTTGTGTCCGAAGAGTTTCGAAGATTTATGAAAAGGAATGGGGTAAGGCATTACACATCCGCCCCGTATCATCCAGCCACAAATGGATTGGCTGAGAGGTTCGTACAAACCTTTAAAAAAGCAGTAAAGGCCATGTGCGATGACGACATTCCACTGCAGCATAAGGTGGACAATTTCCTGTTAGCCTACAGAAATGCGACACATGCAGTCACCAACCAGGCCCCGGCCATGATGTTCTTTAACCGAAGGTTGAGATCTCGTCTGGATTTGCTCAGACCAAATGTATGAAGAGATGTTGAGAGTAAGCAATTCCAGCACATCAATGAGAAGCCGACAAGGAGCTTCAATGTAGGGCAACCAGTCTTGGCCCGCGACTACCGAACAGAGAAATGGCAACCAGGAATGATATGCACACGGCAGGGGCCACTAATGTACACAGTGGATGTTGGGGAGAACATTGTGAGACGCCATGCTGACCAGATCCTAGAGTCACAGGAACGAGTCAACCCCATGTCTCGGCCATACGTACCTGGTGAGGAACCCGACGTACAGGTCGCATCTACCTCAGAAACAATAGCATTGGAAGCTGATGAATCAACTGACGACAGGGTGTTAGAATCGCCTCCGCACCAAGAGCGAGACACTCGGGAAAGGCGATATCCAGAAAGAATCAGGAAGCCTCCCCAAAGATTGAATTTATAAATAGACTATTTTCAGTTAATGTTGCATGTTAAAAGTGTTAATTGTAATTAGTTTGATATTTAATTGTTAAATGAGTGTTATGGTACTGTTAATCTAAAAGGGGAGGAATTGTAATGTATGTACCTTTAAGGGGGAGAACTACTTTTTACAGCTCCTGTATCCTGTAGTACCGGCAGTGACCACACCTGTATATAAACCCTGAGTAGTGATCTGTACAGTCAGTTGCAGGTTGAACCCTCATTCAGTAAACACCTGTTGATCGTTCCCTGCAGTCTGTTGTCTGATTATTGAAGGACACAACATTAAGATACACGGATATAACAGAACTGATCGACTGAGGGATGCAGAACCCTCTTATTTTTATGTCTTAATTTCAAAGGAAGATCTCTACGTTCAATTGACAGGCAGTGGCAGCTCACCCAAATAACATTAATGACACCCAAGGCCCAATTTCGGGCCAGCCTTGGGCCCCCTTGTTGGGGTGAACATTCTGTGCACGGCACCCATTTTAGGCCCAATAACGGGTCTAAAGGAATTTCCACTCCAATTAGGTAGTTAGGTCAAAACCATAATTCACATGGTATATCAAGTGTCCAATCCTTATATCCAGAAAATTCTTTGAAACAAGGTCTCACCTTTGAGAAGACAATCTGTGAAACAAAGGCACTTTACTCTGACAAAGAACAGCAAGTTCCATAACACATGAAGAATGGCATGCTGATGGTCACCCGTGGTGCTTGATAAATGCTGTAGCTCTTCTGATTAGATTCTGCTGTTGATAATTAGCCCTGTGGTACATGTTAACTGTTTCTAGCACTTGGGTTTGTTGGGTAATTGTTTTTTTCCCAAAAGCATACTGTTAGTAATCAACATTACTGTCTTATTTGGCTTCTTTCCGATATACTTCACAAAGAGCCAAAAGAATAGAAACCAATTTCCAGCATGCTATTTCAGAAGCCTTTTTGAGGACTGTATCTTTCTTAAAAATAACCTGTTCTTAAGCTAAGAAATGGAATACAGAGAGGGAACCCATAAACTCGAGACTAAATGACCACAACTTTGTTACAGCAAGGTTAGATGGATATTCTGAAGTTTGCTTGATTAACCTTTGGAGAAAGCAGGGAGTTTCCCTAGGAGATTAAATGGACAGGATAGAATCCATGATAGGGTGGGTTATACATGATCTGTGGACGGAGTGGGCTTGATGAGCTGATTGGCCTTTTCTCATTCATGCTGTCACAAATCTGCAAAATCAGCATAGTAAAGTGTTCAAAGAATTGCTGGAGGAAATACTAGTGGGTATTTAAAAAAGTTTTAAGTACTTTTTATAGCTTTGAACTGCAGCCCAGGTATTCCGGAATACAACAACGTTGAGTCTCAATCTGCAGGAAGCACCACAGCCTAGTTAGTCTCCACAGATATTTTTCTGCTGCCGTTGGAAAATTATTATCCACATGAATTATTCAGCAGGAATTCTGTGCCAAAAACCGAATACTCTGCTGGAAATGGGGCACAGAGTCATCAACCTCCCAGTAACTCACCTCAGTTATCTCCCCAACCCTCCCCTTTTTACTTCCAAAGCTATGACATATGTTGGGATACATTTCCATGGCCTAGACAATGAGTACTGACAAGTTATTCAATCATGGAGAGTATCATAACCAAGTCCAATCCTGCTCTCACATTGTGCCTGTAATGATATCAGCAAATAGTGATGGTATTTGCCTGTTTGATTATTTATGCCTTACCAGCATATTTGCCTGATTGATTATTTATGCCTGACCAGCAGAGGGCATGTGAGAGACAAGCAGTTTAGTTTTAGTTTTGTTTTAGATGGATCTCTAAGATGGTGTCTTCTGTAATGCTGTTAACTGAGTTGAACATACTTTAGATAAAAAGACATCTCTTTCATGAATGCGTCGTAATTGAACCCACATACAAATCAATACATGGTGTCAGAAGTGATTGAAAGAGATGAAGAGGAAAAATCTGAAGTTAAATCAGCTCTCCACATATTAGCAAGCCAAAAGAGAACATCGTTACTTACCATTGGAGAATAGCTAACGAAGTGAAAAAATGGTAGGATTACACCCACCGGCGAAGCTTCAGTTGACAGGTAATGTGGCTGAAAATTGGAGAAGGTTCAAACAACGTTTGGAGTTGTATTTAGCGGCAATCGGAGCTGACGAGAAAAGTGATAAAATGAAAGCGTCAGTGTTCTTACATGTCATGGGTGATGAAGTGCTGGAGGTGTATAATAACTTCACATTCGCTGCTGATGGAGACAAAATGAATCTGGATAAAATAATGGAACAGTTTGAGGCCTACTGCATACCTAAACGTAACGTGACGTTTGAGAGGCACAGATTTTTCACGTGTACAGAAAACGGGTGAGACTATTGATCAGTATGTGACTGAACTGAGAAACAGAAGCAAAACATGTGAATTTGGGGGACTGACAGACTCACTGATAAAAGACAGACTGGTGTGTAGTATTCCAGATAATGGTCTAAGGGAAAGACTGCTAAGAGAGCAAAATCTAGACCTGTGAAAAGCCATAGCACTGTGTAGGGCTACAGAGACTGTGAAGTCGCAGGCAAAGGAACTGTTCAGTGACAGTAGCTGCAACGTGGATGCAGTGAGTAAGAACGGACACAAACCGTTTAACAAAAAGAGCGCCAATGTGAAAAAAGAGGCGTGGCCAGCGAACAAAAATGAAAGGGGCAATCGAAAGTCATGTAGTCGATGCGGTACACAGCATCCACCAAAAAAGTGTCCAGCATATGGTAAAAAATGCAATAGCTGCAACAAAAACAACCATTATGCCCATTGCTGTAAGAACCAAGTGCAACAAAGTAAGGTCCATGCAGTAGATGAAAGCGAGATCGAGGAGTTCTATGTAGATGTTGTGTCTGAAAACAAAAAAGAAAAAAGAGACTGGATGTTGACACTAAAAGTGAATGACGTACATATTCCATTTAAATTGGATACTGGAGCACAAGTTAATGTGATATCAGAGACTGATTTTAAGAAAATTAGACCCAGACCAAAGATACATGGAATAAAAGTGAAAGTGACAGGATACTCAGGTACTGATATACCAGTGAAAGGAAGATGCATTGTCAAAGTGACACACAAGGACAGAGAGCACACGCTAGCATTAATCGTGGTGCCAAAGGATGTGCAGGCCATACTAGGTTTAATAGCCTGTGAGAGACTGAACCTGGTAAAGAGAGTCCTCGTTGTGTAAAGCGAAGAAGAGACAGTCTATGATGAACTCATGAAAGAGTACAATGACCTATTTAAGGGTCTAGGCTGCCTGCCAGGAGAACACACGATCAGAGTAGATAAAAGTATGCCAATGGTCATACATCCATGCAGAAAAGTTCCATTTGCTCTTCAAAAGCAACTGAAGGCAGAGTTGGACAGGATGGAAAGCCTGAACGTGATTCAGAAGATAGATGAGCCAACTGAATGGGTGAGTTCCCTCATCGTTGTGGACAAAAAGAATGGAAAGCTCAGAATTTGCCTGGATCCAAGAGATCTAAACAGAGCAATAAAGAGAGAGCACTTCAAGCTTCCTACACGTGAGGAAATCATGGCACAGTTTGCAAATACAAATTTTTCAGCAAGTTAGATGCATCATCAGGATTTTGGCAGATGAAATTGGACGAAGCAAGTTCAAGACTGTGCACGTTCAACAGTCCATTTGGCAGATACAGATTCCTAAGGTTACCATTTGGCATTGCCTCAGCTCCTGAAGTTTATCACAAAACTATCCATACGATCTATGAGCACCTGGAGGGAGTTGATACATCAATGGATGACATCATAGTATGGGGAACCACGAGAACTGAGCATGACGAGAGACTGAAAAAAGTGCTGGAAGCAACAAGGAAAACAAACCTGAAGCTGAATAGAGAGAAATGCCAGCTCGGGGTGACAGAACTGACATTCGTGGGAGATATCCTTAGTGGCGAGGGCATCAGACCAGATCCCAGGAAGGTGTCCGCCATTGAGAATATGCCAAAGCCACAATGCAAAAAGGACGTGCAGAGGTTTAATGGAATGATCAACTCCATGGGTAAATTCATATCCAACCTCTCAGAAAAGATGGCGCCACTGAGAAGACTAACTGAAAAGAACATAGAATGGGAATGGAATCATGAGCATGAGAAGTCATGGAGCGATCTAAAGAAACTGCTCACAGAGGAACCAGTTCTGAGGTTTTATGACCCAGCGAGACCCATCAAGATATCATCAGATGCATCACAGAGTGGGCTCGGTGCCGTTCTTCTGCAAAAATATGACTACTGGCAACCTATTGCATATGCATCGCGCTCGATGACAGACGCGGAGACGTGATATGCTCAAGTAGAAAAGGAGCTGCTGAGCATCACATACGCCTGTGAAAGATTTCACCAGTTTGTGGCAGGACAAGCAATCAGTGTAGAGACTGACCATAAGCCCTTGATTGCATTGTTCCAAAAGCCACTAAATAGCTGTCCGCTTAGAATACAAAGAATGATGATCAGGCTGCAACGCTTTACACTGAATGTTGTGTACACACCGGGTAAGCTGATGTATACAGCAGACACGTTGTCCAGAGCTGTTGACCCAAGAGAGCCCGCAAACACCAAAATGGATGAAAAAGTGAACGCCTACGTGGACATGATCACAAGTGCACTGCCCATAGCAGATGCAAAAATGGAGCTCATAAAGACTGAGACAAACAAAGATGAAACAATGAGACGACTGAGGAAAAGCATCTTGGATGGATGGCCCAACATGAAGCAAGACTGCTCACCTGACATGGCAGAGTACTGGAACTGCAGGGCGGAACTATCAGTGGTCGAAGACATCATCTACAAAGGAAGTAAAATCGTTATCCCAAAGAGTCTGAGAAAAGAGATGCTAAAAAGGATCCATGGAGGACATCTGGGAATCGAAAAGTGTAAGAAAAGAGCACGAGAGGTGATGTACTGGCCACGAATCAACCAAGATGTGACAAATGAGGTGTCAAACTGCACAATATGCCTGAAATATCGAGCAAGCAATCCGGTAGAACCACTAAAGCCACACCCAGCGCCAGACAGACCTTACCAGAAGAGAGGCGCTGACCTATTCGTATGTCAAGGGAAGGACTATCTTGTAGTCACAGACTATTACTCCCTGTATCCAGAGGTTTGTAGACTGTACACCACCACTGCAGATGCTGTGACAACATGTATGAAAGCCATATTCTCCAGACATGGCGTGGCAAGCGAGGTCTTCACAGACAACGGACCCCAGTTTTACAATGCAAGTTTCCGACACTTTGCCAAAGAGTGGGACTTTGTCCACACAACGTCAAGTCCTCACTTTCCACAGTCCAATGGACTAGTGGAAAAATCGGTCCAGACAGTGAAAAGACTGATGTACAAGGCAAAAGACAGTGGAACTGACTTCTACCAGAGCATGCTTGTATACCGCACAACGCCGCTCGAGTGTGGTATGTCACCAGCTCAGCTCCTTATGGGACGTCTGCTAAGGTCAAACCTACCCATCCCGGAGAACCTCCTGAAAACAAAAGGGGAGAAAGTGAGGAAGTTCAAAGAACAACAGAAAGAAAAGCAAAAGTACTACTATGACAGAGGAACACAAAACCTACCTGAACTCCACACTGGTGACCAAGTAAGGTTCAAAGACAAAACAAACATATGGACTCAGAGGGGAACTGTCCTGAGTGAAGTTCAACCAAGATCATACACCATTCAGACAGATGAGGGTGCTGTTCTGCGAAGAAATCGTCGAGATCTTCTCATGAGACCAGCCACAGCAAGTCAAAAGACTGATACTGTTGAACAACCTGATCACACAGCAGGTCAAAAGACTGATACTGTTGAACAACCTGATCACACAGCTGAGAACACATCATCTGAGGCAACAACTCAGATTCAAGGACAATCAATCAGAAAATCCTCAAGACACGTGAAGCCTCCTGAGAGACTCATTGAGCAAGTTTAAGGACTCTTGTTATAGAAGGAAGTAATGTTATCTTATTCTTTCTTCAAGTTCTAGTGTATTTACATATTTCATGTGAACACACAAAACAAGGTTAAAAAACCTTGATAATGATAATGTAAGTTCATTAATTGTTACAGTTAAAATGCAGAGTAATACAAAGAAAACATGTTGTTAGATAAAAGTAAAAGGGCTAGATTTTCAGTTGCTTGCGCCAGCAGTTAGCGCCTTAAGAGAAGTGATTTTCGGGCGCTATGCGTGTCGTGCCTGGGCGCAGCGCAGTTTACGCCCCACCCCAAATTAAGTTGCCCGTTAGCGCCGGCGCAAAGTTTAGCGGCTGCCCGGATGCGCGCGCAGAAAATGACGTCACATCCTCGTGCAACGCCCTTTGGCTGCCCCGAATCCAAACTTCAGTCGGACCGCCCCATTGTGCGGCTGGCGTCCAGAGCGTTTGTAAAATGGAACGCTACACACCCTGGGGAGCGCAAATTAAAGGGCAAATCTCCTGCACTATAACAGGCAGTCTGCATGTGTTGTGTGGAAGGATCCAGTGTGTTGTTGTGAACGGTGTATTTATGTGTCCCTCCTCCTCCTCCTCCTCCTCCTCCTCCTCCTCCTCCTCCTCCTCCTCCTCCTCCTATAACACCCTTCCCCTTTAAGAGCTCACTGGCACCAGAGTGCCTGACGTGCGCTGCGCCCGAGCTCGGGTGTTGCGCTCTGCACCGCCGGCTTAGCGCCTAAAGATAGTAGTGGAACGCCTCTTTTAGCGCTCCACCAACCTCTTAGGGCGAAGCCACTGAATTTCCGGCAATGGGGCGCTACTTTGGGGCGGGCGCTAAGGTTAGCGCCCCAAAACTGTCTATACTGAAAATGTAGCCCAAATACTTTTGTTTTAAGAAAGGGAGATGTAATGATATCAGCAAATAGTGATGGTATTTGCCTGTTTGATTATTTATGCCTGACCAGCAGAGGGCATGTGAAAGACAAGCAGTTTAGTTTTAGTTTCGTTTTAGATGGATCTCTAAGATGGTGTCTCCTGTAATGCTGTTAACTGAGTTGAACATACTTTAGATAAAAAGACATCTCTTTCATGAATGTGTCGTAATTGAACCCACATACAAATCAATACAGTGCCCATACATGCACCCGCTCAGCAAGTGTCAGGAGCTAGAACTTTGAGCGATATTAACTCCACCCTCCTCTTTCCACCCCCTTCCCTAGCCCCAGTTGCTGACTCTAATTGAAGTGCCCCAACTGAGATCCGATAACTCAGCACAGCCCTGGGATTAAACTTGGACTCTTTGCTGGTTTGCAAGGGTCAGGACTGCACCAAGTGTTACAATTATCAGCTGACTGCAGAGCCTTGTTTAAAGGTGTTTGCCAAGTCCCAGCTTTTAAAACGATGACCTCAAGGCCTGAGTGTTAATGGGCAGGTTTGTAGGTCTGTAATTCGGTGTACAGTGACTTCCTACTCCTAACAATATCATCATGGGAAGATGCCAACCAAAGACCAGTCACTGTCCCAGGAAAGTCTCATCAGTCTGCTCGAGTGCACCTCCTAGTGGACAGTAATAGAGCAGCTTTGGCTCGGTGGTAGCATGCTCATCTCTGAGTCAGAGGTTGTTGGTTCAATTCCCACTCCAGATACTTGAGCAAAAAAATCTAGGCTGACACTCCAGTGCAGTACTGAGGGAGTGTTGCACTGTCTGAGCTGCCGACTTTCGAAGGAGACATTAAACCGCATGTCAGGATATCACCCCTTACTGATTGTTCAGTTCCAAGTCATTCCCATTATAGAGATTATTATCCCAGTTCATGAGTAATCCCAATCCGAGCGCATAAAGTCTCATCAGATTCAATTATGAGCCAACCTGATGATTATCAATGAGATAATCCTTGATTAAATTAGGTAAATTATTTATTGGTTGGCAAAGCTAATCACGGCTGTTTTAACTGTTGTTTACTTGCCGCATTTGATCCGTTCCCTGCTAGACCTCCACCAATGAATGCGAGTGTTGGGAAGTGAGTAAGAGCAGCCTGAGGTGGGGAGGGGCTATGGTTGCCAGCTCTGGTTGGACATCTTCCAGGAGGCTTCATCACATGACCTCCCGCCTCCAACCGCCCTGCCCTGCCCCGCCCCGCCTGCATTGTCAAACAGCCTTTTTCCCCCTCTCCAATATTTTGATAACTAATAAACAAAAGTGAATAAAACACATTTTTTGTTAATACCCCTTAGATTTTTGTTCCGGGTTGCTCACAGCAGTATCCAGGAGATTAATCTTTAATTCCATGACAATCCTGGAGGATTGGGATCACTAAGAGGGGGCCTTAATAATTGCTCTCTCCTTGAAGGGGTCATTTATAGCTTTCGCTCAACGCTTCCTGAAAGCACCACACTAAACTATGAATTTTTTTTCCCCTTAATAATCGTTAGACTCTCATGTCCGCTACATTCTCTGCTGGGTAACTGTTCCTAAGTGCATACTGTGTGATTTAAAAAAAATAAAAATAACTTTACTTCCTGTGAGTTGGGGCAGTGTAGGATATTGTGTCATACAAATGTGTGTTGCCATTGTTCTTTCATCAGGCTAGGGAATAGCCACTAGCTAGGGAATAGCCACATAGCTGACTGTCCTTGCTGGCGCTTTCACAGCACTGGGAGACAGCATTCTGTGTTTGCTTCCAATAGCCAGGGTGTGTGGAGAAGCAGCAGGGCCCAGCCCATCAGCTTGGGGTGCATTTGATCCCTGTTTTCAGAAGTTAAAAGAAAACGTCCCACCCAGACACATACATTGAATAAATTTTAATCACGGCTTTATCACTGGGTTTCCACTACAAGGTAATAGGGGGTGGGTGAAATTTCCACACCAATTCACACTTGGACAATGAAAAACAGCCAACAGCACAACTATATTGTCCTACCAAAGTTGGGTTTGATCCCAGGCCTGTGTTGAGTTAATTGATTTCATTACACTACAATTACATTCAGCTTAGAGAGAGTTGAAATCTGTCAAAGTTCTAGCTCCTGACCCTTGCTGAATGAAAGAAAGAAAGACTTGCATTTATATAGGAACTTCCACACCCTCAGGACATCCCAAAGTGCTTTACAGCCAACTCAGCAAGTTTCCACAAACAGCAATATAATATGACCAGATAATCTGTTTTTTAGTGGTGTTGGTTGAGGGATAAATATTGGCCAGGATACCTTCCTTGATCTACTTCCATGCCATGGGAACTTTTACATTCACCTGAGAGGGCAGACAGGGCATCTTGTCTGAAAGATGGCACCTCCTACAGTGCAGCACTCCCTCAGTACTGCACTGGCGTGTTAGCTTAGATTTTGGGCTCAAGTCATAGAAACATAGAAGATAGGAGCAGGAGTAGGCCATTCGGCCCCTCGAGCCTGCTCCGCCATTCAATGCGATCATGGCTGATCATCCAAATTCAGTACCCTGTTCCTGCCTTCTCTCCATATCCCTTGATCCCTTTAGCCTTAAGAAATATATCTAACTCCTTCTTGAATATATTTAATGAATTGACCTCTACTGCCTTTTTTGGCAGAGAATTCCACAGGCTCACCACTCTCTGGGTGAAGAAATTCCTCCTCATCTCTGTCCTAAATGGCTTAACCCTTATCTTTAGACTGTGACCCCTGGCTCTGGACTCCCCGACCATCGGAAACATCCTTCTAGCATCTAGTCTGTCTAGTCCTGTTAGAATCTTATAAGTTTCAATGAGATCCCCTCTCCTTCTTCTAAACTCCAGCGAGTACAAGCCCAATCGACCCAATCTCTCCTCATACGTCATTCCTGCCATCCCAGGTATCAGCCTGGTGAATCTTCGCTGCACTCCTTCCATGGCAAGGACATCCTTCCTCAGATAAGGCGACAAAAACTGCACACAGTACTCAAGATGTGGCCTCACCAAGGTCCTGTACAACTGCAGCAAGACATCCTTGTTCCTGTACTCAAACCCTCTCGCTACGAAGGCCAACATACCATTTGCCTTCTTAACCGCCTGCTGCACCTGCATGCTTACTTTTAGCGACTGGTGCACAAGGACGCCCAGGTCTCATTGCACTTCCCCTTCTCCCAATCTATTGCCATTTAGATAATAATCTGCCTTCCTGTTTTTGACACCAAAGTGGATAACCTCGCATTTATCCACGTTATATTGCATCTGCCATGCTTCTGCCCAGTCACCCAACCTGTCCAAATCATACTGGAGTTTCTCAGCATCCTCCACACAGCACACACGCCCACCCAGCTTTGTGTCATCTGCAAACTTGGAGAGGCAAGGATTAATCAGGGATAGTCAACATGGCTTTGTCAAGGGAAGATCATGTCTGACTAATTTGATTGAATTTTTTGAGGGGGTGACTAGGTGTGTGGATGAGGGTAACGCAGTGGATGTGGTATACATGGATTTCAGTAAGGCCTTCGATAAAGTCCCGCACAGGAGACTGGTCAAGAAGGTAAGAGCCCATGGAATCCAGGGTGCCTTGGCACATTGGATACAAAACTGGCTTAGCGGCAGAAGGCAGAGGGTGATGGTCGAAGGTTGTTTTTGTGACTGGAAGCCTGTGGCCAGTGGGGTACCACAGGGATCGGTGCTGGGTCCCTTGCTGTTTGTGGTCTACATTAATGACTTGGATATGAATGTAAAGGGTATGATCAGTAAGTTCGCGGATGATACAAAAATTGGTAGGGTGGTAAATAGCGAGGAGGGTAGCCTCAGTCTGCAGGACGATATAGATGGGTTGGTCAGATGGGCGGAACAGTGGCAAATGGAATTTAACCCGGAAAAGTGCGAGGTGATGCACTTTGGGGGGACTAACAAGGCAAAGGAATACACAATGAATGGAAAGACCCTCGGCAAGACGGAGGGTCAGAGGGATCTGGGTGTGCAAGTACACAGATCCCTGAAGGCGGCGGAACAGGTGGATAAGGTGGTAAAAAAGGCATATGGGATACTTGCCTTCATTAGCCGAGGCATTGAATATAAGAGCAAGGAGGTTATGATGGAGCTGTATAAAACACTGGTTAGGCCACAGCTGGAATACTGTGTGCAGTTCTGGTCGCCACACTACAGGAAGGATGTGATCGCGTTAGAGAGGGTGCAGAGGAGGTTCACCAGGATGTTACCAGGGCTGGAGCGCTTCAGCTATGAAGAGAGACTGGGCAGATTGGGATTGTTTTCCTTGGAGCAGAGGAGGCTGAGGGGGGACATGAGTGAGGTGTACAAAATTATGAGGGGCATAGATAGGATGGATGCTGAGGAGCTTTTTCCCTTAGTAGAGGGGTCAATAACTAGGGGGCATAGATTCAAGGTAAAGGGCGGGAGGTTTAGAGGGGATTTGAGAAAGAACTTTTTCACCCAGAGGGTGGTTGGAGTCTGGAACTCACTGCCTGAAAGGGTTGTGGAGGCAGAAACCCTCACAACATTTAAGAAGCATTTGGATGTGCTCTTGAAATGCCATAGCATACAAGGCTACGGGCCAAATGCTGGAATATGGGATTAGATTAGACAGGGCTTGATGGCAGGCGCGGACACGATGGGCCGAAGGGCCTCTATCCGTGCTGTATTACTCTATGACTCTATGACTCTATGACTCTATATTACATCTAGCTCCCTCGTCCAGATCATTAATATATATTGTGAATAGCTGGGGTCCAAGGACCGATCCCTGCGGTACCCCACTAGTCACTGCCTGCCACTTGGAAAAAGAGCCGTTTATTCCAACTCTTTGCTTTCTGTCTGCCAACCAGTTCTCTATCCAAGTCAATACCTTGCCCCCAATCCCATGTGCCTTAATTTTACACACTAATCTCTTATGCGGGACCTTATCGAAAGCATTTTGAAAGTCCAAATACACCACATCCACTGGTTCTCCCTTATCTATTTTACCAGTTAAATCCTCAAAAAATTCCAGTAGATTAGTCAAGCACGATTTACCTTTTGTAAAGCCATGTTGACTTTGTCCGATCCGGTCACTTTTTTCCAAGTGCTCTGCTATTACATCCTTTATAATGGACTCTAGCATTTTCCCCACTACCGATGTCAGGCTTACCGGTCTGTAATTCCCCATTTTCTCTCTACCACCCTTTTTGAACAGTGGGGTAACATTAGCTACCTGCCAATCCATGGGTACTGTTCCAGAGTCTATAGAATTTTGGAAGATGACCAGCAATGCATCTACTATTTCTAGGGCCACTTCCTTAAGTACCCTAGGATGTAGATTATCAGGCCCTGGGGATTTATTGGCCCTCAATCCCATCAATTTCCCTAACACCATTTCCCTACAAATACTGATTTCTATCAGTTCCTCCCTTTCATTAGACCCTATGTTCCCCGACATCTTTGGGAGGTTATTTGTGTCCTCCTTTGTGAAGACAGAACCAACGTATGTATTTAATTGGTTTGCCATTTCTTTGTTCCCCATTCTAAATTCCCCTGATTCTGACTGCAAGGGACCTACGCTTGACTTAACCAATCTTTTTCTCTATACATATCTATAAAAGCTTTTACAGTCAGTTTTTATGTTCCCTTCAAGCTTACTCTCATACTCTATTTTCCCCCTCTTAATTAATCCCTTTGTCCTCCTTTGTTGAATCCTAAACTGCTCCCAATCCTCAGGTTTACTGCTTTTTCTGGCCAATTTATATGTCCTCTCCTTGGATCTTATGCTATCCCTAATTTCCCTTGTTAGCCACGGTTGAGTCACCTTCTTTGTTTTATTTTTATGCCAAACTGGGATGAACAAATTCTGTAGTTCATCCATGCGATCTTTAAATGTTTGCCATTGCCCATCCACCGTCAACCCTTTGAGTGACATTCCCCAATCAATCCTACCCAACTCACACCTCATACCATCGTAGTCTCCTTTATTTAAATTCAGGACCCTAGTCTCTGAGTCAACTATTTCACTCTCCATCTTAATGAAGAATTCTATCATATTATGATCGCTCCGACCCAAGGGGCCTCGCACAACAAGATTGCTAATTAATCCTTTCTCATTACATAATACCCAGTCTAAGATGGCCTGATCTCTAGTTGGTTCCTCAACATATTGGTCCAGGAAACCATCCCGTATACACTCCAGGAATTCCTCCTCCACAGTATTGTTACTAATTTGGTTAGCCCAATCTATATGTAGATTAAAGTCACCCATGGTAACTGCTGTGCCCTTATTGCACGCTTCTCTAATTTCCCGTTTAATGCCATCCCCGACCTCCGCATTACTGTTTGGAGGTCTATATACCACTCCCACTAACGTTTTCTGCCCCTTGGTATTTCTCAGTTCTACCCATACAGATTCCACATGATCAGAGGTAATATCCTTCCTTTCAATTGTGTTAATCCCCTCTTTAACCAGCAATGCTACCCCACCTCCTTTTCCTTTTTGCCTATCTTTCCTGAATATTGAATACCCCTGGATGTTGAGTTCCCAGCCTTGGCCACCCTGGAGCCATGTTTCCGTAATCCCAATCATACCATATTCGTTTACCTCTATTTGCGCAGCTAATTCTTCCACCTTATTACGAATGCTCCTCGCATTAAGACACAAAGGCCTAGAAATTGGGTTGTTTGCGCCAGCGGTTAGCGCCTTAAGAGACCGAGAATTGGGGCGTTGCCTAATGTTGGGGCGGGCGCAATGAAGATAGCGACAACTCCCATATTGACTATACATTTAACGCCTGCGCTAAGTGTTTGCGCGCGCCCGCGAGCACAAGCATATAATGATGTCATTTCATCGTGCAACGCCTTTTAGGGGCGCCTGAGTGGATATTGGGTGGCGCCCGGAGCCTTAACGCCTAGCGCTATTAGTGACAGTTCGAGGGAGCGTTAGCAGGCCCTTTTCGGAGTCGGGGGGCGCTATTTAAAGGGGACAGCTCTAGTATAGAAGCTTCAGCCACTTGGCCTGTTCATTGCGATCGTTGGTGGAGAGATTTGGGGAGCTACTGTGGAGCAGAGTTTTTGGTTTTTAGCATTAGAGTAATTGGGACCCTCAAACCTGTCCGGAGCAGTTGGAGCACTAGACCTAACAGCCTTCTGACCAACTGGCATCGGAATGGGAGATGCTTTGGAGGGCGACGGGCTCCTGGCTGAACACGATGAAGGGGCAGAAAGACGGCGGGAGAGAGGGCCGGTATTGGCCAGAAGGAGGAGGGGCAATGGAGGTTGCCCAATCAGAGGGTATGCTGCGAGGGTCTTTAGGGGTCATACCATGACATGTCGGAGGAGCAGTGTGTGCGAAGGCTCTGAATCGGGATGGACGTTGTTACTGAGCTGTGCCACCTGCTTACTGAGGATCTGCAGCCGCATCAACGGTGCATGACCTCTCTGTCGGTGGCCGCTAAACTGACTGTTGGCCTCAATTTTTATGGCAACGGATCCTTTCAGTGAGCCATTGGGGACATCGCGATTATCTCTCAGGCTGCAGTCCACTGCTGCATCCGGCAAGTTACAGCTGCCCTTTATAGGAGAAGACGTCAATTCATCACCTTCCCTCTGACCCTGGAGAAGCAGGCGGGGGAGGAGGAGGAGGAGGAGCATGCGGACGAGGAGGAGGAGGAGCAGGAGGAGGAAGATGGAAGGGCTCCTGAAAGTGGAAGGGACATCCGTCACTGGCTCATGAGGCGTCGTCTCGAGGCCCCTCTGGTGGAATGATGAGTGTCTTAACTGCTGCGCTCTTTGGATGTTTGAAAGCATCTGAAGGCCAGCATCACTGTAATTATTCACGTACACCTTAGCACATTTAAACTTCTCTTTATTGTCACAAAATTCTTTCCTTACAGCAAAACAACGTCATGTCAACAGAAACCATAACAAACAAAATAACAATAAACTCTTCGGCAAAGCCGCCAAACTGAACAAACTTTTTCCAACAATTCCAACAGGTGAGGGTCTCCTTGAGTTTGGCCAAGGAAACGTCTCAGGACCTCCCTCTACTGCTGGCCCCTTGATGGAGAACGACTTCTCTTTCGCGCTCGGCCCCTTCCCTCCCTGCTGCTCCTGCGTAATTGAACCCCAGTGGCGGGGTGAAGGCTGGGGGATGCCTGCTGACTGTCTGGAAGTGCAGAAGCCCCTGATGGACGGCCTGAACGACCTCTGGGCTTGGAGGGTGCGGAGGCTGGCTGCTTGATCTGGCCATGGCTAGAAGCAGTGTGAACTGCAGGTGGTGGCAGCTGGACTGCAGACGTTCCAGCGGTGGCATGAGCAATGGTCACCTGCCAAGAGAGGACACCTGCACCATGGTCGGACGACACACTGGCTCTCGGAGGGGACCGGCTCGGCTCCACCGCCACAAGCGACTGCTCCACTGATTCATGGCCTCGTGTGGTACTGGAAGGGCCCGGGGTGATCCTAGCTGAGGCAGATAGGGTGGCTGCAGTGAGAGTTCGCGTTGCCTCAATCTGGGTGTGGACGAGGCCGGCAAGTGACTGCGTGGCAGCAGTGAGGACCTGTGAGCCACGTGCGAGTGCTTCGGAGAAGCCCTGGACAGTTCTTTCCATTGCTTCGGACAAGGCCGGTGCTGACCGCTCCACTGCCTCGGACAAGCCCTGGACAGACCTTTCCAGGGATTGTCCAAAGCCCTGAACAGTCCTTTCCATAGCAGCCTCGAAGCCCTGGACAGTCCTCTCCATTGTTGGTGCAAAGCCCTCGACTAGACCTCTCCATTGTTGCCCCGAAGCCCTGGAGAGTCCTGTCCATTGTTGCCCCGAAGCCCTGGAGAGTCCTGTCCATTGTTGCCCTGAAGCCCTGGAGAGTCCTCTCCATTGTTGCCCCTATTATGTCCGTGTATAATTGAGACACGGACTGCAGGAGTTGGTTATAACAGGTCTTTATTGAATGGAGACAACCTGGAACTACTATGCAAATGTTACTACACAGGCCTATATACAGGGGTGGTCACTACTGGTACTGCAGTATACAGGGGCCGCAGAATATAGTTCCTTCTGCAAAGTACATACACTACAATTCCTCCCCTTTTAGCTAAACAGTACATAACATTCGATTAACAATGAAATGACATATTTACAATTACAGTTGCTAGATACATTAGTTGAAGTTAAGCAATTATAAGTTCAGTCTTTGAGGAGGCTTCCTGATTCTGTCTGGATAACGCCTCTTTGGGGTATCAGGTTCTTCTGGCAAAGTTGAGTCGGGATCAATGTCGTTGTTTGGTTCGTCTGCTTCCAATATCACCGATTCTGAGGTAGATGGTAGAGGTAGATGGCGGTTTCATCGCCAGGTGTATCAGATCGTGGTGTGGAGTTGATGTTTCCCAGTGACTCTAGAATCTGGACAGCATGGCGTCTTACAATGCTCTCTCCAACGTCCACGGTATACATTAGAGGTCCTTGCCATGTATAGATCGTTCCTGGCTGCCATTTCTCTGTGCGGTAGTCCCGGGCCAAAACTGGTTGACCTATCTTAAAACTCCTGGTCGGCCTTTCATTCATATTCTGAAACTGCAAATTCTCCACATCTCTTCTGATGTTTGGCTTAACCAAATCCAAGCGGCATCGTAGTCTTCGATTGAAGAACATCATGGCTGGAGTTTGGTTGGTAACTGCATGTGTCGCATTCCGGTAGGCAAACAAGAAGTTATCCACCTTGTGTTGTAGGGGTATATCTTCATTACACATTGCCTTGATAGCCTTCTTGAATGTTTGAACGACCCTCTCGGCCAATCCATTAGTGGCTGGATGATATGGGGCGGATGTGTAATGCTTAACATCATTGTTCTTTAAGAACCTCCGGAACTCTTCAGACACAAACTGTGGTCCATTGTCAGAGCAAATCTGTTCAGGCAGCCCATTCCTGGCGAATATGGTTCGTAAGACTGTGATAGTTTTTTCTGTGGTGGTTGAGGACATTTTTATTACCTCTGGCCACTTTGAATGTGCATCCACCGCAATTAAAAACATCGAGTCCATAAATGGACCAGCAAAATCAATGTGCACCCTTTGCCATGGAGATGAGGGCCACTCCCATGGATGTAGAGGGGCTTGTGGTGGGGCGTTTTGGACCTTCTGGCATCCTGTACAGCTCTTGGTCATCTCTTCGATTTCTCTATCGATTCCCGGCCACCACACAAACGCTCTGGCTAAGTTCTTCATTTTTACCCCTCCCAGATGACCCTCATGAAGCTCATTGAGCACTCTATCCTTCAATTTGGGTGGAATTACTACTCTGGATCCACATATCAAGGCTCCTCTGCACACTGACAGCTGTTCTCTTCTTGGCGAGAATGCTGGCAGCAGTGGTTCGCCATGTGCTGGCCATCCCTTCACCGTTAAATCATAGACCCAGGAGAGTGTCGGGTCATTTCGTGTTTCCTTTTCTATGTTTGCATTCGTCACAGGGAGACATTCGACTATGGTCGAGTGGAATATCTCCACTGGATCCACTGCAAGTTCTTCTTCCACCGTCGGCAATGTTAGGCACGACAATCCATCAGCATTCCCATGCTGTTTAGTTCCTTTGTACTCGATGTCATATTGGTGTGCCCCTAGGAAAAGGGACCACCTCTGTAGCCATTGTGCTGTCATTATTGGTACGCCCTTCTGAGGGTTGAAAATGGAGACAAGAGGTTGATGATCAGTAAGTAGAGTACATTTCTGACCGTGCAGGTAGTGATTGAACTTCTTCACCCCCCACACCAGGCTGAGGGCCTCTCTGTCAATCTGGGCATAGTTACGCTCGGCTGATGTTAACGAGCGTGATGCAAAAGCTATCGGCCTCTCTGAACCATCAAGGAATTTATGTGACAGTACCGCCCCAATGCCGTAGGGAGACGCATCACATGCCAGTCTTATCGGTAGTGATGGGTTGTAGTGAGCCAATACTTCTCTTGAAGTGATTAGGTCCTTACTCTTCTGAAAGGCCCGCTTACATTCATCGCTCCATTTCCATGCTATTCCCGTTTGTAGTAGGGCGTTCAGTGGGTGCAGAATTGTGGACAAATTCAGCAAAAACTTATGGTATTAATTCACCAATTCGAGGAATGACCTCAGTTGCGACACATTTTCAGGCGCTGGAGCCTTAACTACCGCTTCAATTTTGTCAGGGGACTTATGTAACCCCTCTTCATCAATCGCGTGGCCACAATACGATATCTGTTTCTTAAAAAACTCGCACTTGGGGCGATTGGCCCGCAGCCCATGTTCACGTAGTCTAGTGAGCACCTGCTCTAGGTTGGCAAGGTGTTCACTGTCATCTTCACCTGTCACTAGGATGTCGTCCAAGTAACACTGAGTCCCCGGAATCCCTTGCAGGACTTGTTCCATCGCTCTTTGCCATATCGCCGGAGCTGATGCTACTCCGAATACCAGTCGATTATACTGGTAAAGACCTTTGTGAGTGTTGTATCCGTGTGTTAATGGAGACACGGAATGCAGGAGTTGGTTTAACAGGTGTTTACTGAACAAAGTCTGGAGGTGAACTAAAAGGTACAAGATGCTATACAGGCTTATATACCCGAGTATTACAGTACACAGGGGCTCTTAAAGGTACATACACTACAATCCCTCCCCTTTTAGATAATTAGTACATAACATTTTAAGTAATCATTAATTAACATGTTTACAAGAACAATAATCTACACATTTGCTGCAGTTAATCAATTATAAGTCAGTCTCTCTGGAGGCTTCCTGACTCGGTCCGGATAATGCCGCGGTGGTGTAGTAGTTTTCGGTGGTGTAGTAGGTTCTTTGGCAAGGTCGATTCGGCTTGAATGCCAGAGTCGGGTTCATCTGGTTCCAGTATCACCGGATCGGAGGTAGATACTATGGGTATCTCTGCTTCATCATTAGGCATATAGAGTTGTGGTGTAGGTTGTCCCTTTTCGGATGACTCTATGATCTGGTCAGCATGGCGCCTTATTATGCTTTCTCCAATGTCCACGGTATACATCAGCGGTCCTAGTCGTGTGCAAATAGTTCCAGGCTGCCATTTCTCGGTACGGTAGTCCCGGGCCAAAACTTGTTGACCTATCTGGAAGGTTCTAGTTGGCCTTTCATTCATGCCTTGAAATTGCCGGTTCTCTACGTCCCTTCTGATGTTTGGCTTGATCAAATCCAGCCGGCATCTTAGTCTTCTATTGAAAAACATCATGGCGGGAGTTTGGTTTGTAACCACATGTGTTGCATTCCTGTACGCAAACAAGAAGTTATCTACCTTATGCTGTAGATTTATGTCTTCATTACCCATGGCCTTTATGGCCTTCTTGAAGGTCTGGACAAACCTTTCAGCTAATCCATTGGTGGCGGGATGGTATGGGGCGGACGTGTAGTGCTTAACCCCATTGTTTTTTAAGAACTTCCTGAATATTTCGGACACAAATTGCGGTCCATTATCAGAACAGATCTGTTCAGGCAGCCCATTCCTGGCAGATATGGTCCTTAATACTGTGATGTTTTTTTCCGTGGTGGTGGAGGACATCTTTATTACCTCCGGCCACTTCGAGTGTGCATCAACTGCGATTAAGAACATTGAGTCCATAAATGGACCAGCAAAGTCGATATGTACTCTTTGCCATGGAGATGAGGGCCACTCCTATGGATGTAGAGGGGCTTGTGGTGGGGCGTTTTGGACCTTCTGGCATCCTAGACAGCTCTTGGTCATTTCTTCGATGTCTCCATCGATACCTGGCCACCACACAAACGCTCTGGCTAGGTTCTTCATTTTCACTCCACCCAGATGCCCCTCGTGAAGCTCCTTTAGCACTTTATCCTGGAGTTTGGGTGGAATCACCACTCTGGATCCACACATCAAGGTTCCTCGGCACACTGACAGCTGTTCTCTTCTTTGCGAGAATGCTGGCAACAGTGGTTCGCCATGTGCTGGCCATCCCTTCACCGTTAAATCGTAGACTCGTGAGAGAGTCGGGTCATTTCTCGTTTCCTTTTCAATGGTAGAATTTGTTACTGGTAGACATTCCACTATGGTTGAGTGGAACATCTCCACTGGGTCCACTGTAGGTGCCTCTTCTACCGTTGGCAACGGTAGGCGCGATAAACTGTCAGCATTCCCATGCTGTTTTGATCCTTTGTATTCTATGTCATATTGGTGTGCCCCTAGGAAAAGGGACCACCGCCTTTGCGTTGTCATAATGGGAACGCCCTTTTTAGGGTTGAATATGGAGACGAGGGGTTGATGGTCAGTCAACAAGGTAAATTTTTGTCCGTGTAGGTAATGGTTGAATTTCTTCACTCCCCACACCAGGCTGAGTGCTTCCCTGTCGATCTGGGCATAGTTACGCTCAGCTGAGTTCAATGAGCGTGACGCAAAAGCTATCGGCCGCTCCGAGCCATCAGGGAATCTATGCGATAATACCGCTCCTACGCCGTAAGGGGATGCATCGCACGCCAGTGTGATTGGCAGTGATGGGTTGTAATGAGCCAACACTTCCTTGGACGTGATCAAGCCTTTGCATTTATGGAAGGCACGTTTACAGTCTTCGCTCCATTTCCAAATTACTCCCGTTTGTAGCAGTGCGTTAAGAGGGTGCAAAACAGTTGACAAGTTCGGTAAAAATTTATGATAGTAATTTATCAATCCCAGGAACGACCTTAATTGTGAGACATTTTCAGGTGCTGGGGCTTTTATGACCGCTTCAATTTTTTCAGGTGACTTATGCAACCCTTCTTCGTTAATTATATGGCCACAATATGATATTTGTTTCTGGAAAAATTCGCACTTGGGGCGATTTGCTCATAGGCCCCGTTCTCTCAGCCTAGTGAGCACCTGCTCCAAATTGGCAAGGTGCTCGTTGTCGTTTTCTCCTGTTACAAGGATGTCGTCTAGGTAGCATTGAGTCCCTGGAATCCCTTGCAGGACTTGCTCCATAGCTCTTTGCCAGATAGCTGGAGCTGATGCTACTCCGAAAACCAGTCGATTGTACTGGTACAGGCCTTTGTGTGTGTTTATCGTGAGATACTTTTTAGAGGCCTCCTCAACCTCCATCTGTAGATATGCCTGTGCCAGGTCAATTTTGGTGAAACGTTTCCCTCCAGATAGTGAGGCGAAAATAACTTCTATCCTCGGAAGAGGATACTGTACCGTGTGAAGGACCGGGTTTACAGTCACCTTGAAGTCCCCACAGATGTTAATTTTTCTCTGTTCTTCAGATTTATCATTATTCAACGTTTTCTTCATGACCGGGACGATTTGTGTTGCCCACTCGCTCCAATCTACCTTGGATAACACGCCTGCCTTTTCCAAATTCTCCAGCTCTGCCTCGACTGCTGGACGAATTGCGTATGGCACCGGCCTTGCCTTAAAAAACTTGGGAATTGCCGCATCTTCTACTTTTATTGAGGTGGTGACGCCTTTCAAGGTTCCTAGTTCTTGTTGAAACACTTCTTTGGCGTTGGCCAAGATGTCTTTTAATCGTTCAGGTATGACATCATCATCATTTTTTTTCTTACTGGTCACCGTCAGTGCCTGAATGGAGTGCCAGTCTAAACGTATCTTCCTGATCCATTCATGTCCCAACAGCGGGGGACCACCATCTTGCAGAACGTATAAATACAACTTCTGTATTTCCTTGCTGTTGTATACAACAGGCACCCTTATTTTCCCTCTGGGGTATACTTTCTGCCCCGTATATGTCTTCAAGATAATGGATGTGTCTTTCAAAGGTATATGCGGAAATAGCCGCTCGTAATCCCGTCGACTTATGATGGTCAGAGCTGATCCTGTATCTAGCTCCATTTTAACTGCGGACCCCGCTATCGTGAGGGTAACCCAAATGGTCTGGTAATCTTCTTTGGCAATTACATTATGTAATTTGAGACTGCTTAGTCTCTTGTTTCCGGAGTCGCTATCGCTCTTCTGGTCTTCGGAGCTACTGTCCGTCATCATTTGTACCTTTCTGTACTTTTCCTTATTGATTTTTTTTCTGTCAGTGGATTTTTTGTTTCCAGATCGGCATACACGTGCAATGTGTCCCATCTTTCCGCATTGCCTGCATGCTTTGTCCTTGAACCAGCAGTCGCTCTGGTCATGGGTGGATCTGCCGCAGCGATAACATCTCTCGAAACCCCGTGTCATTTCATGGGTGCCGAAGTCCTGTGGCTTTTGCTGTATCTCTGCAGCTCCTCTTGCTGCTGCTTCGTATGATACAGCCACACTGAAAGCTTTGTCCAGTGTCAAATCTTTCTCAGAAAGTAGCCTTTTCTGTGTTCCTTCACTTAGGAGACCGCAGATGAATTTGTCTCAGAGAATCTGCCAGTCCTGCCCCGAATTGGCAGTGCTTTGACAGCTTTCTTAATTTGGTGAGGTAATCAGCGTTACTTTCATTCTTGTGCTGATTCCTCCTGAAGAATTTGAATCGTTCCGCTGTCAGCAGTGGTGTTGGGTGTAAGTGCTCCTGTAGGGTATCAACAATCTCCTTAAAATTCTTGTCCATCGGTTTGGCTGGAGTGATTAAGTTTCGTAACAGCCCATATGTCCTTGCGCCCATCAGATTAAGAAGTACCGGTGCCTTTTTATCATCCTCTACTTCATTCGCTGTGCAATATACCTCCACTCTTTCCACATATGTGGTCCAATCCTCTATATCACTATCGAAAGCAGTAATATTGCCAGTCTTAGGCATCCTGTAAATCAAAAATGGCGCCTCCCGCGCTTTCCTTTCTTCCCTGCCGTGAAAAAATGGCACCTCCCGCGCTTTCCCGCCGCTGCCGACAACGCTGTTCTCTGCGGTTTTTATTTACACAGATATTTTTAATAGTTGGAGACTCATTCCCGCCGGACTCTCTGGGACTTTTCCCTCCCTCTGCTTGGTCCGAACGCCGACCTGCTTTGCAGCGCCGGCCGTCTCCCGAGTGCTCCACCCTCCGTCTCTGTTTGCCTCCGCCTTCCGACTCGCTGCTCGGCCCCGCTGCAGAGCCACCCGATCGAGCCCCAGCCCGCCGCCCAGGAAGGATTAGTGCAGTACCTGCCACCAGCCCGGCTAGCTGGTGAACTCACAGTTTTTTTTTTCTTCGACCTTCGCCTGAGGAATCGATCTCCTTGAGGTGCTGCCGAATTGCAGGTAAGTCCGTTTCCAATTCGTCGCCAGTGTTGTATCCGTGTGTTCATACCTTTGAAAGACACATCCATTATCTTGAAGACATATACGGGGTAGAAAGTATACCCCAGAGGGAAAATAAGGGTGCCTGTTGTATACAAAGGCAAGGAAATACAGAAGTTGTATTTATACGTTCTGCAAGATGGTGGTCCCCCGCTGTTGGGACGTGAATGGATCAGGAAGATACGTTTAGACTGGCACTCCATTCAGGCACTGACGGTGACCAGTAAGAAAAAAAATGATGATGATGTCATACCTGAACGATTAAAAGACATCTTGGCCAATGCCAAAGAAGTGTTTCAACAGGAACTAGGAACCTTGAAAGGCGTCACCACCTCAATAAAAGTAGAAGATGCGGCAATTCCCAAGTTTTTTAAGGCAAGGCCGGTGCCATATGCAATTCGTCCAGCAGTCGAGGCAGAGCTGGAGAATTTGGAAAAGGCAGGCGTGTTATCCAAGGTAGATTGGAGCGAGTGGGCAACACCCATCGTCCCGGTCATGAAGAAAACATTGAATAATGATAAATCTGAAGAACAGAGAAAAATTCACATCTGTGGGGACTTCAAGGTGACTGTAAACCCGGTCCTTCACACGGTACAGTATCCTCTTCCGAGGATAGAAGTTATTTTCGCCTCACTATCCGGAGGGAAACGTTTCACCAAAATTGACCTGGCACAGGCATATCTACAGATGGAGGTTGAGGAGGCCTCTAAAAAGTATCTCACGATAAACACACACAAAGGCCTGTACCAGTACAATCGACTGGTTTTCGGAGTAGCATCAGCTCCAGCTATCTGGCAAAGAGCTATGGAGCAAGTCCTGCAAGGGATTCCAGGGACTCAATGCTACCTAGACGACATCCTTGTAACAGGAGAAAACGACAACGAGCACCTTGCCAATTTGGAGCAGGTGCTCACTAAGCTGAGAGAACGGGGCCTATGAGCAAATCGCCCCAAGTGCGAATTTTTCCAGAAACAAATATCATATTGTGGCCATATAATTAACGAAGAAGGGTTGCATAAGTCACCTGAAAAAATTGAAGCGGTCATAAAAGCCCCAGCACCTGAAAATGTCTCACAATTAAGGTCGTTCCTGGGATTGATAAATTACTATCATAAATTTTTACCGAACTTGTCAACTGTTTTGCACCCTCTTAACGCACTGCTACAAACGGGAGTAATTTGGAAATGGAGCGAAGACTGTAAACGTGCCTTCCATAAATGCAAAGGCTTGATCACGTCCAAGGAAGTGTTGGCTCATTACAACCCACCACTGCCAATCAGACTGGCGTGCGATGCATCCCCTTACGGCGTAGGAGCGGTATTATCGCATAGAGTCCCTGATGGCTCGGAGCGGCCGATAGCTTTTGCGTCACGCTCATTGAACTCAGCTGAGCGTAACTATGCCCAGATCGACAGGGAAGCACTCAGCCTGGTGTGGGGAGTGAAGAAATTCAACCATTACCTACACGGACAAAAATTTACCTTGTTGACTGACCATCAACCCCTCGTCACCATATTCAACCCTAAAAAGGGCGTTCCCATTATGACAACGCAAGGCTACAGAGGTGGTCCCTTTTCCTAGGGGCACACCAATATGACATAGAATACAAAGGATCAAAACAGCATGGGAATGCTGACGGTTTATCGCGCCTACCGTTGCCAACGGTAGAAGAGGCACCTACAGTGGACCCAGTGGAGATGTTCCACTCAACCATAGTGGAATGTCTACCAGTAACAAATTCTACCATTGAAAAGGAAACGAGAAATGACCCGACTCTCTCACGAGTCTACGATTTAACGGTGAAGGGATGGCCAGCACATGGCGAACCACTGTTGCCAGCATTCTCACAAAGAAGAGAACAGCTGTCAGTGTGCCGAGGAACCTTGATGTGTGGATCCAGAGTGGTGATTCCACCCAAACTCCAGGATAAAGTGCTAAAGGAGCTTCACGAGGGGCATCTGGGTGGAGTGAAAATGAAGAACTTAGCCAGAGCGTTTGTGTGGTGGCCAGGTATCGATGGAGACATCAAAGAAATGACCAAGAGCTGTCTAGGATGCCAGAAGTTCCAAAACGCCCCACCACAAGCCCCTCTACATCCATGGGAGTGGCCCTCATCTCCATGGCAAAGGGTACATATCGACTTTGCTGGTCCATTTATGGACTCAATGTTCTTAATCGCGGTTGATGCACACTGCAAGTGGCCGGAAGTCATAAAGATGTCCTCCACCACCACGGAAAAAACCATCACAGTATTAAGGACCATATTTGCCAGGAATGGGCTGCCTGAACAGATCTGTTCTGATAATTGCCCGCAATTTGTGTCCGAAGAATTCAGGAAGTTCTTAAAAAACAATGGGGTTAAGCACTACACGTCCGCCCCATACCATCCCGCTACCAATGGATTAGCTGAAAGGTTTGTCCAGACCTTCAAGAAGGCCATAAAGGCCATGGGTAATGAAGACATAAATCTACAACATAAGGTAGATAACTTCTTGTTTGCGTACAGGAATGCAACACATGTGGTTACAAACCAAACTCCCGCCATGATGTTTTTCAATAGAAGACTAAGATGCCGGCTGGATTTGATCAAGCCAAACATCAGAAGGGACGTAGAGAACCGGCAATTTCAAGGCATGAATGAAAGGCCAACTAGAACCTTCCAGATAGGTCAACAAGTTTTGGCCCGGGACTACCGTACCGAGAAATGGCAGCCTGGAATTATTTGCACACGACTAGGACCGCTGATGTATACCGTGGACATTGGAGAAAGCATAATAAGGCGCCATGCTGACCAGATCATCGAGTCATCCGAAAAGGGACAACCTACACCACAACTCTATATGCCTAATGATGAAGAGATACCCATATTATCTACCTCCGATCCGGGGATACTGGAACCAGATGAACCCAACACTGGCATTCAAGCCGAATCAACCTTGCCAAAAGAACCGACTACACCACCGAAAACTACTACGCCACCGAGGCGTTATCCGGACCGAGTCAGGAAGCCTCCAGAGAGACTGACTTATAATTGATTAACTGCAGCAAATGTGTAGATTATTGTTCTTGTAAACATGTTAATTAATGATTACTTAAAATGTTATGTACTAATTATCTAAAAGGGGAGGAATTGTAGTGTATGTACCTTTAAGAGCCCCTGTGTACTGTAATACCGGTAGGGACCACTCGGGTATATAAGCCTGTATAGCGTCTTGTATCTGTTAGTTCACCTCCAGACTTTGTTCAGTAAACACCTGTTAGACCAACTCCTGCATTCCGTGTCTCCATTAACACACGGATACAACAAAACCTCCCTCCAAGATCACCGGTAAGCCTTTTGATTCGGCCTCTTGCCATTGGCAGGATACAGAACATCTCGAAGGCGCTCAACTGCAGACATCAAGTGGTCCAGGGCCTCAGTGCTGAAGCGCTCTGCTCTCTGTCTCACCTTCTCCATCCTCACCAAGCTTGTTGCGCCAGAGAAGGGCGAGCACCGGTTCTGAGGCCTACAGGGCATTGAGTGTAGCAGCTCAGGCTGACTGACCCACCCCTTTAAGAGCCGGCCGGCGCCTGGAAGTCTCGTGGTTTCCGGTAATTGAGATCACCTGCGTTGCGCCCGTCCGCAACGATATTGGGTAGCGCCTGAACTTTTGCGCCTTAGGAGCCCCGTGCAACGTCTGAGTTAGTGCCTCAATCCCCTTTGGGGGCGATGCAACCCAATATCTCACCAGGCAGCGATAACTTTTGTCTGGCTATAAACTTTGCGCAGCACCAGTTCTAACGCCTCAAGCGGGGCTATACCCAATTTCTAGGCCAAAGACTTCAGGCTTGTTTTTTTAACGCTCTTAGATCTTTTAGAATTATTATTTACTGTGGCCATGTTTGATTTAAACCCTTGATTTCTCTGCCTGTCACTTTTGTTTTTCTCCTTCCTGTCTTTTGCTTTTATCCTTGTTTCCCTTTCCTCTGTTTCCCCGCTCAGGTTCCCAATCCCCTGCCATTTTAGTTTAAACCCTCCCCCAGAGCACTAGCAAACACTCCCCCTAGGACATCAGTCCCGGCCCTGCCCAGGTGCAAACCATCCGGTTTGAACTGGTCCCACCTCCCCCAGAAGCGGTTCCAATGTCCCAGGAATTTGAATCCCTCCCCCTGGCACCATTCCTCTAGCCACGTAATCATCTGAAATATCCTTCTATTTCTACTCTGACTAGCACGTGGCACTGGTAGCAATCCTGAGATTACTACCTTTGAGGTCCTGTTTTTTAATTTACCTCCTAACTCCCTATATTCAGCTTTTAGGACCTCATCCCGTTTTTTACCTATATTGTTGGTACCTATATGCACCACGACAATTGGCTGTTCACCCTTCCCCTCCAGAATGCCCTGCAGCCACTCCGAGACATCCTTGACCCTTGCATCAGGGAGGCAACACACCATCCTGGAGTCTCGTTTGCGGCCGCAGAAACGCCTATTTATTCCCCTTACAATAGAATCCCCTATTACTATAGCTCTCCCCCTCTTTTTCTTCCGGTCCTGTGCAGCAGAGCCACCCCTGGTGCCAGGAAGTTGGCTGCTGCTGCCTTCCCCTGGTAAGCCATCCCCCCCATCAGTATCCAAAGCGGTATATCTGTTTGAGAGGGGGATGGCCACAGGGGACCCCTGCACTATCTGCCTGTGCCTAGCACTCTGCCTGTTGGTCACCCGTTCCCTTTCTGCCTGTGTCACCTTTATCTGCGGTGTGACCAACTGATTAAACGTACTATTCACGACATCCTCAGCATCGCGAATGGTCCAGTATGTATCCAATCACTGCTCCAGCACCGCAATGCGGTCTGCCAGTAGCTGCAGCTGGACACAATTCCTGCACACATAGTTGTCAGGGACACAGGAAGTGTCCCTGAGTTCCCACATAGCGCAGGAGGAGCATACCACGGGTCCGGGCTGTCCTATCATGACTTACCCTTTAATTAATTGAAATTAAATTAAACAAATCAATCCCGCCAATTACACTACAGATAAATGATATATTTAAGGGCCCTGTCTTTGGAGTGTGAGACAATTGAGCCATGACTAACACCTAATGAGTGCACGAACATCAGGTGGGGATAGGATTGGACTCAGCTTAACATGGTGGAATAGCCTGCCAGTACTCACTGTCTGGTTCCATACATAAAGAATGGCTAGGTGAGGAACTGGTGGATTACTGGTGCCCACAGAAGCGTGTGTATTTAGGGCTGTTCAAGGTGTCACTGGTGGTGATAATGATGGGAGCAATTTTAATTCAATGAATTAAACATGTCACACAGCGTTAGAGTATATTGTTCCAAGTGCAGTTTTTCGCTATAGTGTATTGATATGTTAAGTAATTCTAGTGACATCATTAAAAAGCATTTAGTACTGAATAAAAAGACAAAAACTGATTGCCCAACAGTCTACAGAGACAGGTCAATTGATTAACTGGATTGAAAATACCACATTAGATCCTTAGAGGGCCTAAACTCATCATAGGAACATGTCATGAACTAAAATAAATGTTTGATTTGGGGGAAACCAAGAATGTATATATTTTCAATTAAACGTGTGGTCCCAAAAGAATTAAGCAGTGAGGAGAAGACAGGGGCCCAAAGAGCTGAAATATAAGAAATAACAAAAGATCAAGAGAATAAAAATTCCTTCAGCCTCCTGGAATCCATACGCTAACGGTGCCCCTCTCCGCTCTGCCCCTTGGTGCCCCTCTTCGCCCTGCCCCTCGGTGCCCCTCTCCACCCCTGCCCTGCGGTGCCCATCTCTAGCTCTGCCCCTCGGGGCCCCTCACCACCCCTGCCCCTCGGTGCCCCTCTCCAGCTCTGTCCCTCGGTGCCCCCCTCCACCCCGGTCACTCGGTGCCCCTCTCTAGCTCTGCCCCTCGGTGCCCCTTTCCAGCTCTGTCCCTCGGTGCCCCTCTCCAGCTCTGTCCCTCGGGGACCCCCTCCACCCCGGTCGCTCGGTGCCCCTCTCTAGCTCTGCCCCTCGGGGCCCCACTCTAGCTCTGCCCCTCGGGCCCCTCTCCAACCCTGCCCCCCAGTGCCCCTCTCCAGCTCTGTCCCACGGTGCCCCTCTCCAGCTCTGTCCCTCGGTGCCCTTCTCCACCCCTGCCCCTCGGTGCCCTTCTCCAGCTCTGTCCCTTGGGGCCCCTCACCACCCCTACCCCTCGGTGCCCCCCTCCACCCCTGCCCCTCGGTGCCCTTCTCCAGCTCTGTCCCTTGGGGCCCCTCACCACCCCTGCCCCTCGGTGCCCCTCTCCAGTCCTGCCTCTCGGTGTCCCTCTCCAGCCCTGCCCCTCGGTGCCCCTCTCCAGTCCTGCCCCTCGGTGCCCCTCTCCACCCCTGCCCCTCGGTGCCCCTCTCCACCCCTGCCCCTCGGTGCCCCTCTCCAGCTCTGTCCCTTGGGGCCCCTCACCACCCCTGCCCCTCGGTGCCCTTCTCATGCTCTGTCCCTTGGGGCCCCTCACCACCCCTGCCCCTCGGTGCCCCTCTCCAGTCCTGCCTCTCGGTGTCCCTCTCCAGCCCTGCCCCTCGGTGCCCCTCTCCAGTCCTACCCCTCGGTGCCCCTCTCCATCCCTGCCCCTCGGTGCCCCTCTCCACCCCTGCCCCTCGGTGCCCCTCTCCAGCTCTGTCCCTCGGTGCCCCCCTCCACCCCGGTCGCTCGGTGCCCCTCTCTAGCTCTGTCCCTTGGGGCCCCTCACCACCCCTGCCCCTCGGTGCCCCCCTCCACCCCGGTCGCTCGGTGCCCCTCTCTAGCTCTGCCCCTCGGGGCCCCTCTCCAGCTTTGTCCCATGGTGCCCCTCTCCAGCTCTGTCCCTCTGTGCCCCTCTCCACCCCGCCATTCGGTGCCCTTCTCCAGCTCTGTCTCTCGGTGCCCTTCTCCACCCCTGCCCCTCGGTGCCCTTCTCCAGCTCTGTCCCTCGGTGCCCCTCTCCACCCCTGCCCCTCGGTGCCCTTCTCCAGCCCTGCCCCTCGGTGTCCCTCGCCAGCCCTGCCCCTCGGTGCCGCTCTCCAGTCCTGCCCCTCGGTGTCCCTCTCCAGCCCTGCCACTCGGTGCCCCTCTCCAGTCCTAACCCATGGTGCCCCTCTCCAGCCCTACCCCTCGGTGCGGCTCCCAGCGCTGCCTAGCAATACTTTATAAAGCCTCAGCATAACCGCTCTAAACCCCCCCATTCCAATCCTACTTACCCCCCATTCCAATCCTACTTACCCCCCATTCCAATCCTACTTACCCCCCATTCCAATCCTACTTACCCCCCCATTCCAATCCTACTTACCCCCATTCCAATCCTACTTACCCCCCCATTCCAATCCTATTTACCCCCCATTCAATCCTACTTACCCCCATTCCAATCCTACTTACCCCCATTCCAATCCTACTTACCCCCATTCCAATCCTACTTACCCCCATTCCAATCCTACTTACCCCCATTCCAATCCTACTTGCCCCCCCATTCCAATCCTACTTACCCCATTCCAATCCTACTTACCCCCATTCCAATCCTACTTACCCCCCCATTCCAATCCTACTTACACCCCCATTCCAATCCTACTTACCCCCATTCCAATCCTACTTACCCCACATTCCAATCCTACTTACCCCCATTCCAGTCCTACTTACCCCATTCCAATCCTACTTACCCCCCCATTCCAATCCTACTTACCCCCATTCCAATCCTACTTACCCCCCATTCCAATCCTACTTACCCCCCCATTCCAATCCTACTTACCCCATTGCAATCCTACTTACCCCCCATTGCAATCCTACTTACCCCCCATTCCAATCCTACTTACCCCCCATTCCAATCCTACTTACCCCCCATTCCAATCCTACTTACCCCCCATTCCAATCCTACTTACCCCCATTCCAATCCTACTTACCCCCCATTCCAATCCTACTTACCCCCCATTCCAATCCTACTTACCCCCCATTCCAATCCTACTTACCCCCCATTCCAATCCTACTTACACCCCCCATTCCAATCCTACTTACCCCCATTCCAATCCTACTTACCCCCCATTCCAATCCTACTTACCCCCCATTCCAATCCTACTTACCCCCATTCCAATCCTACTTACCCCCATTCCAATCCTACTTACCCCCATTCCAATCCTACTTACCCCCCCATTCCAATCCTACTTAACCCCCCATTCCAATCCTACTTACCCCCATTCCAATCCTACTTACCCCCATTCCAATCCTACTTACCTCCCATTCCAATCCTACTTACCCCCCATTCCAATCCTACTTACCCCCATTCCAATCCTACTTACCCCCCATTCCAATCCTACTTACCCCCATTCCAATCCTACTTACCTCCCATTCCAATCCTACTTACCCCCCATTCCAATCCTACTTACCCCCCATTCCAATCCTACTTACCCCCATTCCAATCCTACTTACCTCCCATTCCAATCCTACTTACCCCCATTCCAATCCTACTTACCCCCATTCCAATCCTACTTACCCCCCCATTCCAATCCTACTTAACCCCCCATTCCAATCCTACTTACCCCCATTCCAATCCTACTTACCCCCATTCCAATCCTACTTACCTCCCATTCCAATCCTACTTACCCCCATTCCAATCCTACTTACCCCCCATTCCAATCCTACTTACCCCATTCCAATCCTACTTTCCCCCATTCCAATCCTACTTACCCCCCATTCCAATCCTACTTACACCCCCCATTCCAATCCTACTTACCCCCCATTCCAATCCTGCTTACCCTTCCCTTTCCAATCCTACTTACCCTTCCCTTTCCAATCCTGCGTTGAGCTTTATTGGATGAATGGTGTTAACTCATTCTTATTCTCTCTGTATGTTGAAAATGGGTGAGAGAGGCACTGCAAGGGACACTGTATCAACGTGGGTACCCAAACATTATTTTTGTTATCCTCTCAAGTGGCCAGTTCATGTGTCAACTTAGACAGTGAGTGTTGGTGGGATATTGAAGTATGGAGAGGAGTCAATGTCACAATCAATCTTGACTCCATCCTCATCTCATGTCTGTAATGATATCAGCAAATAGAGATGGTATTTGCCTGTTCGATTATGATGCCTTAATAGCATGTATTGATTGCTTGTGCCTGACCAGCAGAGGGCATGTGACCGAGAGAAGCAAGGCAGTTAGTTTAGTTTCGGTTTCGTTCTAGATGCATCACTAGCATAATGGTGTCTCCTGAATGCTGTATAAAGAGTTGAACAGACTTTAGATTAAAAGACATTCTCTTTCATAAATGTCTCATCATTGAACCCACAAAGAAATCAATACATGGTGTCAGAAGTGGCTGAAAGAGATGAAGAGAAAAACTCTGAAGTTAAATCAGCTCTCCACAGATTAGCAAGCCAAAAGAGAACATCGTTGCTTACCATTAGAGAATAGCTAACGAAGTGAAAGAATGGAAGGTTTACTCCCACCGGCGACGCTTCAATTGACAGGTAATGTGGCTGAAAATTGGAGGAGATTCAAACAACGTGTGGGGTTGTATTTATCAGCAATTGGAGCGGACGAGAAAAGTAACAAACAGAAATCGTCACTGTTCTTACATGTCGTGGGTGATGAAGCGCTGGAGGTGTATAATAACTTCACATTCACTGTTGATGGAGACAAAATGAAGCTGGATAAAATAATGGAACAGTTTGAGGCCCACTGCATACCTAAACGTAATGTGATGTTTGAGAGGCACAGATTTTTCACATGTGTTCAGAAAATGGGTGAGACTATTGATCAGTATGTGACTGAACTGAGAAACAGAAGCAAATCGTGTGAATTTGGGGGACTGGCAGACTCGCTGATAAAAGACAGACTGGTGTGTGGTATTCCAGATAATGGTCTAAGGGAAAGACTGCTAAGAGAGCAAGATCTAGACCTGGGAAAAGCCATAGCATTGTGTAGGGCTACAGAGACTGTGAAGTTGCAGGCAAAGGAGCTGTTCAGTGACAGTAGCTGCAACGTGGATGCAGTGAGTAAGAACGGACACAAACCGTTTAACAAAAAGAACGCCAATGTGAAAAAAGAGGCGTGGCCAGCGAACGAAAATGAAAGGGGCAATCGAAAGTTATGTAGTCGATGCGGTACACAGCATCCACCAAGAAAGTGTCCAGCATATGGTAAAACATGCAATAGTTGCAACAAAAACAACCATTATGCCCGTTGCTGTAAGAACTAAATGCAACAAAGCAAGGTCCATGCAGTAGATGAAAGTGACATAGAGGAGATCTATGTAGATGTTGTGTCTGAAAACAAAAAAGAAGAAAGAGACTGGATGTTGACACTAAAAGTGAATGACATACACATTCCATTTAAATTGGATACTGGAGCACAAGTTAATGTGATATCAGAGACTGATTTTAAGAAAATTAGACCCAGACCAAAGATACATGGAATCAAAGTGAAAGTGACAGGATACTCAGGTACTGATATACCAGTGAAAGGAAGATGCATTGTCAAAGTAACACACAAGGACAGAGAGCACACGCTAGCATTAATCGTGGTGCCAAAGGATGTGCAAGCCATACTAGGTTTAAAAGCCTATGAGAGACTGAACCTGGTAAAGAGAGTCCTTGTTGTGGAAAGCGAAGGAGAGACAGTCTATGATGAACTGAATGTTGCGTACACACCGGGTAAGCTGATGTATACAGCAGACACGTTGTCCAGAGCTGTTGACCCAGGAGAGCCTGCAAACACAGTGAAAAGACTGAAGTACAAGGCAAAAGACAGTGGAACTGACTTCTACCAAAGCATGCTTGTATACCGCACAATGCCGCTCGAGTGTGGTATGTCACCAGCCCAACTCCTTATGGGACGTATGCTAAGGTCAAACCTACCCATCCCAGAGAACCTCCTGAAAACAAAAGAGGGGGAGAAAGTGAGGAAGTTCAAAGAACAACAGAAAGAAAAGCAAAAGTACTACTATGACAGAGGAACACAAAACCTACCTGAACTCCACACTGGTGACCAAGTAAGGTTGAAAGACAAAACAAACACATGGACTCAGAAGGGAACTGTCCTGAGTGAAGTTCAACCAAGATCATACACCATTCAGACAGATGAGGGTGCTGTTCTGAGAAGAAATCGTCGAGATATTCTCATGGGACCAGCCACAGCAGGTCAAGAGACTGATACTGTTGAACAACCTGATCACACAGCTGAGAACCAATCATCTGAGGCAACAACTCAGATTCAAGGACAATCAATCAGAAAATCCTCAAGAGACGTGAAGCCTCCTGAGAGACTCATTGAGCAAATTGAAGGACTATTGTTATAGAAGGAAGTAATGTTATCTTATTCTTTCTTCAAGTTCTTGTGTAGTGACATATTTCATGTGAACACACAAAGCAAGGTTAAAAAACCTTGATCATGATAATGATAATGTAAGTTCATTAAGTGTTACAGTTAAAATGCAGATTAATACAAAGAAAACATGTTGTTAGTTAAAAGTAAAATACTTTTGTTTTAAGAAAAGGAGATGTAATGATATCAGCAAATAGAGATGGTATTTGCCTGTTCGATTATGATGCCTTAATAGCATGTATTGATTGCTTGTGCCTGACCAGCAGAGGGCATGTGACCGAGAGAAGCAAGGCAGTTAGTTTAGTTTCGGTTTCGTTCTAGATGCATCACTAGCATAATGGTGTCTCCTGAATGCTGTATAAAGAGTTGAACAGACTTTAGATTAAAAGACATTCTCTTTCATAAATGTCTCGTCATTGAACCCACAAAGAAATCAGTACAATGTCCACACACAAACACTATCCAGCAGGGGTCACTGGACAGAAATCAGAAGTGGGAATCACGGCTGATTTTACTTCTCCTTAGTCCAGGGTACTGAGACCAATTGCAGCACTTTTACTGTTTCCCATGTTGAGAGCAGCTAACTCAGCTGCTTGGGGATCTAACCTGGGACCTTCTTCATTGGGATGGCTCTTTTCCACATTTAGGCACTTTTTCAGCAGGAATGCCATATGGTACGCCCATAAGGCCTTATTAAATACTAGCTGGAGTGCCCGGTGGTGCCAAGGGTTTTTTGAGGTCATGTTGTTGTTGTTGGAAGAGAGAGAGAGAGAGAGACTGGGGGGAGAAGAGAGAGACTGGGGGGGGGAGAGAGTGACTGGGGGGAAGGGGGGGAGAGAGCGACTGGGGGGAAGAGAGAGAGAGAGAGAGAGAGACTGGGGGGAGAGAGAGAGAGAGGGGGAGGGAGAGAGAGAGAGAGAGAGAGAGACTGGGGGGAGAAGAGAGAGATGGGGGGATGAGAGAGAGAGAGACTGCTGGATTTAGTTCAGGATTAGCCTGGAGAGAGAGGGGGGGAAGGAGCGCCTCAAGCCTGGCCCGATGGACCCCTGGGAAGGAAGGAACGAAGGAAGGAAGAAGACGAGCTCTCCCTCCCTCTCCCACCCCCTCACTCTTTCCCTCCCTCACCCTCTCTCTCTTCCTGCCCCTCTCTCTCCCTGCTTTACTCTCTCTCCCTCCCTCCCCTCTCCTCTCCCTCCTTGCCCCTCTCCTCACCCCTTTCCCTCCCTCTCCCTCCCTCCCGTCTCCCTCCTTTCTGGTACCAGAACGGAGTCAGTCCGCCATCGGGAGGCCGGGTGCCCATCGCTCCGAAGTGAGCCCGGGGTTCCCCATCGTTAACGCGGCGGGCCTTTGGACCCGGTTGGCCGGGCGGCAGATGAACGCCTTTCACTGTGGTGGGGGGGGAGAGAGAGATGCCGCCGCTCACCTGCTCGCTTCCCTCTTCCCCCGGGCTTTCATGCTGCGCGGGGAAGACAGAGTGAGACACCGCCGCTCACCTGCTCGCTTCCCTCTTCCCCCGGGTTTTTGGGCTGTGTGGGGAAGAGAGAGGGAGAGAGAGACTGGCGGGGGGGGGGAGAGTGAGGCGCCGCCGCTCACCTGCTCGTTTCCCTCTTCCCCCGGGCTTTCGGGCTGCGCGGGGAAGAGAGAGAGAGAGACTGGGGGGGGAGAGTGAGACGCCGCCGGTTGCCGGGGTAACCCTCCTCCCTCCCTCCCCCCTCCTGAGCGGCTACAGGCTGTGAGAGAGGCCCGGGCCCGGTTGCCGGGGAAAACCTTCTTCTCCCCCACCCCTGCCCTCCTGAAGGGCTACAGGCTGTGAGAGAGGCCCAGGCCCGGTTGCCGGGGAAACCCTTCCCCACCTCAACTCGCTCTTAAAATCCCCTCCACACACACACAAAGTGGGAAAAATAAATCAAGAGTTAGGAATCAAGATGGCCACTCACCTCAGCTCAGAAGGATTAGGCCCGCCCACACACACAATGAAATGCCCCCCGTGATGCACCAATTGGTCAACCATCAGGTTAATCCCCTGTACAATTGGTCAACCATCACGTCACTCAACGCTAATGAGTGGAATGTTGCCGTTTTTTGAACCTTTTTTGTATACTGTCGAAACAATTTTTGTCTGACCAAAAAGCAAATATGCCTATTAGAGTCCCCTAATGATAAGCTTTCTTTTGATATAACATATGTGTAGGTACGCTCTATAACTTTTGATTGTATAGCCAGACAGACAGAGAAACAGACAGACAAACAGACAGACAGACGGACAGATAGAAGATAGATAAATACCACAAGCTCTGAAAACATTTCTTCCCACTCCAATATAGTGTTTCCATTTCCCACACCAACTTCCTTATAGTTTCTCTGAGTGAGATTGTCCAGCCAGTGCTAAGTTGAAGCCACTTTTGTCCCATGAACCTTCCACCTTCTTGGAATTCATCTGTGCATTGCCAAACTCATCTCACTTCGACCCTGGACATCTAATACATGGTATTTAAAGTTACAGAAGGAATACAAACCATTGAGAGACTTGGGTGTGATTATCAGTCATTCACTGAAAATATAAAATCAATACAAAATTGTCAACCGGGCTCATTAAGTGTTCATATGCACCTCAATAACTTTTCACCAGAAGTCAAAATAACTTTCAAAATTATTATGTGTTTTGATAGAGTAAATAAGGAGAAGTTTTTCCAGTGGCAGAAGTGTTGGTAACCAGAGGACACAGATTTAATATAATTGGCAAAAAAAACAAAGGGGAAATTAGGAGAATTTTTTTACGCAGCTAGTTGATTTGATCTGGACTGCACTGTCTGAAAGGGTGATGGAAGCAGATTCAATAGTAAGTTTCAAAAGGGAATTGGACATACACTTGAAAAGGAAAAGATTGCAGGGCTATGAGGAAAGAGCTGGGGAGTGGGACTAATTGGATAGCTCTTGCAAAGAGGCGGCACAGGCACGATGGGCCAAATGGCCTCCAATGATTGTATGAACCCTTTATAACTCCCCAGTAAAACTACATTTGGAAGTCTGTGTGGAACGATAGAGTAAGTTCAGCCAACTCTCACTCAGAATAGTGAGCCGCACCCGAAGGAAAAGTGGAGCAGAGAAACGGCCATTATAGTCTTGTGGCAATGTCTCTGACCCGCACTCCATTTGAGCGCTAGATTGCTGATCTTCACCGCATGTCAATTACAAGAGAAATGCAGGGAACAGCACCAACCGCTGTATATGGCCTTCTTTGATCTCACAAAGGCCTTCGACACTGTCAACCATGAGGGATTATGGAGTGTCCTCCTCAAATTCGGCTGCCCTCAAAAGTTTGTCACTGTCCTCTGCCTGCTTCACGACGACATGCAAGCCGTGATCCTGACCAACGGTTCCACCACAGACCCAATTCACGTACGAACCGGGGTCAAGCAAGGCTGTGTCATCACATCAACGCTCTTCTCAATCTTCCTTGCTGCAATGCTTCATCTCACCCTCAGTAAGCTCCCCACTGGAGTGGAGCTAATTTACAGAACAAACGGGAAACTGTTCAACTTCCGTCACCTCCAGTCCAGATCCAAGGTCGTCCCATCCTCTGTCATCGAATTACAGTATGCAGACGACGCTTGCGTCTGCGCTCACTCAGAGGTCGAACTCCAAACCATCGTCAACACCTTCACCGAAGCGTACGAGAGCACAGGCCTTACACTAAACATCTGTAAGACAAAGGTCCTCTACCAACCTGCCCCCGCCACACAGTACTGGCCCTCGATTACCAAAATCCACGACAAGGCCTTGGACAACGTGAACCACTTTCCATACCTCGGGAGCCTACTGTCAACAAGGGCAGACATCAACGACGAAGTCCAACACCGCCTTCAGTGTGCCAGTGCAGCCTTCGGTCACCTGAGGAAGAGAGTGTTTGAAGACCAGGACCTCAAACCCGGCACTAAGCTCATGGTCTACAGAGCAGCAGTGATACTCGCCCTGCTGTATGCCTCAGAGACATGGACCATGTACAGCAGGCACCTCAAAGTACTGGAGAGGTACCACCAACGCTGCCTCCGCAAGATCCTGCAAATCCATTGGCAGGATAGGCGCACCAACATCAGTGTTCTTGCTCAGGCCAACATCCCCAGCATCGAAGCTTTGACCACGTTCGATCAGCTCCGATGGACGGGTCACATTGTCCGCATGCCCGATACGAAACTCCCAAAACAAGTGCTCTACTCGGAGCTGCGGCACGGCAAGAGAGCCCCATGTGGGCAGAGGAAATGCTTCAAGGACACCCTCAAAGCCTCCTTGAAAAAGTATAACATCCCCACCGACACCTGGGAATCCCTGGCCCAAGACCACACAAAGTGGAGGAGAAGCATCCGGGAAGGCGCCAAACACCTCGAGTCTCTTCGCCGGGAGCAAGCGGAAGCCAAGCGCAGGCAGCGCAAGGACCCAAGCACCCCACCCACCCAACCCTTCAACCACCGTCTGCCCCACCTGTGACAGAGACTGTAGGTCCTGCATTGGACTAATCAGTCACCTGTGAACTAATTTTTAATGTGGAAGCAAGTCATCCTTGGTTCCGAGGGACTGCCTAAGAAGAAGAAACAAGAGATTGCTGAATTTACCCTTTTAAGAACATAAGAAATAGGAGCAGGAGTAGGCCAATTGGCCCCTCGAGCCTGCTCCACCATTCAATAAGATCATGGCTGATCTGATCCTAACCTCAAATCTTCTATCACTCTCCATCCCACCCGAACCCATGTGATCTCCCGGGAGAGGCGAAAAACCAGATAAAAAACCCAATGGCCAATTTGGGAGAAAAAATCTGGGAAATTCCTCTCCGACCCATCTAGGCGATCGAAACTCGTCCAGGAGATCACTCTGTCCCTATATTTTCTACAGTACTTACCTTCTGTAAAGGCGATCTCCACCCCAGCCAGGAACAGGAATAAAACCATCTCCTGAAATCTAACACAGAATTAGAACACAAGAAGTAGGAGCAGAACCAGGCTACACGGCCCCTGGGCCCGCTCCACTACCCACAGGGCCATGACCATTCCGAACCTAGACTCATGTCCAATTTCCTGCCCGCTCCCCGTAACCCTTAATTCCCTTTACTTCTAGGAAACTATCTATTTCTGTTTTAAATTTATTTAATGATGTAGTTTCCACAGCTTTCTGGGGCAGCAAATTTCACAAACCTACCACCCTCTGAGTGAAGAAGTTTCTCCTCATCTCAGTTTTGAAAGAGCAGCCCCTTATTCTAAGATTATGCCCCCTAGTTCTAGTTTCACCCATCATTGGGAACATCCTCACCGCATCCACCCGATCAAGCCCCTTCACAATCTTATATGTTTCAATAAGACCGCCTCTCATTCTTGTCCAATGAGTAGAGTCCCAATCTACTCAACCTCTCCTCATATGACCACCCCCTCATCCCCGGGATTAACCGAGTGAACCTTCTTTGTACTGACTCGAGAGCAAGTATGTCTTTTCTTAAGTATGGACACCAAAACTGTATGCAGTATTCCAGGTGCGGTCTCACCAATACCTTGTACAACTGCAGCAATACCTCCCTGTTTTTATATTCTATCCCCCTAGCAATAAAAGCCAACATTCCATTGGCCTTCTTGATCACTTGCTGCACCTGCATACTAACTTTTTGAGTTTCGTGCACCAGGACCCCCAGATCCCTTTGTACTACAGTACTTTCCAGTTTCTTGCCATTAAGATAATAACTTGCTCTATGATTTTTCCTGCCAAAGTGCATAACTTCACACTTTCCAGTATTGTATTCCATCTGCCAAATCTCTGCCCACTTACTTAGCCTGTCTATGTCCCTTTGCAGGTTATTTATGTCCTCCTCACTCACTACTTTCCCTCCCATCTTGGTATCATCTGCAAACTTTGATATGTTACACTCGGTCCCCTCCTCCAAATCGTTAATATAGATTGTAAAGAGTTGGGGACCCAGCACTGACCCCTGCGGAACACCACTAGTTACTGATTGCCAGTCTGAGAATGAACCATTTATCCCAACTCTCTGCTTTCTGTTAGAGAGCCAATCCTCCACCCACGCCAGAATATTACCCCCAATCCCGTGATTTTTTATCTTGAGCAATAATCTTGTGTGGCACCTTGTCAAATGCCTTTTGGAAGTCTAAATACACTACGTCCACTGGTTCCCCTTTATCCACCCTGTATGTTATTTCCTCAAAGAACTCAAACAAATTTGTCAAACATGACTTCCCCTTCATGAAACCATACTGAGTTTGTCCTATTAAATTATATTTATCCAAATGTCCCGTTACTGTCTCCTTAATAATGGACTCTAACATTTTACCAACCACAGATGTTAGGCTAACAGGCCTATAGTTTCCAGCCTTCTGCCTACTACCCTTTTTAAGTAAGGGTGTTACATTAGCAGTTTTCCAATCTGCCGGGACCTTTGCTGAGTCCAGGGAGTTTTGGAAAATTATTACCAATGCATCCACAATCCCTAACGCCACTTCCCTCAAGACCCTAGGATGTAAGCCATCAGGTCCAGGGGATTTATCCGCCTTGAGTCCCATTATTTTACCAAGTACCACTTCCTTAGTGATTTTAATCGTATTTAGCTCCTCCCCCCCTAGAGCCCCCTGTTTGTCCAGTGTTGGGATATTCTTAGTATCCTCTACCGTAAAGACTGATACAAAATATTTGTTCAACATTTTTGCCATCTCCATGTTTCCCACCATTAATTTCCCGGTCTCATCAACTAAGGGACCAACATTTACTTTAGCCACCCTTTTTCTTTTTATATAACTATAGAAACTTTTGCTATCTGTTTTTATATTTTTTGCTAATTTACTTTCATAATCTATCTTCCCTTTCTTTATCAATCTTTTAGTTATTTTTTGCTGTCTTTTAAAGACTTCCCAATCTTCTATCCTCCCACTAGATTTGGCTACCTTATATGCCCTTGTTTTTAGTCGGATACTATCCTTAATTACTTTACTTAGCCACGGATGGCTATCTTTTCTTTTACACCCTTTTTTCCTCAGTGGAATTTTTTTTTTTGGAAGTTGTAAAATAACTCCTTAAATGTACACCACTGATCATGTACCGTCTTACCCTTTAATCTATTTTCCCAGTCCACCCTAATCAATTCCGCTCTCATACCTTCATAGTCTCCTTTATTCAAGCTCAGCACGCTTGTTTGCGATCCAACCTTCTCACCCTCTAATTGAATATGGAATTCAACCATGTTATGGTCACTCATTCCAAGGGGATCCTTTACTGGGACATTTTTAATTAATCCTGTCTCATTACACAGGACCAAATCTAAGGTTGCTTGCCCCCTGGTCGGTTCAGTTACATACTGCTCAAGAAACCCATCCCTAATACACTCAATGAACTCATCCTCAAGGCTGCTCTGCCCAGTTTGATTTGTCCAGTTAATATGATAGTTAAAATCCCCCATAATTATAGCTGTTCCCTTATTACAAGCCTCAACTATTTCCTGATTAATACTCCGTCCAACAGAGTTGCAACTGTTCGAAGGCCTATAGACTACGCCCACTAGTGTTTTTTTCCCCTTATTATACCTTATCTCCACCCAAACTGTTTCACTATCCTGCTCCTTTGACCCAATATCATTTCTCTGTATTATAGTGATTCCTTCCTTTATTAACATAGCCACCCCACCTCCCATCCCTTCCTGCCTGTCCTTCCTGATTGTTAAATAACCTGGTATGTTTAATTCCCAGTCATGTTTCTGTAATGGCCACAAGATCATACCCACATGTAGTTATTTGTGCCGTTAACTCATTCATTTTGTTACGAATGCTGCGTGCATTCAGATAAAGAACTTTCAAATATGTTTTGTGACACTTAGTTCCTGTTTTTTCCCCTTTTACTACATACCTTCTGTCCCTTCCTGACACGTTCTGTTTTTTAATTCCACCACTGCTACCTAAGTCTATGACCTTCTCCATTGTCATTTCTATTATTTGCTCTCTAGAAACCTCCCCCCCCCACTAATTAGTTTAAAGCCCTCTCTACCGCCCTAGTTATATGATTCGCCAGGACTCTAGTCCTAGCACTGGCCAAGTGGAGTCCGTCCCAATGGAACAGCTCCCTCCTGTCCCAGTACTGGTGCCAGTGTCCCAAGAAGCAAAACCCATTTCTCCCACACCAGTCTTTGAGCCACGCATTTAACTCTTTAATTTTATTTATCCTAGCCAAATTCGCTTGTGGCTCAGGTAATAACCCAGAGATTATTACCCTTGAGGTTCTGTTTTTTAATTTGACCCCTAGCTGCTCAATACTCCTTTAACAGAACCTTCTTCCTTGTCCTATCCAAGTCGTTTGTACCAACATGGACCACGACAGCTGGATCCTCCCCCTCCCAGTCCAAGTTTCTTTCCAGCCCAGAAGAGATGTCCTTAACCCTGGCACCGGGCAGGCAACACAGCCTTCGGGACTCCCACTGTTGACTGCAGAGAACCCTATCTATCCCCCTAATGATACTATCCCCTACCACTACAACATTTCTTTTTACTCTCTCCACTTGAATGGCCCCCTGTACCACGGTGCTGTGGCCAGGTTGCTCATCCTCCCTGCAGTCCCCACTCCCACCCTCACAGGGAGTAAGAACCTCGATCCTGCTTGACAAGAGCAAGGGCTGCGTCTCCTTCAACACTACCTCCTGGATCCCTGTACCTGCCTCACTCGTAGTCACACCGTCCTGTCCCTGACCACGGACTACATCTGCATTAATTAATTTCATAGGTGTGACCACCTCCTGAAGCATAGAGTCCAGGAACTTCTCCCCCTCCCTGATGTGTCGCAGTGTCTGAAGCTCGGTCTCAAGCTCTTTAACATGGAGCTTGAGTTCCTCTAGCAGCAAACACTTATCGCAAATGTAATCACCGTGAGCCTCAATGGGGTCCACCAGCTCCCACATTTCACAACAGTGACACATCACCCGCTCACCCATATCTATGTAATTAATTAAATTTCTTATTATTAGTTATGAAGACCCTCTGCCCCGATATAGATGATAATATTACACCACTATTTAATAGGACTTACCAACTTAAAGGTATAGAAGAGAAGGAAGAGGACCTACCAACCAGCTGTTCACCAACCTCCCTCGTGAATGCTGTCTGGGGGACCTGTCCGGTTGAATTGTCTCGCTGCTCCGCTTCTGCAGTGTTGGATTAGCCTGAGAGTGGGAAGCAAAACAGGGCAAAAAGCACCCCCTCACCTCCCACTTGCCCGAAATCTCCCACTTACCAAACTCTACTTACACTCAATGCAACCGCACTCAGCGTGACCACACTAATCCCGCTCCTTTTTATACCCGGTTTCTACTTCCGGTTTAAACTCCCCAATAGCTTAATTTACTCTAAAAAATTTAACTTACTTCAAATAATTAACTTTTTTACTCACTAAAATTCAGTAAATGCACTTAAAAGACTTTTTCAGCCACTTACCTAACTCTGCTTAAACTCAATGCGACTTGCACTTTTACTTCAAAGAATGTGCTATGTTGCTGATTCATTCAGAAAAGCGATACAGGATAGTTTCTAGGGCTCAGAGTAGTGAATTGGGAAAGTAGATCAAGAGAATTGAACTTTGACTCTTCTAAGAAAGGGCACTAAAAAGGGACATGATTCAGGTCTTTGAAAGGTATACATTCTATGCATGGAAGCAAGTTATTGAGCTCAAGTTGTGATTGCAGGGTTAGGTGACATGAATACAAAATTGGCCATCCTCAGACGAGAGCAGAAACTAGTAGAAAGGTTCTCCCACAAAGCAATAGATATGGTGGAACCATCTCATTAAAAATACTCATTGCTATGTTGATTAACTCCTTTTAAAATGGCACTGGACAACGACCTGCTAATTGAAGGTCATAGAGACAATTATATACATCCTTCTACTCCCTGCAAAATCACCAATGGATTCGATTACTTTCTCAATGCATTGATGAGTCTGTAATTACTGCACCAGGTCACTGTGTGCTTCATAAGACACCAACTCTAAGCATAAATGCCCTTACTGCATTCATTCACCCAGTCACTATGGACTAAATGACACATTTAAAGTGGAATTAACACCTTATTGGGGGCAGGCTCCAGTTTGAACACTATTACTGGGTAAATTTTTCCAATGCATTATTTTTTGTTCATTTTGAATTATAGTCTTAACAGCTTGTCCTGACAGACCGTGTAGGTGAAATTACCTGAAAAAAATCAAATTGGTCTTGTCCAATGTCTCAGAAAATTGACTAGTATAATATTCATATATGGGTACATATTATATGTTTACATGTGTGTGTATATAGATTGTAGAATATATGTACACATGTATGTGAGGATACATGTGTATATATATGGAAGAAGAAACTGTACAATTTAGGATATACTTGCCTTCGAGGGGGTGCAACGAAGGTTTACTAGATTGATTCCTAGGATGAGAGGAGAGATTGAGTAGATTGGGCCTATATTCTCTGGAGTTTAGAAGAATGAGAGGTGATCTCATTGAAACATATAAAATTACATAGGATTACCATGGATATACAGCACAGAAACAGGCCATTCGGCCCAACCAGTCCATGCCGGTGTTTATGCTCCACTCGAGCCTCCTCTTATCTTTCCTCATCTGACTCTATCAGCATAACCCTTTATTCCCTTCTCCCTCATATGCTTGCCCAGCTTCCCCTTAAATGCATCTATACTATTCGCTTCTACCACTCCTTGTGGTAGCGAGTTCCACATTCTTACCACTCTCTGGATAAAGAAGTTTCTTCTGAATTCCCTATTTGATTTCTTGGTGACTATCTTATATTGATGGCCTCTAGTTTTACGCTTCCCCACAAGTGAAAACACTCTCTCTATCTACTCTGTCAAAACCTTTCATAATTTTAAAGACATCTATTAGGTCACCCCTCAGCCTTCTCTTTTTGAGAGAAAAGAGACACAGCCTGTCCATCCTTTCCTGATGGGTATACCCTCGCATTCCTGGTATCATCCTTGTAAATCTTCTCTGCACTCTCTCCAGTTTTTCTAATATGGCAACCAGAATTGTACACAGTACTCCATGTGGTCTAACCAAATTTCGATACAAGTTTAGCATAACTTCACTACTTTTCAATTCTATCCCTCTAGAAATAAACCCTCGTGCTTGGTTTGCTTTTTTTATGGCCTTGTTAATCTGTGTCGCTACTTTTAGTGAATTGTGTATTTGTACTCAGAGATCCCTTTGCTCCTCTACCCCACCCAGACTCGCACCCTCGAAATAACAAGTGACCTTTCTATTCTCCCTACCAAAATGTAATACCTCACATTTATGCTGTGTTGAAATTAAATTGCCAGTAGGAATTCCATTATTTTTCCTACCACCGATGTTAAGCTGACTGGCCTATAGTTCCCTGGCCATGTTCGATCTCCCTTCTTAAATATAGGTATTACTTTAGCTATCCGCCAGTCCTCTGGCACTACACCTTTTTCTAATGAATTATTAAATATGCGTATTAATGCCTCTGCTATCCCTTCCCTAGATTCTTTTAAAATGCGCGAATGTAATCTGTCTGGACCAGGGGTTTTATCCTCTTTGAGTTTGATTAGTTTATTTAATATATCTTGTGATAATAATAATAACTTCCGGGAAGTTATGTCATCACTTCCTGTGAACTGTGAACTGTGAACTATGAACTATGAACTGTGTACATACCTCACTTCCTGTCATATGTCACTTCCTGTTGGACTGGTATAAATACTGGACTGTTCAGTATTGTAAGAGGCTTCTACCAGAGGCATGGTAAAGACCTCTCTTGTATATAGTGTGTTTGTAAGTTGCTTAAAGCTTACCTTAAAGTTACTTGATGTGTAAGACTCCTGTTCTTACATCAATTTAAGCAACTTAATATTTACACTCACAAATACTAGACCTTCGGACAAACTCGGAGTTAAGGATCCAGGGAACCACCCATCATGGAGAGAATCCTTAGACCTATTCGTCTGGACTTGGACCCGAATACACCAGCATCTGGCAGGGTATGGAAGCATTGGTACCGTACTTTTGAGAATTTTCTGGATGAATATGAAGCGGATGCTCCTACTAGATTGAGGATACTTATCAACTATGTGACCCCAAAAGTGTTCGAATATGTTGATGAATGGGATAATTACGATGAGGTGATTCGGGCACTTAAGAAACTGTATGCCAAGACTCCAAATGAGGTCTATGCTAGACATCTACTGGCCACAGCCCAACAAGGGCCAGGGGAATCGATTAACGAATTCCTCCAAGAACTTCGCAGGCTCAGCATAGATTGTAACTTTCAGGCAGCCTCAGCTGAGCTGTACCGCGAAGAAATGATTCATGATGCTTTCATCTGCGGGATTGCCTCTCCATTTATACGCCAGCGTCTACTAGAAAGTAAAACACTTGAGCTACAAAAAGCTTTTGACCTAGCTTGTTCTCTGGATTTGGCAAAGAGAAATGCAGACCTCTATCAGCTGCCCAGATCTCGATCTGCTGCTGTAACTGCAACCAGACAATTCAAGCGGTCTCAAGTGAACCCTATCATGGGGGAATCTAATTCTGATAATTCTGATGAAGAAGAGGAGGATGACCCCACTTTAGCAGCCTCTTGGCAATCTAGGAGGGAATGCTTCTTTTGTGGAGATGCTTTTCACCCTAGGAAAACCTGCCCTGCTCGCAATGCAATCTGCAGTTATTGCAAAAAAAAAGGACACTTTGCTAAAGTTTGCCTATCAAGGGCCTCTACGAGGGCCAATCCAGCTAAGGCCTACCGAACTGCCCCAATTAGGGCCTATCAGGATGCTCCAGCTAGGACCTATCAAGCTTCCTCTCGAGCTCTCTCCCGAAGAAGCACACCGAGAGTTTTAGCCACTCTCTGTGCAACGACACCAATTACAGCTGCTTGCCCACAGAACCTGTCTCATGCAGCTACAAAAGTTTCAATTAAAGGGCATACCTTAGATGCCTTAATTGACTCAGGAAGTACTGATAGTTTCATTAAGGAACAGATTGTTGCGAAATTGAAACTACATGTCTTCCCATCGGACCAGGCAATTGCGATGGCTCAGTCATCACTGAATACCAGAATCTCCGGCTTTTGTATTGTTGATATGACACTTAATGGTCGCATGTATCCCTCCACCCGACTTTCGGTACTCAAGGACTTATGTAGTGATCTCCTCTTAGGGCTGGATTTCCAGAAACAGCATAAGAAACTCACTGTTGAGTTCGGCGGATCCAAACCTGGTCTTACTATTTCTAATATACCGTCTAAATTACCGTTTTGTGCATTATCAGCAGCTTCACTGGATGAACCCTCATTATTTGCCAGTATTCCGCCTCGATGCAAACCAATAATAACGAAATCGCGGTGCTTTAATCAGGAAGACCAATCTTTTATTGAGGCTGAAATCTCTCGACTTCTAGCAGAGGATATCATCGAACCATGTTCGTCGCCCTGGCGGGCTCAAGTCGTCATTGTCAAGAACCCTCTAAAACCTCACAAACAGCGACTATGCATTGATTATTCGCAAACCATCAATCAATATACCGACTTGGACGCCTACCCATTGCCACGCATTGATGATATGGTTAATAAACTGGCCGAATACAAAGTGTTCTCAACTTATGACTTAAAAAGTGCCTATCATTAGGTACCCTTGAAGGTCTCAGATAAGCAGTACACGGCCTTTGAGGCTAATGGACGGCTGTACCAATTTCGTCGCCTCCCATTCGGGGTTACTAATGGAGTGGCTGTCTTCCAACGGGCAATGGATGGCCTGGTTAAACAGGAAAACCTAAGGGATACTTTTCCCTATCTTGATAACATTACCATTGCAGGTCACGATCAACAGGAACACGACGCCAACCTCCAAAAATTTCGGGATGCCCTCCATCGCCGTAATTTAACCCTGAATGAATCCAAATCTGTTGAGTCGCAACCGACCATCAACATCCTTGGCTACTGCGTAGGCAATGGTATCATTAAGCCAGACCCAGAAAGACTTCACCCGCTCCAAGAACTCCCGTCACCTAAGAATCCGGCTTCTTTACGTCGGGCTCTCGGTCTGTTTGCATACTACGCTAAATGGATTCCTCATTTTTCAGACAAAATCCAACCCTTGCTGCATGCTAGATCATTTCCACTGGGAACAGCAGCTGTTGCAGCCTTTAACCTTCTCAAAAAACAGTTGGAGAAAGCGGCTCTTCACTCCATCGATGAGAATCTCCCTTTCGTGGTTGAATGTGATGCCTCGGAGGTGGCGATCTCGGCTACTCTGAATCAGGAAGGTCGTCCTGTAGCATTTATGTCCGGGACCTTACAAGGTGCTGAGCTACATTATCCTCCGGTTGAGAAGGAAGCCACAGCCATCATAGAGGCAGTACGGAAGTGGAACCATTTTCTAGCTCGCCAGCACTTTACATTAATCACGGATCAACGATCAGTCGCCTTCATGCTCGATAATCGAAAACGAACCAAAATTAAGAATAATAAAATACAACTTTGGAGGATGGAACTGGCCTCTTTTGGTTATACCATTCTCTATCGGCCAGGCAAGGAGAATGTGGCCCCGGACACCCTCACACGGGCATTCTGCTCCACTATGTCGTCCTCGACTCTCATGGATGTCCACAATGGATTGTGTCATCCTGGCGTTACGCGCATGCTACATTTCGTACGATCACGGAATCTCCCTTTTTCCACTGGAGATGTAAAGAAAATATGCTCAGAATGCCGGCTTTGTGCGGAATTAAAACCTCAGTTCTTCCGCCCCTCAGATGGTATACTCATACATGCAACCCAACCGATGCAACGACTTAGCATCGATTTTAAGGGCCCAGTGCCCTCTTCAACTCGGAACACATATTTGCTCACCATGATCGACGAATATTCACGTTTTCCGTTTGCCTTCCCCTGCTCCAATATGCTGGCGTCCACAGTAATCTGCTGCCTTGAGCAGGTATTTTCTCTCTGTGGCATGCCGGCTTATATTCACTCAGATCGGGGTCCATCCTTTATGTCAAGGGAACTCAAGGACTACCTCTCAGAACGGGGAATTGCTACAAGCAAAACAACACCATACCATCCCATCGGAAATGGGCAGGTAGAGAGGTATAACGGTATCATCTGGAATTCCGTACGTCTCGCTTTAAGACCTCGAGGCCTACCAGACCAGCAATGGGAAACAGTGCTTCCGGATGCATTGCACTCTATACGGTCCCTGCTTTCTACAGCCACAAATACTACACCTCATGAGCGGTTCTTTGGATTCCAGCATCGCTCATCTCATGGGACATCACTCCCATCATGGCTAACTACTCCTGGACCTGTATTACTCCGAAGATACGTTCGGACGTCTAAAAATGACCCTCTCGTAGACGAGGTCGAAATAACCGATGCCAACCCCACCTATGCAAACATACGATATTCCGACGGCTGAGAATCTACCGTATCATTACGGGATCTGGCTCCCTGCCCACCAGGACCTAGTGGGACATCGGGTGATGGCATTTCACCAGGAAACTCTTGGGACCTATCGGGTACCCCTCTCCAGGATCCTGATCGGACACCAACTAGCTTGGTGCCGGTAGAACCCCGTACTCAAAGTTGCGACCCTCCCAGTACCGCGCATGAAAGCACTGATCCACCACAGACCAGCTCTGCACCTCCCTCTGAACAGAGGCAGTCCGACTTTGAACCTATTGGGGCTCGTACACGGAGCCATGATCTCCCCGACCCTTCACAGGGTAATCCAGGCCACACAGACTCTGACCAATGGCCAACCACATGTAAGCGGACCAGCGACCCTCTACGACGGGAACCCAAACGGGTGCGACTCTTCCTCGTTCGGCAGCTGCGGAAAAAAAGGTAGACCACAGCCTCCTAATCCTGCAGGAGGGAAGAATGTGATAATAATAATAACTTCCGGGAAGTTATGTCATCACTTCCTGTGAACTGTGAACTGTGAACTATGAACTATGAACTGTGTACATACCTCACTTCCTGTCATATGTCACTTCCTGTTGGACTGGTATAAATACTGGACTGTTCAGTATTGTAAGAGGCTTCTACCAGAGGCATGGTAAAGACCTCTCTTGTATATAGTGTGTTTGTAAGTTGCTTAAAGCTTACCTTAAAGTTACTTGATGTGTAAGACTCCTTTTCTTACATCATATCTCTTATTTTCAATGCAGTTATCTCATTACTAACCTCATCATCCGATGTCATGTCCACCTGTTCTATCTTCCTGGTAAATACTGAAGCAAAGTAATTATTTAATATTTTTGCCATCTCTCTATTGCTGCCTGTGGTATTATCCTGTCCATCCCTTAGTGGCCCTATTCCCATCCTGACCTTCCTTTTTTTATTTAAGTGCCTGTAAAATATTTTACTATTTTGTTTTATGTTCCTTGATAATTTAATTTCATAGTTCCTCTTTGCCTCCCTAATTGTTTTTTTGACTTCTCTCCTAATCTCTTTGTATTCTCCCTTATCTTGCTTTCCCTGCTGTCCATGTACTTAATGTATGCCTCTTTCCTTATCCTTAATTTTTCCCTTATGGCTTTATTCATCCATGGTGTCTCATTAGTGTATAACTTGTTCTTGTTTTTTCCTGGACTCTGTTGAACACCGTTTTAAATGTTTCCCATTACTGTTCTATGTCATTGTTTGCCAATACTGTTGTCCATTTTATTTTCCCAAGTTCTATTCTCAGCCCCCCAAAATCAGCTTTTCTCCAATCTGTTACCCTGGTCTTTGTCATACTTATATCCTTCTCAATTATTATCTTAAACATATTATATTATGGTCACTATTGCCTAGGTGTTCCCCTACTTTTACTTCTCATATCTGCTCTGGTTCATTCCCCATTACTAGATCCAATAGCGAATCCTCTTTTGTTGGACTTTTTACATATTGGGTTAGAAAGGAATCCTGTACACATTGTTAGAACAGTGACTGCACTGCAAAAGTACTTCATTGCTGTGAAGCACTTTGGGACGTCCTGAGGTCATGAAAGGCACTATAGAAGTTCTTTCTTATAAGAAAATAGAAATAGGAGCAGGAGTAGGCATAAATTCCTAGAAGGCAGGACAGGGTAGATGTGGAGAGGCGGTTTCCCCTGGCTGAAGAGTCTAGAACTAGGGGACATAGTCTCAGGATAAGGGGTCGGCCATTTAGGACTGAGATGAGGAGAAATTTTGTTCACTCAAAGAGTTGTGGATCTTTGGAATTCTCAACCCCAGAGGGCTGCGGATGCTCAGTTGTTGCGTATACTCAAGACAGAGAGCGATAGATTTTGGACACTGAATCAAGGAATGTGGGGATAGGGTGGGAAAGTGGAGTTGAGTTTGAAGATCAGCCATGATCTTATTGAATGACAAAGCAGGCTCATGGGGCCATGTGGCCTACTCCTGCTCCTAATTCTATTTTCTCATAAGAACTTCTATAGTGTCTTTCAGGACGTCCCAAAGTGCTTCACAGCAATGAAGTACTGTTGTAATGTAGGAAAATGGCAGCCAATTTGTGCACAGCAAGATTCCACAAACAGCAATGAGATAAATGACCAGATAATCTGTTTTAGGTGTTAGTTGAGGGATAAATGTTTCTATATTAAGATATGTGTACATGTATATTTGTATTCAGAGGAGATGTGTACATATATTTAGATTATATTTACGTACATATGGGTACATGTACTTGTATATTTGAGGGTACATGCATGTATTTGAGTTTACGTGTACCTATATATTTATACTAGCTGGGGGGGCCCGGCGTTGCCAAGGCTTTTTTGTAAAACGGCAGTTTACAGGGCCGTGCGGTTTATGGCCGGCCGCTGCCGCTCCCCTGCTCTGTCTCGGGCCGAGCGGTTGTGAGGCCTGGCCTGAGTGACCCCAACTCACCTCCCGCTCCGGCGGGCCGGGAGCGGGAGACTGTGCCGGAGCCGCACTGTGGGGGTTTGTTGTGCTGGTGCTGTTGCTGTCGGTATTAAAAAAATTGGCAGCGAAGGTTCGGGAGGCTGCAGGATTAGGCCCACCCACACATGGAATGAAACGCCCCCCATGATGCAAGAGAGAGAGAGAGACTGGGGGGAGATGAGAGAGAGAGAGGGAAGGAGAGAGAGACAGAGAGACAGAGGGAAGGAGAGGGAAGGAGAGAGAGACAGAGAGAGAGAGGGAAGGAGAGAGAGACAGAGAGAGAGAGGGAAGGAGAGAGAGAGAGAGAGGGAAGGAGAGAGAGACAGACAGAGACAGAGAGGGACTGGGGGGAGAGAGAGAGAGATGGGGAGAGAGAAAGAATAGAGAGACTGGGGGGAGAGAGGGAGAGAGAGAGAGATGGGGAGATAGAGAGAGAGAGAGACTGGGGAGATAGAGAGAGAGAGACTGGGGGGAGAGAAGAGAGAGACTGGGGAGAGAGAGAGAGAATGGGGAGACAGAGAGAGAGAGGGAGAGATTGGGGGAGAGAGACTGGGGAGATAGAGAGAGACTGAGGGGGGAGAGAGAGAGTGACTGAGGGGGAGAGAGAGAGATTGGGGGAGAGAGAGAGAGACGGGGAGAGAGAGAGAGTAGAGAGACTGGGGGGAGAGAGAGGAGAGAGACTGGGGAGAGAGAGAGAGAATGGGGAGATAGAGAGAGAGAGACTGAGGGGGAGAGAGAGAGAGACTGGGGGAGAGAGACGGGGAGAGAGAGGGAGAGAGACTGGGGGAGAGAGAGAGATGGGGGAAGGGAGAGAGAGAATGGGGAGAGAGAGAGAGACTGGGGAGATAGAGAGAGAGAGAGAGAGCGAGAGAGAGACCGGGGGGGGGGGTGGGGGGAAGAGAGAGAGAGACTGAGGGGAGAGAGAGAGAGGGAGAGAGAGACTTGGGGGGAGAGGGAGAGAGTAGAGGGAGAGAGTGGGGGAGACTCGAGGGGAGAGAGAGAGACTGGAGGGGAGAGACAGAGACAGGGGAGAGAGAGACTGGAGGAGAGAGAGAGAGACTGGAGGAGAGAGAGAGAGACTGGGGGAGAGAGAGAGAGACTGGGAGAGAGAGAGAGACTGGGGGAGAGAGAGAGAGGCTGGGGGAGAGAGAGAGAGACTGGGGGAGAGAGAGAGACTGGGGGAGAGAGAGAGAGAGACAGGGGAGAGAGAGGGTAGAGAGACTGGGGGAGAGAGAAGAGAGAGACTGGGGAGAGAGAGAGAGAATGGGGAGACGGGGAGAGAGAGAGACTGGGGAGATAGAGAGAGACTGAGGGGGGAGAGAGAGAGCGACTGAGGGGGAGAGAGAGAGACTGGGGGAGAGAGAGAGATGGGGAGAGAGAGAGAGAGAGTAGAGAGACTGGGGGGAGAGAGAGGAGAGAGACTGGGGAGAGAGAGAGAGAATGGGGAGATAGAGAGAGAGAGAGAGAGAGACTGAGGGGGAGAGAGAGAGCGACTGGGGGAGAGAGACGGGGAGAGAGAGAGAGATGGGGAGAGAGAGAGAGAGAATGGGGAGATAGAGAGAGAGAGAGAGACTGGGGAGATAGAGAGAGAGAGACTGGGGTAGAGAGAGAGACAGGGGAGAGAGAGAGAGTAGAGAGACTGGCGGGGGAGAGAAGAGAGAGACTGGGGAGAGAGAGAGAGAATGGGGAGACAGAGAGAGAGAGGGAGAGACTGGGGAGAGAGACTAGGGAGATAGAGAGAGACTGAGGGGGAGAGAGAGAGCGACTGAGGGGAGAGAGAGAGACTGGGGGAGAGAGAGAGAGACGGGGAGAGAGAGAGAGAGAGGGGCTAAATATGTAACAACATGTCACAACCTGAGGACTGTTTAAAAGTAAGACTGTTTAAAATTAATATTGAACGTACCAAATGAAGTAGAAAGACTGTTTAAAATTAATATTGTTTAAAAGTAATATTGTATATACCCAACAAATGTCAAATCGATTGACACCTACAGAATGTTGGAAAACTGTACCTTTTTGCAATGTAAGCTTTGGCAATATGGTTCTCTGTAAACTTTCATGCCAATAAAGCATTTGAACTGAACTGAACTGAACTGAGTAGAGAGACTGGGGGGAGAGAGAGGAGAGAGACTGGGGAGAGAGAGAGAGAATGGGGAGATAGAGAGAGAGAGAGAGACTGAGGGGGAGAGAGAGGAGAGACTGGGGGAGAGAGATGGGGAGAGAGAGGGAGAGAGACTGGGGGAGAGAGAGAGACGGGGGAAGGGAGAGAGAGAATGGGGAGAGAGAGAGAGACTGGGGAGATAGAGAGAGAGAGAGCAAGAGAGAGACCGGGGTGGGGGGGGGGGGGGGGGAAGAGAGAGAGAGACTGAGGGGGGAGAGAGAGAGAGAGAGAGACTTGGGGGGAGAGGGAGAGTAGAGGGAGAGAGTGGGGGAGACTGGAGGGGAGAGAGAGAGACTGGAGGGGAGAGAGAGAGAGATGGGGAGAGAGAGTTAAAATTAATATTGAACGTACCAAATGAAGTACAAAGACTGTTTAAAATTAATATTGTTTAAAAGTAATATTGTATGTACCCAACAAATGTCAAATCGATTGACACCTACAGAATGTTGGAAAACTGTACCTTTTTGCTATGTAAGCTTTGGCAATATGGTTCTCTGTAAACTTTCATGCCAATAAAGCATTTTAATTGGAATTGGAATTGGAATTGGACTGGAGGAGAGAGAGCGAGACTGGGGGAGAGAGAGAGAGACTGGGAGAGAGAGAGAGACGGGGGAGAGAGAGAGACTGGGGGAGAGAGAGAGAGACTGGGGGAGAGAGAGAGACTGGGGGAGAGAGAGAGAGAGACGGGAGAGGGTAGAGAGACTGGGGGAGAGAGAAGAGAGAGACTGGGGAGAGAGAGAGAGAATGGGGAGATGGGGAGAGAGAGAGACTGGGGAGATAGAGAGAGACTGAGGGGGGAGAGAGAGAGCGACTGAGGGGGAGAGAGAGAGACTGGGGAGAGAGAGAGAGATGGGGAGAGAGAGAGAGAGTAGAGAGACTGGGGGGAGAGAGAGGAGAGAGACTGGGGAGAGAGAGAGAGAGAATGGGGAGATAGAGAGAGAGAGAGAGAGACTGAGGGGGAGAGAGAGAGAGACTGGTACCTGACTGGTACCTGACCATGGTAAAGGATAGCAAACTGAGAAAAACCTTGTCAAGGTACAGACTTAGTGAACATAGCCTGGCGATCGAAAAAGGCAGACACAGGCAGACCAGGCTGCCAAGAGAGGACAGGATATGCTCTCACTGCAGTCAGGGAGTGGTGGAGAAAGAGATGCACTTCCTCACAGCTTGTGGAAAATATCAGGGCATCAGGGAGAATTTCTACCAAAAATTCTCACAAATATGCCCTGAATTCAGAAATTTGAATGACGACCAAAAACTCTCATACCTACTAGGGGAAGAGAGAAACTGTGTAACACTAGTGGCACACTATGTTACAGCTTGCCATAAACAGAGGGACAACCAGTAAACCTAAGAAAAGAGTAGATATAAATTATACGAATGTATATTTATACACTCAGGGATATATCTGTTTATACACTGTACGAATAGATCTGCGTTTATGTGTTCAACCATAAATGTATTTTGATGCTTTGGCAACATAAGATGTACCTTATCATGCCAATAAAGCAATTTGAATTGAATTGAATTGAGAGACTGAGGGGGGAGAGGGAGAGAGAGGAGAGAGACTGGGGAGAGAGAGAGAGACTGGGGGAGAGAGACGGGAGAGAGAGAGAGAGAGACGGGGAGAGAGGGAGAGAGACGGGGAGAGAGGGAGAGAGAGAGAGATGGGGGAAGGGAGAGAGAGACTGGGGAGAGAGAGAGATAGAGAGACTGGGAGACAGAGAGAGAGAGATAGAGAGACGGGGAGCGAGAGAGAGATTGGGGGGAGAGAGAGAGACTGGAGGAGGGAGAGACTGGAAGAGAGAGAGAGACGGAGAGAGAGAGAGACTGGAGGAGGGAGAGTCTGGAGGAGAGAGTGAGACTGAGAGATAGATAGAGAGAGAGAGAGAGAGAGAGACTGAGGGGGGAGAGAGAGAGAGATGGGGAGAGAGAGAGAAACTGGGGAGAGAGAGAGAGAGACTGGGGGAAGAGAGAGAGAGACTGGGAGACAGAGAGAGAGAGACTGGGAGACAGAGCGAGAGATAAAGAGATGGGGAGAGAGAGAGAGATTGGGGGGAGAGAGAGGGAGAGGGCTAGAAATTCGGTATCGCCCCGTTTGGAGAGGGAAGGAGAGAGAGACAGAGAGAGAGAGAGGGAAGGAGAGAGAGGGAAGGAGAGAGAGAGAGAGAGAGAGAGGGAAGGAGAGAGAGAGAGGGAAGGAGAGAGAGAGAGACAGAGGGAAGGAGAGAGAGAGAGAGAGAGAGAGAGGGAAGGAGAGAGTGAGGGAAGGAGATAGAGAGGAAGAGGCCCGGCCCGAGTCACCCCAGCTGAGTAGGCTGGGCACAGTGAAAGCATTGATTTCTTTATGACAGCACAAAAACTGGTCTGACATCATAGCAGCTCTTCGACATCACAGTCACTCAATGCTAATGAGTGGATAATGAGCAGAATTTTGAAAGTGTTTTGGATACCGGTGGCACAATTTTTGTCTCACCGAAAAGTAAATATGCTTATGACCGTTCTGGAATCGTAAGCTTTCTTTTGATGTAACACGCGTGTAGGTACGCTCTATAACTTTCGAATGTATAGAGAACGGACAGACAGACAGACAGACAGACAGACAGACAGAAGAGCAATTGCCTAGCAGCCCGGGAAGCCTGGGCCTTGAGTTGCGGGCCGTGCCGGGAGCCACCGCGCACAAAACTTCCCCGCGGCGTCAACAGCCCCGCCCCAGAGCCCGACCCAAAGCCACCAGGTCACCGGCCACGGCGGGCCGTGCCGGGAGCTGCCGCGCACAAAACCTCCCCGCGGTGTCAACAACCCCGCCCCAGAGCCCGACCCAAAGCCATCAGGTGAGCGGCCGCGGCGGCCCAGTCTCTCTCTCTTGCTCACACTCCCAATCTGTCTCTCTCACTCCCAGTCTCTCTTTCTCTCACACTCCCAATCTCTCTCTCTCTCTCACGCTCCCAATCTCTTTCTCTCTCTCACACTCCCAATCTCTCTCTCACTCCCAGTCTCTCTCTCTCTCACACTCCCAATCTCTCTCTCTCACTCCCAGTCTCTCTCTCTCTCACACTCCCAATCTCTCTCTCTCACACTCCCAATCTCTCTCTCTCTCACACTCCCAATCTCTCTCTATCTCACACTCCCAATCTCTCTCTCTCTCACACTCCCAATCTCTCTCTCTCTCACACTCCCAGTCTCTCTCTCTCTCACACTCCCAATCTCTCTCTCTCACACTCCCAATCTCTCTCTCTCTCTCACACTCCCAATCTCTCTCTCTCTCTCACACTCCCAATCTCTCCCTCTCACACTCCTAGTCTCTCTCTCTCACACACTCCCAGTCTCTCTCTCGCAAACTCCCAATCTCTCTCTCACACTCCCAGTCTCTCTCTCTCACACACTCCCAGTCTCTCTCTCTCACACTCCCAGTCTCCCTCTCACACTCCCAGTCTCTCTCTCTCACACACTCCCAGTCTCTCTCCCTCACACTCCCAGTCTCTCTCTCTCTGACACACCCAATCTCTCTCTCTCACACTCCCAATCTCTCTCTCTCTCTCACTCCCAATCTCTCTCTCACATTCCCAGTCTCTCTCTCTCACACACTCCCAGTCTCTCTCTCTCACACTCCCAATCTCTCTCTCTCTCACACTCCCAATCTCTCTCTCTCACACTCCCAGTCTCTCTCTCTCACACACTCCCAGTCTCTCTCTCTCACACTCCCAATCTCTCTCTCACACTCCCAGTCTCTCTCTCTCACACACTCCCAGTCTCTCTCTCTCACACTCCCAATCTCTCTCTCACACTCCCAGTCTCTCTCTCTCACACACTCCCAGTCTCTCTCTCTCACACTCCCAGTCTCTCTCTTACACTCCCAGTCTCTCTCTCTCACACACTCCCAGTCTCTCTCTCACACACTCCCAGTTTCTCTCTCTCTCACTCCCAGTCTCTCTCTCACACTCCCAATCTCTCTCTCTCCCACACTCCCAATCTCTCTCTCACACTCCCAATCTCTCTCTCTCACACTCCCAATCTCTCTCTCTCACTCCCAGTCTCTCTCTCTCTCACACTCCCAGTCTCTCTCTCTCACACACTCCCAGTCTCTCTCTCTCACACTCCCAGTCTCTCTCTCACACTCCCAGTCTCTCTCTCTCACACACTCCCAGTCTCTCTCTCACACACTCCCAGTTTCTCTCTCTCTCACTCCAAGTCTCTCTCTCACACTCCCAATCTCTCTCTCTCCCACACTCCCAATCTCTCTCTCACACTCCCAATCTCTCTCTCTCACACTCCCAGTCTCTCTCTCTCACGCTCCCAGTCTCTCTCTCACACTCCAAGTCATTCTCTCTCACACACTCCCAATCTCTCTCTCACTCCCAGTCTCTCTCTCTGACACTCCCAATCTCTCTCTCTCTCACACTCCCAATCTCTCTCTCTCACACTCCCAGTCTCTCTCTCTCACACACTCCCAGTCTCTCTCTCTCACACTCCCAGTCTCTCTCTCACACTCCCAGTCTCTCTCTCTCTCACACTCCCAGTCTCTCTCTCACAAACTCCCAGTCTCTCTCTCTCACAATCCCAGTCTCTCTCTCTCTCACACCCAATCTCTCTCTCTCACACTCCCAATCTCTCTCTCTCTCACTCCCAGTCTCTCTCTCACACACCCAATCTCTCTCTCTCTCACACTCCCAATCTCTCTCTCACACTCCCAATCTCTGTCGCGCAAAAAAGTTCCCCTCGGCGTCAACAGCCCCGCCCCAGAGCCCTACACAAAGCCATCAGGTGAGTGGCCGCGGCGGCCCAGTCTCTCTCTCTCTCTCACACTCCCAATCTCTCTCTCTCACACTCCCAATCTCTCACACTCCCAATCTCTCTCTCTCACTCCCAGTCTCTCTCTCTCTCACACTCCCAATCTCTCTCTCTCACACTCCCAATCTCTCTCTCTCTCACTCCCAATCTCTCTCTCTCACACTCCCAATCTCTCTCTCTCACACTCCCAATCTCTCTCTCTCACACTCCCAATCTCTCTCTCTCTCACACTCCCAATCTCTCTCTCTCTCACACTCCCAATCTCTCTCTCTCTCACACTCCCAATCTCTGTCTCTCTCACACTCCCAATCTCTCTCTCTCACACTCCCAATCTCTCTCTCTCTCACACTCCCAGTCTCTCTCTCTCTCACACTCCCAATCTCTCTCTCTCACACTCCCAATCTCTCTCTCTCTCTCACACTCCCAATCTCTCTCTCTCACACTCCCAATCTCTCTCTCACACTCCCATTCTCTCTCTCTCACACTCCCAATCTCTCTCTCTCACTCCCAGTCTCTCTCTCTCTCACACTCCCAATCTCTCTCTCACTCACACTCCCAATCTCTCTCTCTCACACTCCCAGTCTCTCTCTCTCACACACTCCCAGCCTCTCTCTCTCACACCCCCAATCGCTCTCTCACACTCCCGGTCTCTCTCTCTCACACACTCCCAGTCTCTCTCTCTCACACTCCCAGTCTCTCTCTCACATTCCAAGTCTCTCTCTCTCACACACTCCCAATCTCTCTCTCTCACTCCCAGTCTCTCTCTCTCTCAACTCCCAATCTCTCTCTCACACTCCCAATCTCTCTCTCTCACACTCCCAGTCTCTCTCTCTCACACACTCCCAGTCTCTCGCTCTCTCACACTCCCAATCTCTCTCTCTCTCTAACACTCCCATTCTCTCTCTCTCACACACTCCCAGTCTCTCTCTCTCACACTCCCAATCTCTCTCTCACACTCCCAGTCTCGCTCTCTCACACACTCCCAGTCTCTCTCTCTCACATTCCCCGTCTCTCTCTCACACTCCCAGTCTCTCTCTCTCACACACTCCCAGTCTCTCTCTCTCTCACACTCCCAATCTCTCTCTCTCACACTCCCAATCCCTCTCTCTCTCACACTCCCAATCTCTCTCTCTCTCACATTCCCAATCTCTCTCTCTCTCACACTCCCAATCTCTCTCTCTCTCACACTCCCAATCTCTCTCTCTCTCACACTCCCAATCTCTCTCTCTTTCACACTCCCAATCTCTCTCTCTCTCACACTCCCAGTCTCTCTCTCTCACATTCCCAGTCTCTCTCTCTTCCCCCCAATCTCTCTCTCTTTCTCTTCTCCCCCAGTCTCTCTCTCTCCCCCAGTCTCTCTCTCTCCCCCAGTCTGTCTCTCTCTCTCCTTCACTCTCTCTCTCTCATTCCCTCTCTCTCTCTCCTTCCCCCTCTCTCTCTCTCCTTCCCCCTCTCTCTCATTCCCTCTCTCCTTCCCTCTCTCCTTCCCTCTCTCCTTCCCTCTCTCTCTCTCCTTCCCTCTCTCTCTCTCTCCTTCCCCCTCTCTCTCTCTCTCCTTCCCCCTCTCTCTCTCCTTCCCTCTCTCTCTCTCCTTCCCTCTCTCTTTCTCTCCTTCCATCTCTCTCTCTCTCTCCTTCCATCTCTCTCTCTCCTTCCATCTCTCTCTCTCTCTCCTTCTCTCTCTCTCTCTCTCTCTCCTTCCCTCTCTCTCTCTCTCCTTCCATCTCTCTCTCTCTCTCCTTCCCTCTCTCTCTCTCTGCTTCCCTCTCTCTCTTCCCCCCAGTCGCTCCCTCTCTCTCTTCCAACAACAACATGCCCTCAAAAAAGCCTCGGCACCGCCGGGCACCCCTAGCTAGTCTATATATATAAAAGACTTCTTTCTGTCTGTCTGTCTGTCTGTCTGTTCTCTATACATTCGAAAGTTATAGAGCGTACCTAAACGCGCGTCACATCAAAAGAAAGCTTACGATTATGGACCTGTCATAGGCGTATTTACTTTTCCGTCAGACAAAAATCGTGCCCACGGTATCCCAAAAACGTTCAAAATTCCGCTATTTAAATGGGGAAAGTTCCGCTCATTTGTTCATTAGCACTGAGTGACGTGAAGGTTGACCAATCGTGCGGTCGAGCGACCTGACTGTTGACCGACGGTTGACCAATCGCTGCGTCACGGAGGCGGGTTCATTGCGCGTGCGGGCGGGCCATCCTACAGTTGAGTGTTGAGTGACTTGACGATTGACCAATCCTACAGTTCAGTGACCTGACGGTTGACCAATCGGTGCGTGTGTGGGCGAGCCTTATCATTCTGAACCGAGGTGAGTGGCCGCCATCTTGATTTTTTTCCCCCACATTTTCTGTGTGTTAGGGAACTAAGGAAAATAAGAATTTATTTCAGTTTTAAATTGTATTTAGCAACATTAGGAAATGAATTGATCCCCTGCCCTTCGCCCGGAGGCTCGCCTACTTTGACGGCCATTTCGAGCGGCTGTGCCGGCGCCGGGCGTGGCCTAGCAGCCCGGGAACACTGGGCCTTGAGTTGTGGGCCGTGCTGGGAGCCGCCGCGCACAAAACTTCCCCGCGGCGTCAGCAGCCCCGCCCCAGAGCCCGACCCAAAGCCACCAGGTCACTGGCCGCCGCGCAAAAAAGTTCCCCGCGGCGTCAACAGCCCCGCCCCAGAGCCCGACCCAAAGCCATCAGGTGAGTGGCCGTGGCGGCCCAGTCTCTCTCTCTCTCTCACACTCCCAATCTCTCTCTCTCACACTCCCAATGTCTCACACTCCCAATCTCTCTCTCTCACTCCCAGTCTCTCTCCCTCTCACACTCCCAATCTCTCTCTCTCACTCCCAGACTCTCTCTCTCTCACACTCCCAATCTCTCTCTCTCTCACACTCCCAATCTCTCTCTCTCTCTCACACTCCCAATCTCTCTCTCTCTCACACTCCCAATGTCTCTCTCTCACACTCCCAATCTCTCTCTCTCTCACATTCCCAATTTCTCTCTCTCTCACACTCCCAATCTCTCTCTCTCACACTCCCAATCTCTCTCTCTTTCACACTCCCAATCTCTCTCTCTCTCACACTCCCAGTCTCTCTCTCTCACACTCCCAGTCTCTCTCTCTTCCCCCCAATCTCTCTCTCTTTCTCTTCTCCCCCCAGTCTCTCCCTCTCTCTCTCCCCCAGTCTCTCTCTCTCTCTCCCCCAGTCTGTCTCTCTCTCTCCTTCACTCTCTCTCTCTCTCCTTCCCTCTCTCTCTCTCCTTCCCCCTCTCTCTCTCTCCTTCCCCCTCTCTCTCATTCCCTCTCTCCTTCCCTCTCTCCTTCCCTCTCTCTCTCTCTCTCCTTCTCTCTCTCTCTCTCTCCTTCCCCCTCTCTCTCTCTCCTTCCCCCTCTCTCTCTCCTTCCCTCTCTCTCTCTCCTTCCCTCTCTCTTTCTCTCCTTCCATCTCTCTCTCTCTCTCCTTCCATCTCTCTCTCTCCTTCCATCTCTCTCTCTCTCTCCTTCCCTCTCTCTCTCTCTCTCTCTCCTTCCCTCTCTCTCTCTCTCTCCTTCCATCTCTCTCTCTCTCTCCTTCCCTCTCTCTCTCTCTGCTTCCCTCTCTCTCTTCCCCCCAGTCGCTCCCTCTCTCTCTTCCAACAACAACATGCCCTCAAAAAAGCCTCGGCGCCGCCGGGCACCCCTAGCTAGTCTATATATATAAAAGACCTCGTCTGTCTGTCTGTCTGTCTGTCTGTTCTCTATACATTCGAAAGTTATGGAGCGTACCTACACGCGCGTCACATCAAAAGAAAGCTTACGTTTATGGACCAGTCATAGGCGTATTTACTTTTCCGTCAGACAAAAATCGTGCCCACGGTATCCCAAAAACTTTCAAAATTCCGCTATTTAAATGGGGAAAGTTCCGCTCATTTGCTCATTAGCATTGAGTGACGTGAAGGTTGACCAATCGTGCGGTCGAGCGACCTGACAGTTGACCGACGGTTGACCAATCGCTGCGTCACGGGGGCGGGTTAATTGCGCGTGCGGGCGGGCCATCCTACAGTTGAGTGTTGAGTGACTTGACGATTGACCAATCCTACAGTTCAGTGACCTGTCGGTTGACCAATCGGTGCGTGTGTGGGCGGGACTTATCATTCTGAACCGAGGTGAGTGGCCGCCATCTTGATTTTTTTTCACACACTTTCTGTGTGTGAGGGAACTAAGGAAAATAACAATTTATTTGAGTTTTAAATTGTATTTAGCAACATTAGGAAATGAATTGATCCCCTGCCCTTCGCCCGGAGGCTCGCCTACTTTGACGGCCATTTCGAGCGGCTGTGCCAGCGCCGGGCGCGGCCTAGCAGCCCGGGAAGCCTGGGCCTTGAGTTGTGGGCCGTGCCGGGAGCCGCCGCGCACAAAACGTCCCCGCGGCGTCAACAGCCCCGCCCCAGAGCCCGACCCAAAGCCACCAGGTCACCAGCCGCGGCGCAAAAAAGTTCCCCGCGGCGTCAACAGCCCCGCCCCAGAGCCCGAACCAAAGCCATCAGATGAGCGGCCGCGGCGGCCCAGTCTCTCTCTCTCACACTCCCAATCTCTCTCTCTCACACTCCCAATGTCTCACACTCCCAATCTCTCTCTCTCACTCCCAGTCTCTCTCCCTCTCACACTCCCAATCTCTCTCTCTCACTCCCAGACTCTCTCTCTCTCACACTCCCAATCTCTCTCTCTCTCACACTCCCAATCTCTCTCTCTCTCTCACACTCCCAATCTCTCTCTCTCTCACACTCCCAATGTCTCTCTCTCACACTCCCAATCTCTCTCTCTCTCACATTCCCAATTTCTCTCTCTCTCACACTCCCAATCTCTCTCTCTCACACTCCCAATCTCTCTCTCTTTCACACTCCCAATCTCTCTCTCTCTCACACTCCCAGTCTCTCTCTCTCACACTCCCAGTCTCTCTCTCTTCCCCCCAATCTCTCTCTCTTTCTCTTCTCCCCCCAGTCTCTCCCTCTCTCTCTCCCCCAGTCTCTCTCTCTCTCTCCCCCAGTCTGTCTCTCTCTCTCCTTCACTCTCTCTCTCTCTCCTTCCCTCTCTCTCTCTCCTTCCCCCTCTCTCTCTCTCCTTCCCCCTCTCTCTCATTCCCTCTCTCCTTCCCTCTCTCCTTCCCTCTCTCTCTCTCTCTCCTTCTCTCTCTCTCTCTCTCCTTCCCCCTCTCTCTCTCTCCTTCCCCCTCTCTCTCTCCTTCCCTCTCTCTCTCTCCTTCCCTCTCTCTTTCTCTCCTTCCATCTCTCTCTCTCTCTCCTTCCATCTCTCTCTCTCCTTCCATCTCTCTCTCTCTCTCCTTCCCTCTCTCTCTCTCTCTCTCTCCTTCCCTCTCTCTCTCTCTCTCCTTCCATCTCTCTCTCTCTCTCCTTCCCTCTCTCTCTCTCTGCTTCCCTCTCTCTCTTCCCCCCAGTCGCTCCCTCTCTCTCTTCCAACAACAACATGCCCTCAAAAAAGCCTCGGCGCCGCCGGGCACCCCTAGCTAGTCTATATATATAAAAGACCTCGTCTGTCTGTCTGTCTGTCTGTCTGTTCTCTATACATTCGAAAGTTATGGAGCGTACCTACACGCGCGTCACATCAAAAGAAAGCTTACGTTTATGGACCAGTCATAGGCGTATTTACTTTTCCGTCAGACAAAAATCGTGCCCACGGTATCCCAAAAACTTTCAAAATTCCGCTATTTAAATGGGGAAAGTTCCGCTCATTTGCTCATTAGCATTGAGTGACGTGAAGGTTGACCAATCGTGCGGTCGAGCGACCTGACAGTTGACCGACGGTTGACCAATCGCTGCGTCACGGGGGCGGGTTAATTGCGCGTGCGGGCGGGCCATCCTACAGTTGAGTGTTGAGTGACTTGACGATTGACCAATCCTACAGTTCAGTGACCTGTCGGTTGACCAATCGGTGCGTGTGTGGGCGGGACTTATCATTCTGAACCGAGGTGAGTGGCCGCCATCTTGATTTTTTTTCACACACTTTCTGTGTGTGAGGGAACTAAGGAAAATAACAATTTATTTGAGTTTTAAATTGTATTTAGCAACATTAGGAAATGAATTGATCCCCTGCCCTTCGCCCGGAGGCTCGCCTACTTTGACGGCCATTTCGAGCGGCTGTGCCAGCGCCGGGCGCGGCCTAGCAGCCCGGGAAGCCTGGGCCTTGAGTTGTGGGCCGTGCCGGGAGCCGCCGCGCACAAAACGTCCCCGCGGCGTCAACAGCCCCGCCCCAGAGCCCGACCCAAAGCCACCAGGTCACCAGCCGCGGCGCAAAAAAGTTCCCCGCGGCGTCAACAGCCCCGCCCCAGAGCCCGAACCAAAGCCATCAGATGAGCGGCCGCGGCGGCCCAGTCTCTCTCTCTCACACTCCCAATCTCTCTCTCTCACACTCCCAATCTCTCACACTCCCAATCTCTCTCTCTCTCACACTCCCAATCTCTCTCTCACACTCACAATCTCTCTCTCTCACACTCCCAATCTCTCTCTCTCTCACAATCCCAATCTCTCTCTCTCTCACACTCCCAATCTCTCTCTCTCTCACATTCCAATCTCTCTCTCTCTCACACTCCCAATCTTTCTCTCACACTCCCAGTCTCTCTCTCTCTCACACTCCCAATCTCTCTCTCTCTCACACTACCAATTTCTCTCTCACACTCACAATCTCTCTCTCTCACACTCCCAATCTCTCTCTCTCTCACAATCCCAATCTCTCTCCATCTCACACTCCCAATCTCTCTCTCTCTCACATTCCAATCTCTCTCTCTCTCACACTCCCAATCTTTCTCTCACACTCCCAGTCTCTCTCTCTCTCACTCCCAGTCTCTCTCTCTCTCACTCCCAATCTCCCGCTCTCTCACTCCCAGTCTCTCTCTCTCTCACACTCCCAATCTCTCTCTCTCACACTCCCAATCTCTCTCTCTGACTCCCAGTCTCTCTCTCTCACACTCCCAGTCTCTCTCTCTCTCTCACACTCCCAGTCTCTCTCTCTCTCGCTCCCAATCTCTCTCACTCTCACACTCCCAATCTCTCTCTCTCTCACACTCCCAATCTCTCTCACACTCCCAATCTCTCTCTCTCTCACACTCCCAATCTCTCTCTCTCTCACACTACCAATTTCTCTCTCTCACACTCCCAATCTCTCTCTTTCTCACACTCCCAATCTCTCTCTCTCTCTCACACTCCCAATCTCTCTCTCTCTCACACTCCCAGTCTCTCTCTCTCTCACACTCCCAATCTCTCTCTCTCACACTCCCAATCTCTCTCTCTCTCACACTCCCAGTCTCTCTCTCTCTCTCTCTCACTCCCAATCTCTCTCTCTCACACTCCCAATCTCTCTCTCTCTCACACTCCCAGTCTCTCTCTCTCTCTCTCTCACTCCCAATCTCTCTCTCTCTCACACTCCCAATCTCTCTCTCTCACACTCCCAATCTCTCTCTCTCTCACACTCCCAATCTCTCTCTCTCACAGTCCCAATCTCTCTCTCTCACTCCCAATCTCTCTCTCTCTCTCACACTCCCAATCTCAATTCAATTTTTTTCAATTCAAATGCTTTATTGGCATGAGAGTTTACAGGGAACCATATTGCCAAAGCTTACATGACAAAAAGTACAGTTTTCCAACATTCTGTAGGTGTCAAACAATTTTGACCTTCGTTGGGTACATACAATATTAGTTTAAACAATATTAATTTAAACAGTCATTGAACATCGTTGGGTACATTCAGTATTAATTTTAAACAGTCCTCAGGTTGTGACATGTTGTTACATATTTGGCACCAAGGTATGGTCTGTCTCCTTCTCCAAGGACTAATCTTAATTTTGACAGGTCATCCAAATCTTTGAAATCTGGGGTTGTTTGGCTGAGCTTGTCAAATAATATGTTTCTTGTTGTGTTGAATTTTTCGCATTTTAGGAGGAAATGCATCTCTGTCTCAACCTCGCCGGCCAGACATTGATCACATATTCTATTCTCTCTAGTCTGCCAGGATTTCTTGTATCTTCCTTTTTCAATTTCCAGTTGGTGGTCGCTTAGTCTGTACCTGGTGAGGGTCTGTCTCTGTTTTGTGTCTCTGATGGTCGAGAGATAGTCTGCCAGTTTATATTCTCTTTTTAGGGCCCGGTAACATTCTAATCTGCTTTGGCTTTTGGTTATTTTGTTCCAATGTTCCAGGTAGGTTTCTTTGCATTGTTTAATGATTTGGTTCACTCGGATTGGTGTTTGGAGGGCAGTGTTGGTCTGGGACTGGTCAGGGTCCAGCTGAGTAGGAGTACTTAGTTTCAGTAGCAGCTGACTCAGGGGACTCTTTTCTGGGTTTAGCTCTTGGGTCTGGAAGGCTTTAAAATGAAGGGTGCCTGGGGAGCTAGATTTGAGGTGATTTAGGAAGTTTAGTGCTCGTTTTTGGATGTTTATTATCAGTGGGTATCTGCCTAGTTCGGCTCTGCATGCATTTGTTGGTGTTTACCTTTGGGTGCGAAGAATGCTTCGGCAAAATCTCTCTCTCTCTCACACTCCCAATCTCTCTCTCTCTCACACTCCCAATCACTCTCTCTCTCACATTCCCAATCTCTCTCTCTCTCACTCCCAATCTCTCTCTCTCTCACACTCCCAATCTCTCTCTCACTCTCACACTCCCAATCTCTCTCTCTCTCACATTCCCAATCTCCATCTCTCACACTCCCAATCTCTCTCTCTCTCTCACACTCCCAATCTCTCTCTCTCTCACACTCCCAATCTCTCTCTCTCTCACACTCCAAGTCTCTCTCCCTCTCTCACTCACGCTCCCAGTCTCTCTCTCTCACACTCCCAGTCTCTCTCTCTCTCTCTCACACACACTCCCACTCTCTCTCTCTCTCTCTCTCACACACCCCAAGTCTCTCTCTCTCGCTCTCCCTCTCTCTCACACGCCCAGTCTCTCTCTCTCTCTCTCACACACACTCTCTCTCTCTCTCACTCTCCCAGTCTCTCTCTCTCTCTCTCTCTCTCACTCCCAGTCTCTCTCTCACTCCCAGTCTCTCTCACTCTCTCTCTCCCCCTCCCACTCTCTCTCTCTCACACCCCCACACTCTCTCTCTCTCTCACACACTCCCAGTCTCTCTCTCTCTCACTCCCAGTCTCTCTCTCTCACACTCCCAGTCTCTCTCTGTCACACACTCCCAGTCCCTCTCTGTCACACACTCCCAGTCTCTCTCTCTCTCACACACTCCCAGTCTCTCTCTCTCTCACACACTCCCAGTCTCTCTCTCTCAATCTCTCACACACACTCCCATTCTCTCTCTCTCTCACACTCTCTCTCTTTCTCTCTCTCACACACTCGCACTCTCTCTCTCTCACACTCCCACTCTCTCTCTCTCTCACACTCCCACTCTCTCTCACACATTCCCACTCTCTCTCTCTCTCTCTCACACTCCCAGTCTCTCTCTCTCTCTCTCTCACTCCCAGTCTCTCTCTCTCTCACTCCCACTCCCATTCTCTCTCTCTCTCACACTCCCAGTCTCTCTCTCTCTCTCTCTCTCTCACATTCCCAGTCTCTCTCTCTCTCATACACTCCCAGTCTCTCTCTCTCTCTCTCTCTCTCTCACTCCCAGTCTCTCTGTCTCTCTCTCTCACTCCCAGTCTCTCTCTCTCTCTCTCTCTCTCACACACTCCCACTCTCTCTCTCTCGCACACACTCCCACTCACTCTCTCTCTCTCTCACACTCCCTCTCTATCTCTCACACTCTCTCTCTCTCTCACACTCCCTCTCTATCTCTCACACTCCCACTCTCTCACTCTATCTCACACTCCCTCTCTCTCTCTCTCTCTCACTCTCCCAGTCTCTCTCTCTCTCACACTCACACTCTCTCTCACACTAGCACACACTCCCACTCTCTCTCACACTCCCAGACTCTCTCTCTCACACTCCCAGTCTCTCTCTCTCTCACACACTCCCAGTCTCTCTCTCTCTCTCTCTCTCACACTCCCAATCTCTCTCTCTCACACTCCCAATCTCTCACACTCCCAATCTCTCTCTCTCTCACACTCCCAATCTCTCTCTCACTCACAATCTCTCTCTCTCACACTCCCAATCTCTCTCTCTCTCACAATCCCAATCTCTCTCTCTCTCACACTCCCAATCCAATTCCAATTCCAATTCCAATTAAAATGCTTTATTGGCATGAAAGTTTACAGAGAACCATATTGCCAAAGCTTACATAGCAAAAAGGTACAGTTTTCCAACATTCTGTAGGTGTCAATCGATTTGACATTTGTTGGGTACATACAATATTACTTTTAAACAATATTAATTTTAAACAGTCTTTGTACTTCATTTGGTACGTTCAATATTAATTTTAAACAGTCTTAATTTTAAACAGTCCTCAGGTTGTGACATGTTGTTACATATTTGGCCCCAAGGTATGGTCTGTCTCCTTCTCCTAGGACTAATCTCAATTTTGACAGATCATCCAATTCCTTGAAATCTGGGGTTGTTTGGCTTAGCTTGTTGAATAATATGTTTCTTGATGTGTTGAATTTTTCGCATTTTAGGAGGAAATGCATTTCTGTTTCAACCTCGCCACAATCTCTCTCTCTCTCACATTCCAATCTCTCTCTCTCTCACACTCCCAATCTGTCTCTCACACTCCCAGTCTCTCTCTCTCTCACTCCCAGTCTCTCTCTCTCTCACTCCCAATCTCCCGCTCTCTCACTCCCAGTCTCTCTCTCTCTCACACTCCCAATCTCTCTCTCTCACACTCCCAATCTCTCTCTCTGACTCCCAGTCTCTCTCTCTCACACTCCCAGTCTCTCTCTCTCTCTCACACTCCCAGTCTCTCTCTCTCTCGCTCCCAATCTCTCTCACTCTCACACTCCCAATCTCTCTCTCTCTCTCTCTCACACTCCCAATCTCTCTCACACTCCCAATCTCTCTCTCTCTCACACTCCCAATCTCTCTCTCTCTCTCTCACACTACCAATTTCTCTCTCTCACACTCCCAATCTCTCTCTTTCTCACACTCCCAATCTCTCTCTCTCTCTCACACTCCCAATCTCTCTCTCTCTCACACTCCCAGTCTCTCTCTCTCTCACACTCCCAATCTCTCTCTCTCACACTCCCAATCTCTCTCTCTCTCACACTCCCAGTCTCTCTCTCTCTCTCTCTCACTCCCAATCTCTCTCTCTCACACTCCCAATCTCTCTCTCTCACACTCCCAGTCTCTCTCTCTCTCTCTCTCACTCCCAATCTCTCTCTCTGTCACACTCCCAATCTCTCTCTCTCACACTCCCAATCTCTCTCTCTCTCACACTCCCAATCTCTCTCTCTCACAGTCCCAATCTCTCTCTCTCACTCCCAATCTCTCTCTCTCTCACACTCCCAATCTCAATTCAATTTTTTTCAATTCAAATGCTTTATTGGCATGAGAGTTTACAGGGAACCATATTGCCAAAGCTTACATGACAAAAAGTACAGTTTTCCAACATTCTGTAGGTGTCAAACAATTTTGACCTTCGTTGGGTACATACAATATTAGTTTAAACAATATTAATTTAAACAGTCATTGAACATCGTTGGGTACATTCAGTATGAATTTTAAACAGTCCTCAGGTTGTGACATGTTGTTACGTATTTGGCACCAAGGTATGGTCTGTCTCCTTCTCCAAGGACTAATCTTAATTTTGACAGGTCATCCAAATCTTTGAAATCTGGGGTTGTTTGGCTGAGCTTGTCAAATAATATGTTTCTTGTTGTGTTGAATTTTTCGCATTTTAGGAGGAAATGCATCTCTGTCTCAACCTCGCCGGCCAGACATTGATCACATATTCTATTCTCTCTAGTCTGCCAGGATTTCTTGTATCTTCCTTTTTCAATTGCCAGTTGGTGGTCGCTTAGTCTGTACCTGGTGAGGGTCTGTCTCTGTTTTGTGTCTCTGATGGTCGAGAGATAGTCTGCCAGTTTATATTCTCTTTTTAGGGCCCGGTAACATTCTAATCTGCTTTGGCTTTTGGTTATTTTGTTCCAATGTTCCAGGTAGGTTTCTTTGCATTGTTTAATGATTTGGTTCACTCGGATTGGTGTTTGGAGGGCAGTGTTGGTCTGGGACTGGTCAGGGTCCAGCTGAGTAGGAGTACTTAGTTTCAGTAGCAGCTGACTCAGGGGACTCTTTTCTGGGTTTAGCTCTTGGGTCTGGAAGGCTTTAAAATGAAGGGTGCCTGGGGAGCTAGATTTGAGGTGATTTAGGAAGTTTAGTGCTCGTTTTTGGATGTTTATTATCAGTGGGTATCTGCCTAGTTCGGCTCTGCATGCATTTGTTGGTGTTTACCTTTGGGTGCGAAGAATGCTTCGGCAAAATCTCTCTCTCTCTCACACTCCCAATCTCTCTCTCTCTCACACTCCCAATCACTCTTTCTCTCACATTCCCAATCTCTCTCTCTCTCACTCCCAATCTCTCTCTCTCTCACACTCCCAATCTCTCTCTCACTCTCACACTCCCAATCTCTCTCTCTCTCACATTCCACACTCCCAATCTCTCTCTCTCTCACACTCCCAATCTCTCTCTCTCTCACACTCCAAGTCTCTCTCCCTCTCTCTCTCACGCTCCCAGTCTCTCTCTCTCACACTCCCAGTCTCTCTCTCTCTCTCTCACACACACTCCCACTCTCTCTCTCTCTCTCTCTCACACACCCCAAGTCTCTCTCTCTCGCTCTCCCTCTCTCTCACACGCCCAGTCTCTCTCTCTCTCTCTCTCACACACTCTCTCTCTCTCTCACTCTCCCAGTCTCTCTCTCTCTCTCTCTCTCTCTCTCTCACTCCCAGTCTCTCTCTCACTCCCAGTCTCTCTCACTCTCTCTCTCCCCCTCCCACTCTCTCTCTCTCTCACACCCCCACTCTCTCTCTCTCTCTCTCTCACACTCCCAGTCTCTCTCTCTCTCTCTCTCTCACTCCCAGTCTCTCTCTCTCACATTCCCAGTCTCTCTCTCTCACATTCCCAGTCTCTCTCTCTCTCACACTCCCAGTCTCTCTCTGTCACACACTCCCAGTCTCTCCAATTCCAATTCCAATTCAAATGCTTTATTGGCATGAAAGTTTACAGAGAACCATATTGCCAAAGCTTACATAGCAAAAAGGTACAGTTTTCCAACATTCTGTAGGTGTCAATCGATTTGACATTTGTTGGTTACATACAATATTACTTTTAAACAATATTAATTTTAAACAGTCTTTGTACTTCATTTGGTACGTTCAATATTAATTTTAAACAGTCTTAATTTTAATCAGTCCTCAGGTTGTGACATGTTGTTACATATTTGGCCCCAAGGTATGGTCTGTCTCCTTCTCCTAGGACTAATCTCAATTTTGACAGGTCATCCAATTCCTTGAAATCTGGGGTTGTTTGGCTTAGCTTGTTGAATAATATGTTTCTTGATGTGTTGAATTTTTCGCATTTTAGGAGGAAATGCATCTCTGTTTCAACCTCGCCGGCCAGACATTGATCGCATATTCTATTCTCTCTAGGCTGCCAGGATTTCTTGTATCTGCCTTTTTCAATTTCCAGTTGGTGGTCGCTTAGTCTGTACCTGGTGAGGGTCTGTCTCTGTTTTGTGTCTCTGATGGTCGTGAGGTAGTCTGCCAGTTTATATTCTCTTTTTAGGGCCCGGTAACATTCTAATCTGCTTTGGCTTTCAGTTATTTTGTTCCA